>NC_057794.1:33937623-34266911 GCF_018294505.1 Triticum aestivum
ATTCAGTTCAGCTGTTCACCTGCTCGCGGCTGCTTATGGTACGGTGTGGCCGTGACACGGGCCACGCATGACCGAGTCCGACATAGCCTCCAACTCTTTAGCTTCGTAGGTGTCCGAGAGAGTATCCACGGCCATCACGCCGTCAATTTGTAATTATAAAGACTTTGCTGCCGCTACCGACCTGCCCATTAACTGTCAAAAAATGTCTGACCTCACTTTCTCTTTCTAGTAATGACGATGGAGATTACATCCACCGGCGTGGCTAAGCTCCGGGCACAGCAGTTTCTGTCGTTTCACGGATTTAACCTTCTTCTTTTCTTTTTTGAAACGGTTTCACGGAGCTTTGTAGAAAAGAGAGGAGAAGAAGGCGAAGGCAATGGCAAGTGCAGGAGTGCGTGCCGGCGAAGAGGTGGCAAGGTACTATGTCGTGACTCCGGGCGTGTTGGCTCTCAGCCGTTGCTGTCCGGTCGGCCGACTCCAACCGTCGTCCGCACCACCACCGCGGATCCCGGAAGAATCGACGAGCACAGGCCAGGGAGAAACCGTGACTTGATTTGCCGGCCTAATTAAACTGTCCGCTAGTGCGGGATTCATCAGGCATAAAACGCCCCGTTGGACCAATTGTGGTGACTCTGTCTGGTGATAATATGTTAGAGTCGTCGGGCTCGCAGGTTGAGGAATCGATCGGAGGCGTGTTAGCAGCAAGCCATGTTATGTGTGTGCGTGCATGTGTGGCGTGGTGGTGTGAGTTAGCTAGCTAGGTGAGTGCATGACCGGTAGGATAGACTTCTGGATAGGTTGTTGGCTGGATGTGATTTAGCAGCCTACATGCAAGGAGTCAGTTGGTTAGTGAGCTAGCCATGCACGGTAGTTAGCAGCCACAGGTGAAGTTGGCCGCGTCGTGCGCATGAAAAACAAGGGCGTTGCGCTGCTGGGGACTATAAAAGGCCTGGCCTCGTGTGTGTGTTGTATCGGGGGAGCTGTGTTGTAAGCCATGTAGCCGGGAGACTGAGTACGTGCTTAGGGAAGAAAGAATACGCCGTTCGTGCGGCGGGGCGGAGTTCGTGCTCCGGGCAAAAACCTCTGTCCATCTCCCTTTCTCATTGGTTCGAGCCACCGCGTCACATAGAGAGCGAGGGCGAGGGCAGCGCGGCAACAACAATTGGTATACGGAGCCACAAGGTTCGAGGGGCGGCCGTGGCGCGCGGCGGCGTTCGCGGCGCGCGCGGTGCGCGGCGGATATGAAGGTCTTGGCAATGGCACGCGGCGAGCGCATGGCGTCGGCAACGCGCGGCGAGTCCACGGCGGTGCGGCGTGATGCCGTGCGCGCAGCGAGCGCGTGGCGTCGGCAACGTGCGGCGAGTCCGCGACGATGTGGCGTGATGCCGTGCGCGCTACGAGCAGCGGCGGTCACGGAGACGAGGAGGTCGCGGAGGACCTGCGTGGTGGTGCAGAGGCCGCGGCGGCTCGGCGCAACGACCGTGGAGGTGCTGTGCTGCGGTTAACGGCGCAGCGGTGCAGGGCAATAAGCACGGCGGCGAGTCGGGCGCGACCGGTGCGTGTTATGGGTGCGCACTGGACGCGTCGGGCGCGTCAGGACCGCGGGAGTGGACCGCGTCGAGGCGCTGGACCTGGTTGCGCAGATCGCGTACGTGCGCGGCGGGAGCGCGGGGACGTGGGGAGTGCGCGCGAAGGGCACGCCGGCACGGTGGCGTGACGAAGGCAGCGGAGAACTGACCGCGTCGAGGCGCTGGACTCGGGCCGTGGCGACTGCGTGCGTGCGCGTCGTGTACACGAGCCTAGGAGCGCGGGACGTGGGGTGCTGCACGACGGAGGCCACAGCGGCGCGGTGCGACGGCCATGGCGCGACGTTGACAACGAGCCTGACATGTGCAAGGTCATAATTTGGGGCGTGAATGTTAGCAGCAGGCCATGTCCATGTGTGTGTGCATGCATGTGTGGCGTGGTGGTGTGAGTTAGCTAGCTAGGTGAGTGCATGACCGGTAGGATAGACTCCTGGATAGGTTGTTGGTTGGATGTGATTTAGCAGCCTACATGCAAGGAGTCAGTTGGTTAGTGGGCTAGCCATGCACGGTAGTTAGCAGCCACAGGTGAAGCTGGCCGCGTCGTGCGCATGGAAAACAAGGGCGTTGCGCTGCTGGGGATTACAAAAGGCCTGCCTCGTGTGTGTGTTCTACCGGGGGAGCTGTGTTGTAAGCCATGTAGCCGGGAGACTGAGTACGTGCTCAGGGAAAAAAGAATACGCTGTTCGTGCGGCGGGGCGGAGTTCATGCTCCGGGCAAAAACCTCTGTCCATCTCCCTTTCTCGTTGGTTCGAGCCACGACGTCACATAGAGAACGAGGGCGAGGGCAGCGCGGCAACAACAAGGCGGGGGATGGCGATCTTGAGGGCGACTGCGGCGGCTCCCGCGCCCGCTGCTAGGGAGGGCTCGTCCTCGCCGTGCTCCCTGGTCGGCGCCGCCCTCCCGCCTCGCCCTCTCCCCCCCCCCGCTCGCCGCGCCTCCCCCTCCTGGCGTCCCCTCTCCCCGCCATCCCTCCCGCTGCGGCCTTCCCGGGTCGGGCTTGTTGGGCTGACTGGGCGGCCGAGGAGGACTTGGCCGAGGCCGCGGCTGCGGCGACTGGCCGGCCTCGTCGGGCTCGCAGGTTTGGTGACCGGCTCGCGGAGGTCGCCGCGCCTATGTTGGGGCTGTCGCTCCCATCGTCCTTGCCTCCCCTCCTCCCCCTTCCCTTGCCGGTGCGGCCTAGCGCCTGCCGTACACCACCTTCCCCACAGTCGCCGGCTGTGCGCCGAGAGGCCGGCCGACGCGACAGTGGGGCCCGAGCCCGTGCTTGGGGGGTGGCCGGAAGGGCGGATGTCGGTCTCGTTGCGGTCTCATGGCGCCGCCCTTCGTCGTCGTCGTACTCCGGCGTCTGCGCCCCGCTGCGTCCCTCGCCGGCGCCGGACAGGGTGATCCCCCGGATTGCGGTGTTTCGTGCGTTCCATCCATCCCCTGGGCTCTCCACGGCGGCTCCTTCCGGACTCCCCGTGGCGGCGGCGGCTCGGGCGCATGGAACCCTAGCTCCTTCCCCTTCCTCCGTGCTGGTTGGATTGGGCCTCCCCAGGCCTAGTGGGCCGGCTGGGGCGGGGGACTCATCTGGCCCTTTACGGCCCGCCCCTCTCCCTCGGGCCGGTGGGATTCTTTCCCCCCTTCCCTCGCAGGCCTTGGACCAGGCCTAGCCGACCTGCGGGCCCTCTCCCTCTTTAGGGTTGGCCTCTATGCCGGCGCCCGCACCCTCCCCCCGCCCCCCCGCTGCTCCACCCTACGCCGCCGTCGGGTTCCCCCTATGCTTCTCGCGCCCTCTCCCTCCTCTCCTGGTGCCGGCTCCTCCCGCGAGCCCCCCTCCCCCATGCGTCCCTGCCCGCCATGGCCAGGGAGTCGGGCGATGGCGCGCCCCGTCCTAAGCGTCGGGCGGCCGCTCGGGATCTGCTGCCCCCTCTGGAGCCGCGCAGGGCCTCGCAGGAGGGCTCCCGCCGGGAGATGGAGCTGAGGGAGGACCTCCTCCGCTCCAATGGTCCGGCTCCCGCTGGCAGCGGTGACCGGCGCGCCGAGCGCGGCTGTGAGCGGTCTCCGGTGGAGTGGCGGGGCCGTGGACGTGACCGTGCCACTCGCTCCCCTCCCCGCCGCTCGCGCTCCCCGCCGCGGTCTGACCGTGCTCAGGCGTCCCCCCTCCCCCGCGCCGTTATGACCCACCGTGCTGCCAAGCTCATTACCCCCCGACTGGCCCCAACCCCAACAACAGCCGCAATGGTCGGGGGGCGTTCGCGAAGAAGAAGAAGAAGAAGCGAGGCAATCATCCCCCGCCGGGTGGCCAAGCCTTCTCCATTTCCAACCCTCCGATGGTGGCAGCCCTTCCCTCCACCGTGGCCGCGGCCACATGCTTCAATTGTGGGGTGGCCGGGCACTGTCAGGGTGACTGCCCGAAGGCTCCCGCTTGCTACCTATGCAAGAAGACAGATCACCCCGCTGCCCTCTGCCCGATGCACCAGCCCCCTAGGACACTTGGGTTGTTCGGATATGCGTTAGAGGATTTGGGCTTCTTCCAGATGGATCTTCCAGAGTCTCAGGCCATCCCGCCCATGACTGCTCTCATCTCGGTCCTGGATGGCCGTACTGCCTCCCCGGCAATCATCTCGGAGGAGCTTCGCCACCTATTCAACCCCGACTGGGATTGGGAGGTGATCCCGATCTCGGACTGGGAGTTCACGGTGGTCTTTCCAGACCCAGTCAGCCTCCGCTACGGTACCCACAGTGCCAGACTCACGCTCGCTCTCAACCAGCTCTTTGTCCGCATCTTGATTCCATCGGTGGACCCCTTGGCGGTGGCCACCTTGTCCACGGTGTGGGTGCAGATTCGCGGGCTTCCCTCGACAGCTCGTGACGAGGGTGTCCTCCGCGGCTTGTCTCGCATGTTGGGCAAGTTCGTGGCGGTCGACAGCGCGTCCCTGCCCAAGGGTCCTGCTGTGCGGATGCAGATCAAGTGCCCTGATCCTTCCAAGCTCAAGACGACGATCCGGATGTTCTTCAACGACGCTGGCTACGACCTTCTCGTCTCCGTTGAGGGTGGGACTCCCTCTGATCCCCTCAACCCGGAGGCGGGAGATGATGCCGCGCCAGGTTCTGGGGGAGGGGGCGCCGATGCTCAGGGGTCCCCCCGTGGGCCTCATCGCGCCTCTCCTTGTTCTGAGGCCTCTGACGACGACTCGTCTGATTCTGGGGATGACATTCCTCCTGCTGGCTCCCCTCACCCCTCTACCACGCACGACGTGGGTCAGGGCCCCCTCGATGCCGACCTTGGGGACGAGTCTGAGGATATTGTGGCCATCGCGGCCATGCTTGACGAGGCCGCCACCCTCCCCTTGGCACCACCCTCCCTCCCCCTTCCTCCCGCCGTTGTCCATATCGGAGGAGGAGGGGAGTGAGGTCAGCAGGAGCAGTATGGAGGTTCGCCCTCCTTCTTCCCCGCGGCTGATGTCTCTGGTGCCAGGCCGGGAGGACCTATCGGCTTCGTCACCTCCAGCGGTCTCCATGGCCCCGCCTCCACCGTCTGCCTCTAGGCCTACCAAGTCTCGGGGCCGCCCTCGTTCGGCCTCTACCCCGGTGTCGTCTGCCCGGAAGAGTGCCAGACTTGGGGCGGCGACGGGACTTTCCGGGGCCTCCCCGAACACGGTGGAGAAGGCCTTGCGACGCGCCGCCATCCGCAACCTTGACACAGGTCCGTCCATGTCCCAGGCCCCTTGTTCTGATTCCGATGATTTCTGTGATGCGTCCTACTCCGCGCTTGCGGGGGTGCCCCTTGGCCACCTTGCCAAGGTGGCGGCTGATTCAGCTATTGTTTTCCGTGGCGAGAAGGGCCCGGTCCTTGAGCAGCTTGCGTCCCTCCAGGCCAAAGAGATCCTGGAGGGCCACCTTGCAGCCACTAGGGCTCGCGAGGCGGCGACAGTTGTGGAGGCCCCCACCCCCCCACCCCACCTCGCCGTCCCCGTGATCGGGTCCTCTCTGAGGCCGACCCTGGCGAGGTTCGTGGCCGGACTCGCTCTCGTACTGCTCAGTTACGTCGTGCCCTTAGCGCCGCTTCCACAGTTGGGTCCAGGGAGGACCCGTTAGGCGAGTGATCATGCACGCTCTATTTTGGAACTTGCGGGGCTTCGGCCATGATGGCCGTCACAGGCAGCTCATAGAATACATGCGTGACGAAGCCATAGATGTTGTGGCGATCCAAGAGACAATGCGCACTGAGTTCTCTCTTGTAGAACTTGAGCGTCTCAGTAGACATCTCTTTGCCTGGCACTGGTTGCCATCTAGTGGGGTGACAGGTCACTCCGGTGGCATCCTTTTGGGTGTGAAGGATGCCACCTTTGAGGTGGGCTCCATGGACCGTGGAGCCCATTTTGTTAGTATGGAAGTCTGGGAACGCGATGTGAACTTCAAATGGGAGATCATCGTTGTCTATGGCCCGGCCGATCACAGTCGAGTCGCCGCTTTCTTGGCGGAACTTCATGCCAAGATTTCTTCCGCGACCCTCCCGGTCGTGGTTGGAGGCGACTTCAATCTCCTTCGATCCGCTGAGGAGAAGAATAACTCTCGGGTGGATTTGGCCGAGATGCGACGTTTCAATGATTGGGTCACGGATCTAGGGCTCCGTGAGCTAGACAGGGTCGGGGCGCGTTTTACCTGGACTAATCGACAGGTCTCCCCAACCCTTAGCGTGCTCGATCGGGTGTTTGTCTCACCGGATTGGGAACTTCGTTTCCCTTTGGCATCGCTTCAAGCCATTACCCGCATTGGTTCTAACCACGTCCCCCTCCTCCTAGCTTCTATGGATGAACGGCCGCGCCCTTCCCCGCGGTTCCGTTTCGAGAACTTCTGGCTTCGGCAGCCTGGCTTTAGGGATGCCGTCTGGAATCACTGGGTCTCGGCTCGCGCCGAGCCCCATAGGCAGATGTCTATTCTCTATGAATGGCATCATATGTCCAAACGATCCCGGCAGTTCATGAAGGGATGGGGAGCGAACATTGGGAGAGATCTTCGTCTTCAGAAGGCTTACCTCCTCGAGGAGATCCGAGGCCTTGACCTCCGTGCCGATATCTCAGGGATATCCGCGGAGGAATGGATGCATAGATATAACTTGGAGGATTCCTTGATGGAGATTTACTCCAAGGAGGAAGAGTTTTGGCGCCAGCGCGGCTCCATTAACTGGGTGCTATTTGGGGATGCCAACATTGTTGGGGAACGATGCAGAAAACAAAAATTTTCCTACGGTTTCACCAAGGTCCATCTATGAGTTCATCTAGCAACGAGTGATCGGATTGCATCTACAAACCTTTGTAGATCACGCACGGAAGCGTTCAAAGAACGGGGATGAGGAAGTGTGGTGGTGGATGCAGCAGTCACCGCAGCAGGGCTTCGCCGTTCTTCTGCGAGAGGGAGAGGCGTAGCAGGGGAGAGGGAGGCGCCAAGAGTCAAGGGTGCGGCTGCCCCTCCCCCCTTTATATAGGCTCCCCAAGGGGGGACGCCGGCCCTAGGAGATGGGATCTCCTAGGGGGGCGGCGGCCAAGGGTGGAGTGGCCCCCAAGGCAAGTGGGGCGCCCCCCCACCCTAGGGTTTCCAACCCTAGGCGCAGGGGGTGGGCCAAGGGGGCGCACCAACCCACTATGGGCTGGTTCCCCTCCCCACTTAAGCCCATGGGGCCCTCCGGGATGGGTGGTCCCACCCGGTGGACCCCCGGGACCCATCCGGTGGTCCCGGTACAATACCAGTGACCCCTGAAACTCTCCCGATGGCCGAAACTGCACTTCCTATATATAATTCTTCACCTCCGGACCATTCTGGAACTCCTCGTGACGTCCGGGATCTCATCCGGGACTCTGAACAACTTTCGGGTTACTGCATATTCATATCTCTACAACCCTAGCGTCACCGAACCTTAAGTGTGTAGACCCTACGGGTTCGGGAGACATGTAGACATGACCGAGATGGCTCTCCGGTCAATAACCAACAGCGGGATCTGGATACCCATGTTGGCTCCCACATGCTCCTCGATGATCTCATCGGATGAACCACGATGTCGAGGATTCAAGCAACCCCGTATACAATTCCCTTTGTCAATCGGTACGTTACTTGCCCGAGATTCGATCGTCGGTATCCCAATACCTCGTTCAATCCCGTTATAGGCAAGTCACTTTACTCGTACCATAATGCATGATCCCGTGACCAGACACTTGGTCACTTTGAGCTCATTATGATGATGCATTACTGAGTGGGCCCAGAGATACCTCTTTATCATACGGAGTGACAAATCCCAGTCTTGATCCGTGTCAACCCAACAGACACTTTCGGAGATACCCGTAGTATACCTTTATAGTCACCCAGTTACGTTGTGACGTTTGGTACACCCAAAGCACTCCTACGGTATCCGGGAGTTACACGATCTCATGGTCTAAGGAAAAGATACTTGACATTGGAAAAACTCTAGCAAATGAACTATACGATCTTGTGCTATGTTTAGGATTGGGTCTTGTCCATCACATCATTCTCCTAATGATGTGATCTCGTTATCAATGACATCCAATTCATACGCTTCTTCCTCCAATCGGGGTAGCAACCTGTACTTTGGGTAACTCTTGGAGGGGCGCTCGAGTTTATATTCCTCGGTCGCGAGGACTTCAGTCCATCTGTTAGCTAGCAGATCCTGATCAGCCTGAAGCTGCTGCTGCTTTTTCTTAAGGCTATTTGCCGTGGCTATAAGCCGGCGTTTGAAGCGCTCTTGTTCGACGGGATCCTCTGGCACAACGAATTCGTCGTCACCGAGGCTTGCCTCGTCTTCGGAGGGGGGCATGTAATTATCGTCCTCCTCCTCTCCATCTGCCGCTCTCTCAGGAGGGCTGGCTCCTCCATCCTCCTGCTCTAAATCTTGCTGGAGGGGATTGTTGTTGTCTTCGGCACTATCCGGAGTGTTATTATCTCATGTGCCGGTATCACCACTTTTGCTTTGGCGGGACTTAGAGCGGCGCCGCTGACGTCGGTGCTTGGGTTGCTTCTTGGAGGGGTCATCCTCCGCTATCTCATCGCCAGTGCCTTCTTTGGGTGTATCCACCATGTATATATCGTATGATGAGGTGGTTGTCCAGTGCCCTGTGGGCAGTGGATCCTCTTCGTCTCCCGCATCGTCGTCCATACCGTCGATGTCTTCGGAGTCGAAGTCGAGCATGTCGGTTAAGTCATCGACAGTGGCTACTAAGTGGGTGGTGGGTGGGCCGCGAATTTCTTCGTCGTCCGCATCCCAGTCCTGCCGGACATAGTTCGGCCAGGATCCTCCTGACAAGGAGAGAGAGACCTTAATGAGTTCAGTATGTCGCCTAAGGGAAAGTGCTGAAAAATATCTGCGGAGGTAAACTCCATGATCGGCGCCCAATCGGATTCGATGGGAACGGGCGCGGGCGGTTCGGAGTCCGTGGCCGGAGAAGGATCCGGCAGTTTAACAACATGACTCTTGTGCAAGGTAAGGTCGTTGTTTGGCTCGATCGCCGCTGAGGGTAAGGCCTCCATGGCGGGGTCCATCCACCCGTCCATGGACGGCGCAACTGGCTCCGAATTGAGGGTCGGAGTGGCTGCCTGTGCGATCTCCTCGACACTGTCCGATGGTAGAGCTAAATCGTACTCATCGTGACCACGTGACGCACAAGGCAGAGGCTCGAATCCGTCGAAGATCAAGTCTACATGGATATCGGCCATGTAGTTTAAGCTTCCAAACCTCACCAGGTGGCTAGGGGCGTAACTTTAAATCTGCTCCAGATGGCCAAGCAAATTGGCCCGCAGTGCAAAGCCACCGAAGACGAAGATCTGTCCGGGGAGAAAAGTCTCACCCTGGACTGCATCGCTATCGATGATAGTAGGAGCCATCAAGCCTAACAGCGACGACACAGAGGAACTCTCAATGAAAACACCAATGTCGGTGTCAAAACCGCCGGATCTCGGGTTGGGGGTCCCGAACTGTGCGTCTAAGGTGGATGGTAACATGAGGCAAGGAACATGATGTTTTACCCAGGTCCGGGCACTCTTGATGGAGGTAAAACCCTACGTCCTGCTTGATTAATATTGATGATATGGGTAGTACAAGAGTAGATCTACCACGAGATCAGAGAGGCTAAACCCTAGAAGCTAGCCTATGGTATGATTGTATGTTGTAGTTGTTGTGTCCTACGGACCAAAACCCTCCGGTTTATATAGACACCGGAGAGGGTTAGGGTTCATATAGACATCTATAGCCCTTTTTCTAGTAGTGCAATGTCTATAGTCAGGAAACCATGACTATCTGTTGATCAACGAGCTAGTCAACTAGAGGCTTACTAGGGACATGTTGGTGTCTATGTATTCACACATGTATTACAATTTCCGGATAACACAATTATAGCATGAATAAAAGACAATTATCATGAACAAGGAAATATAATAATAATCCTTTTATTATTGCCTCTAGGGCATATTTCCAACAGTCTCCCACTTGCACTAGAGTCAATAATCTAGTTACATTGTGATGAATCGAACACCCATGGAATTCTGGTGTTGATCATGTTTTGCTCTAGGGAGAGGTTTAGTCAACGGATCTGCCACATTCAGGTCCATATGTACTTTACAAATATCTATGTCTCCATCTTGAACATTTTCACGAATGGAGTTGAAGCGACGCTTGATGTGCCTGGTCTTCTTGTGAAACTTGGGCTCCTTGGCAAGTGCAATAGCCCCAGTGTTGTCACAGAAGAGTTTGATCGGCCCTGACGCATTGGGTATGACTCCTAGGTCGGTGATGAACTCCTTCACCCAAATTGCTTCATGCGCTGCCTCCGAGGCTGCCATGTACTCCGCTTCACATGTAGATCCCGCCATGACGCTCTGCTTGCAACTGCACCAGCTTACTGCCCCACCATTCAAAATATACACGTATCCGGTTTGTGACTTAGAGTCATCCAGATCTGTGTCGAAGCTAGCGTCGACGTAACCCTTTACGACGAGCTCTTCATCACCTCCATAAACGATAAACATTTCCTTAGTCCTTTTTAGGTACTTCAGGATATTCTTGAGCGCTGTCCAGTGTTCCTTGCCGGGATTACTTTGGTACCTACCTACCAAACTTACGGCAATGTTTACATCAGGTCTGGTACACAGCATGGCATACACAATAGAACCTATGGCTGAGGCATAGGGGATGACACTCATCTCTTCTATATCTTCTGCCGTGGTCGGACATTGAGCTGAGCTCAATTTCACACCTTGCAACACAGGCAAGAACCCCTTCTTAGACTGATCCATATTGAACTTCTTCAATATCTTATCAAGGTATGTGCTTTGTGAAAGACCTATGAGGCGTCTTGATCTATCACTAGATCTTGATGCCTAATATATAAGCAACTTCTCCAAGGTCCTTCATTGAAAAACTCTTATTCAAGTAGGCCTTAATGCTGTCCAAAAGCTCTATATCATTTCCCATCAAAAGTATGTCATCTACATATAATATGAGAAATGCTATAGAGCTCCCACTCACTTTCTCGTAAATGCAGGCTTCTCCATAAGTCTGCATAAACCCAAACGCTTTGATCATCTCATCAAAGCGAATGTTCCAACTCCGAGATGCTTGCACCAGCCCATAAATCGAGCGTTGGAGCTTGCACACCTTGTCAGCATTCTTAGGATCGACAAAACCTTCTGGTTGCATCATATACAATTCTTCCTTAAGGAAACCATTAAGGAATGCCGTTTTGACGTCCATTTGCCATATCTCATAATCATAGTATGCGGCAATTGCTAACATAATTCGGACGGACTTCAGCTTCGCTACGGGAGAGAAAGTCTCATCGTAGTCAACCCCTTGAACTTGCCGATAACCCTTAGCGACAAGTCGAGCTTTATAGATGGTAACATTACCATCCGCGTCCATCTTCTTCTTAAAGATCCATTTGTTTTCTATCGCTCGCCGATCATCGGGCAAGTCTGTCAAAGTCCATACTTTGTTTTCATACATGGATCCTATCTCGGATTGCATGGCTTCAAGCCATTTGTTGGAATCTGGGCCCGCCATCGCTTCTTCATAGTTCGAAGGTTCACCGTTGTCTAACAACATGATTTCCAAGACAGGGTTGCCGTACCACTCTGGTGCGGAACGTGTCCTTGTGGACCTACGAAGTTCAGTAGAAACTTGATCTGAAGTTTCATGATCATCATCATTAACTTCCTCTCTAGTCGGTGCAGGCACCTCAGGAACATTTTCTCGAGTTGCGCCACTTTCCGGTTCAAGAGGTAATACTTCATCAAGTTCTACTTTCCTCCCACTTACTTCTTTTGAGAGAAACTCTTTCTCTAGAAAGGATCCATTCTTGGCAACAAAGATCTTGCCTTCGGATCTGAGGTAGAAGGTATACCCAATAGTTTCTTTAGGGTATCCTATGAAGACGCATTTTTCTGACTTGGGTTCGAGCTTTTCAGGTTGAAGTTTCTTGACATAAGCATCGCATCCCCAAACTTTTAGAAACGACAGCTTAGGCTTCTTCCCAAACAATAATTCATATGGTGTCGTCTCAACGGATTTCGACGGAGCCCTATTTAAAGTGAATGCGGCAGTCTCTAAAGCATAGCCCCAAAATGATAGCGGTAAATCGGTAAGAGACATCATAGATCGCACCATATCTAATAGAGTGCGATTACGATGTTCGGACACACCATTACGCTGAGGTATTCCAGGCGGTGTGAGTTGTGAAACTATTCCACATTTTCTTAAGTGTGTGCCAAATTCGTGACTCAAGTATTCTCCCCCACGATCTGATCGCAAGAACTTGATTTTCCTGTCACATTGATTCTCAACCTCACTCTGAAATTCCTTGAACCTTTCAAAGGTCTCAGACTTGTGTTTCATTAAGTAGATATACCCATATCTACTCAAGTCATCAGTGAGGGTGAGAACATAACGATAACCACCGCGAGCCTCAACACTCATTGGACTGCACACATCAGTATGTATGATTTCCAATAAGTTGGTTGCTTGCTCCATTGTTCCTGAGAACGGAGTCTTGGTCATTTTACCCATGAGGCATGGTTCGCACATGTCAAATGATTCGTAATCAAGAGACTCTAAAAGTCCATCTGCATGGAGCTTCTTCATGCGTTTGACACCTATGTGACCAAGGCGGCAGTGCCACAAGTATGTGGGACTATCATTATCAACCTTACATCTTTTGGTACTCACACTATGAATATGTGTAGCATTACGCTCGAGATTCATTAAGAATAAACCATTCACCATCGGAGCATGACCATAAACATATCTCTCATATAAATAAAACAACCATTATTCTCGGATTTAAATGAGTAGCCATCTCGTATTAAATGAGATCCTGATACATTGTTCATGCTCAAACTTGGCATCAAATAACAATTATTGAGGTTCAAAACTAATCCCGTAGGTAAATGTAGAGGTAGCGTGCCGACGGCGATCACATCGACCTTGGAACCATTCCCGACGCGCATCGTCACCTCGTCCTTCGCAAGTCTCCGCTTATTCCGCAGCTCCTGCTTTGAGTTACAAATGTGAGCAACTGCACCGGTATCAAATACCCAGGAGCTACTACGAGTACTGGTAAGGTACACATCAATTACAGGTATATCACATATACCTTTCGTTTTGCCGGCCTTCTTGTCCACTAAGTATTTGGGGCAGTTCCGCTTCCAGTGACCACTCTCCTTGCAATAAAAGCACTCAATCTCGGGCTTGGGTCCATTCTTTGGCTTCTTCCTGGCAGCTTGCTTGCCGGGCGCGGCAACTCCCTTGCCGTCCTTCTTGAAGTTCTTCTTACCCTTGCCTTTCTTGAACTTAGTGGTTTTATTCACCATCAACACTTGATGTTCCTTTTTGACTTCTACCTCTGCTGATTTCAGCATTGCAAATACTTCAGGAATGGTCTTTTCCATCCCCTGCATATTGAAGTTCATCACAAAGCTCTTGTAGCTCGGTGGAAGCGACTGAAGGATTTTGTCAATGACCGCGTCATCCGGGAGATTAACTCCCAGCTGAGTCAAGCGGTTATGCAACCCAGACATTTTGAGTATGTGCTCGCTGACAGAACTATTTTCCTCCATCTTACAGCTGAAGAACTTGTCGGAGACTTCATATCTCTCGACCCGGGCATGAGCTTGAAAAACCATTTTCAGCTCTTCGAACATCTCATATGCTCTGTGTCTCTCAAAACGCTTTTGGAGCCCCGGTTCTAAGCTGTAAAGCATGCCGCACTGAACGAGGGAGTAATCATCAGCACGTGTCTGCCAAGCGTTCATAACGTCTTGGTTCTGTGGGACGGGTGCGTCACCTAGCGGTGCTTCTAGGACATAATCTTTCTTGGCAGCTATGAGGATGATCCTCAGGTTCCGGACCCAGTCCGTACAATTGTTGCCATCGTCTTTCAGCTTGGTTTTCTCTAGGAACGCGTTGAAGTTGAGGACAACGTGGGCCATTTGATCTACAAGACATATTGTAAAAATTTTAGACTAAGTTCATAATAATTAAGTTCATCTATTTAATGAACTCCCACTCAGATAGACATCCCTCCAGTCATCTAAGTATTACATGATCCGAGTTAACTAGGCCGTGTCCGATCATCACGTGAGATGGACTAGTCAACATCGGTGAACATCTTCATGTTGATCGTATCTTCTATACGACTCATGCTTGACCTTTCGGTCTTCTGTGTTCCGAGGCCATGTCTGTACATGCTAGGCTCGTCAAGTCAACCTAAGTGTTTGCATGTGTAAATCTGTCTTACACCCATTGTATGTGAACGTTGGAATCTATCACACCCGATCATCACGTGGTGCTTTGAAACAACGAACTGTCGCAACGGCGCACAGTTAGGGGGAACACTTTCTTGAAATTATTATGAGGGATCATCTTATTTACTACCGTCGTTCTAAGTAAACAAGATGCAAAAACATGATAAACATCACATGCAATCAAATAATAATAGTGACATGATATGGCCAATATCACATAGCTCCTTTGATCTCCATCTTGGGGCTCCATGATCATCTTGTCACCGGCATGACACCATGATCTCCATCATCATGATCTCCATCATCGTGTCTCCATGAATTTTCTCGCCAACTATTACTTCTACTACTATGGCTAACACGTTTAGAAATAAAGTAAAGTAATTTACATGGCGTTTCTCAATGACATGCAGGTCATACAAAAAATAAAGATAACTCCTATGGCTCCTACCGGTTGTCATACTCATCGACATGCAAGTCGTGATTCCTATTACAATAGCATGAACATCCCATACATCACATATATATCATTCATCATTCATCACAACTTTGGCCATATCACATCACAAAACACTTGCTGCAAAGACAAGTTAGACGTCCTCTAATTGTTGTTGCAAGTTTTACGTGGCTGCAATAGGGTTCTAGCAAGAACGTTTTCTTACCTACGTGAAAGCCACAATGTGATTTGTCAACTTCTATTTACCCTTCATAAGGACCCTTTTCATCGAATCCGCTCCAACTAAAGTGGGAGAGACAGACACCCGCCAGCCACCTTATGCAACTAGTGCATGTCAGTCGGTGGAACCGGTCTCACGTAAGCGTACGTGTAAGGTTGGTCCGGGCCGCTTCATCCCACAATACTGCTGAAGCAAAATAAGACTAGTAGCGGCAAGAAAGTTGACAACATCTACACCCACAACAAATTGTGTTCTACTCGTGCAAAAGGAACTACGCATAGACCTAGCTCATGATGCCACTGTTGGGGAACGATGCAGAAAACAAAAATTTTCCTACGGTTTCACCAAGATCCATCTATGAGTTCATTTAGCAACGAGTGATCGGATTGCACCTACATACCTTTGTAGATCACGCGCAGAAGCGTTCAAAGAACGGGGATGAGGAAGTCGTACTCGACGTGATCCAAATCACCGGAGATCCTAGCGCCGAACGGACGGCACCTCCGTGTTCAACACACGTACGGTCAGCGTGACGTCTCCTCCTTCTTGATCCAGCAAGGGGGGAGGAGAGGTTGATGAAGATCCAGCAGCACAACGGCGTGGTGGTGGATGCAGCAGTCACCGCAGCAGGGCTTCGTCGTTCTTCTGCGAGAGGGAGGGGTGTAGCAGGGGAGAGGGAGGCGCCAAGAGTCAAGGGTGCGGCTGCCCCTCCCTCCCCCTTTATATAGGCTCCCCAAGGGGGGCGCCGGCCCTAGGAGATCGGATCTCCTAGGGGGGGGGGGCGGCGGCCAAGGGTGGAGTGGCCCCCAAGGCAAGTGGGGCGCCCCCCCCCCACCCTAGGGTTTCCAACCCTAGGCGCAGGGGGTGGGCCAAGGGGGCGCACCAGCCCACTATGGGTTGGTTTCACTCCCCACTTCAGCCCATGGGGCCCTCCAGGATGGGTGGTCCCACCCGATGGACCCCCGGGACCCATCCGGTGGTCCCGGTACAATACCAGTGACCCCCGAAACTCTCCTGATGGCCGAAACTGCACTTCCTATATATAATTCTTCACCTCCGGACCATTCCGGAACTCCTCGTGACGTCTGGGATCTCATCCGGGACTCCGAACAACTTTCGGGTTACTGCATATTCATATCTCTACAACCCTAGCGTCACTGAACCTTAAGTGTGTAGACCCTACGGGTTCGGGAGACATGTAGACATGACCGAGATGGCTCTCCGGTCAATAACCAACAGCGGGATCTGGATACCCATGTTGGTTCCCACATGCTCCTCGATGATCTCATCGGATGAACCACGATGTCGAGGATTCAAGCAACCCCGTATACAATTCCCTTTGTCAATCGGTACGTTACTTGCCCGAGATTCGATCGTCGGTATCCCAATACCTCGTTCAATCTCGTTACCGGCAAGTCACTTTACTCGTACCGTAATGCATGATCCCGTCACCAGACACTTGGTCACTTTGAGCTCATTATGATGATGCATTACCGAGTGGGCCCAGAGATACCTCTCCGTCATACGGAGTGACAAATCCCAGTCTTGATCCGTGTCAACCCAACAGACACTTTCAGAGATACCTGTAGTATAGCTTTATAGTCACCCAGTTACGTTGTGACGTTTGGTACACCCAAAGCACTCCTACGGTATCCGGGAGTTACACGTTCTCATGGTCTAAGGAAAAGATACTTGACATTGGAAAAACTCTAGCAAATGAACTATACGATCTTGTGCTATGTTTAGGATTGGGTCTTGTCCATCACATCATTCTCATAATGATGTGATCTCGTTATCAATGACATCCAATGTCTATAGTCAGGAAACCATGACTATCTGTTGATCAACGAGCTAGTCAACTAGAGGCTTACTAGGGACATGTTGGTGTCTATGTATTCACACATGTATTACGATTTCCGGATAACACAATTATAGCATGAATAAAAGACAGTTATCATGAACAAGGAAATATAATAATAATCCTTTTATTATGGCCTCTAGGGCATATTTCCAACAAACACTGCTTACTTCCAGGCCATTGCTAATGGCCATAGGCAACGCTGCTCTATCCCTCTCCTTTGGGAGGGTGGACAGATGTTTCAAGACCCTCAGGCTATCCGCCTGCTAGTTGACGACTTTTACAAGTCGCTATTTCAGGGACGACAGCGGAATGGTGTCGCCTTAGCCGACCATATCTGGTCACGCGATCAACAGATTTCCCCCACAGAAAATGCAATCCTGCTAGCCCCCTTCGATGCTGCAGAAGTGGAGACCTTTGTTAAGGCTATGAACCCGATGTCGGCTCCCGGCCCTGATGGCTTGCCGGTTCGCTTTTTCCAGGCCTTCTGGCCGATGGTCAAGGATATTATCCTTGATCTGTTTAGCTAGTTCGCTAGGGGTACCCTAGACGTATCCCGACTTAACTACGGGATTATCTCCTTGATTCCCAAGGTTCCGGGAGCGGCGGACATTAGACAATTCCGTCCCATCACAGTCCTCAATGTGATCTTTCGGATCCTCGCTAAAGGGTACGCCACTAGGGCGGCCCTTATTGCTCCCCGGATTCATCATCCGAACCAGTCGGCCTTCACAAAAGGGAGATATATCTTAGATGGGATTCTTGCCCTCCATGAGATTATCCATGAGGTTAAGAGCAAACACCTCCGTGCGGTCTTCTTCAAGATCGATTTCCATAAATCCTATGATACTGTTCTGGTCCTTTCTTCTGGAAGTGTTGATGAAACATGGCTTTGACCCCCACTGGGTAGCCCGGGTAATGCAATTAGTTACGAGTGGCCGAACGACTGTTAACATCAATGGGGAGGTTGGCCCCTACTTCATGACTGGCCAAGGGGTCTGGCAGGGAGACCCGATCTCCCCATTCTTATTCAACCTTGTGGTTGATGTGCTCGCCTCGATTCTGGACTTGGCCAAGCGTGCGGGTCACATTAGAGGGGTTTGCCCTCATTTGGTGACACCTGGAGGTTTAACCCATATCCAATACGCGGACGACACTATTATGATGGTGGAGGGATCTGATGAGGATATTTAGAACCTCAAATTCCTCCTCTGCTGCTTCCAGGAAATGTCGAGCCTCAAAATAAACTTTGCCAAGAGCGAGGTAATGGTCATGGGATACTCCCAACGGGAGGCCCAACGGATTGCTTATCGTCTGAACTGCCTCTTGGGTTCCTTATGACCTAGAATTTCCATCCAATAGTTGCCAAGCTCCAACCTAGAATGGAGCCTTGGCAAGGGAGATGGCTTTCTAAAGCCGCTCAAGTGATCCTAATGAACTCCTCCCTTATTAGCCTACTGATGTATATAATGGGATTCTATAGTCTACATGAATCCCTTCATCAGGAAGTTACCAAACTACTCTCTCGCTTCTTTTGGGCGGGAGAGAACAATAAGCAGAAGTACCATATGGTCAAATGGTCTGAGATCTGCAAACCGAAGGACCAGGGAGGCTTGGGGGTCATCTCCTCCAAGTGTATGAACATTACCCTCCTGTTCAAATGGCTTTGGCGGATCTAGAATGAGGAGGGCGGCCTGTGGCTTCAGATTCTTCGTGGGAAGTACCTTCGCGGGCAGCCATTAGCGTTTGCCTCTAGGTCTGGAGGCTCCCAATTCTGGCAATCGGTGATGTCTTTGTTGCCGGTTCTGCGCATTGGGACCTCCGTCCAGATAGGCTCTGGGACTACCACCCTTTTTTGGCTGGATAGATGGGCGGGTACCCGCCCCTTTGCAGAGCATTTTTACGCTCTATTCTCTATCTGTGTTTGCCCACAGATCACTGTGGCCGAGGCACTAGAGAACCTAGGCGTGATTGCCTTCCGTCGCACCTTCGGGGCAATCGAACTTTCACAATGGGATGAACTACTTGAATGCATTGCCCTTCATCCTCCTTCTCTGGAACCGGATTCGCTTTCCTGGCACCTCGAGCCAAGCGGTAGATTCTCGACTAGATCCCTATACCAGGCGATTGTGCCTACCCCTGGCCCAGTGGAGCTCACGGTGCTCTGGAGATCAAACTCCCCCTAAAGATACGTATATTTTTATGGCAATGGGTTAGAGGACGCCTCCCCTCGGGCACTGAGGTCCGTAAGCGCAATGGACCTGGGGATGGCCTATGTCCCATTTGTCTGGTTCCGGAAGATTGCAACCATATCTTCTTCCGTTGCCCGATGGCGCAGTTCCTATGGAGCTGCTTCCGGTAGGTAGTTGGGGGCATGTGGTGCCACGACAACCTCCCGGATTTGTTTGGGGAGGTCCTCCGGCTCCCCGAGACTAGGCGTGCCCCTATTTGGGTCGCACTAGGTACCCTTGCCTGGTCCCTTTGGTGTACCCGCAATAAGTTAGTCGTCGAACGAGTGATTCCGTCCCGAGTGACTGATGTGATCTACAAATTGTGTGACTACTTGCAGCTCTGGAGACCGCTTAGTAAGCGGAGCGATCGAGGCGTCATCGACAACATCATGACGGGTCTTCGCGCCTTGGCTGCGTCTTTTGCTCCTCCCCCGCCGCCTCCACCGCCCCCTCCTGAGCCAGATTAGTGCTAGTAGGCTTATTTGGGGCTTGTCTTGCTGTGCCCCCAGCATGTTTCTATGACTTCTTGTACTTGTAACCTTGTGTTGGATGCTTTGTGTTGGATGCTTGGTGGTATGCTTTATAATATAAAGCGGGGGGAAACCCTTTTTCGTATAAAACGCCCCGTTGAGGTCAACTTTGCACCTACGCGGGACGTGGCTGCAAGGCTGTTCGATGCACAGTGCTCCTACGGAAATCCTATGTGGCCGCGATGAGATTGTGGTATTGCAATCTCTAAACAATGTCTCCTTTTGTCTTCCTTTCCGTGTGTTTCTCGTGAGGCACTCCTCAAGTCACATACTTTACGACTTGGAAGACTTGGGACTGGTTGGCATCACACCATTCACACAATGCACCGTTACTCTTGATGAATGCGCACAAGTGACTGCTGTAGCATCGGTTACATATACAACTAGTAGGTAGAGGTCAAGTAATTAAGAACAGAAAATAAAAGGAGGGTCAAATCCAGGTCCAAGCTCTTTTTTTAGATCAGGATCGTGTATGCTGTGAGAAGGGGAGCCTTGGCGCAGTGGTACAGCTGCTGCCTTGTGACCATAACGTCACGGGTTCAAGTCCTGGAAACAGCCTCTTATCTTACAGAAATATAGAAAAAAGCTGTCTTGTGAGTGTGACATGGGCCGAGACCAAGTCTCCTCATGGTGACTCTCCTTTGAGCGCCGGCGGCCACCCCGGTCCTGGCGGCCACCTCCCACCCGTCGGCCGCCATCTCGGCGTCGGTGTCCACCTCCTTCCCGTCATGGCTTCGCGGGTCTCCCTGCCACCCCTCCGCTCCACCATCGTCGTCCCCGGGGTTCTCGGCACGGCGATGGGCCCAATCGTCCAAGGCGGGGCGGGCCAGAGACGACCGCCACATCTCGCGGGACTGCACCAATGAGACCTTGTGCGTTCGCTGCAATGGTTGGGGGCATATTGCCAGAGACTGCAAGGTAAGGCGGACCTCATCTCCGGTGGATGGACAGACCACCGCCGCCGGGCGCCATCAGGGTTGTCCAGCCGTGGAGCAATGCGGTGCGCTCTGGACCGGTGGAGAGCATCGCGGGGCCTAGCTTCTCGGTTCCCTTCGAGCCGGAGGCAGC
Organism: Triticum aestivum; assembly: GCF_018294505.1. Lineage (NCBI taxonomy): Eukaryota > Viridiplantae > Streptophyta > Magnoliopsida > Poales > Poaceae > Triticum > Triticum aestivum. The sequence goes on from NC_057794.1 coordinate 33,958,357, forward strand.
GCGCGAGCCTACGCCCGCGCTCGTGCCGGGGGCGAGCCCCGCGGCGGTGGAACCGGTGGAATGCTGCTACATGGAAGAAGACACTGATATTTGGCGGATGGAAGAATAGTTGTCCTTAGCGGTCGTGGTCACCATCACCGGCACCAGGTCGGACGTTCATCTGGCTGCGGTTGTGGCGGCGTTGCACAAAGAGTTTCACATTGGTCCGCATGACATGTCGATCCGGCCATTCTTTCCGGAGGATTTCCTCGTTCTGTGCAGGGCCCAGAGTGTTTGCGATAGGATGGTTCGCCATGGTGGCCTGTCCCCATCCTCCCCGGCTGGATTTTTCCTGTCCTTACGGCCATGGCTGCGTCAGGCGCAGGCTACCGGAGTCTCGCTCCTGTTCCTGGTGCCCTTGGCGCTGGTGGGCGTGCCGGTGCACGTGTGGACACGGCGGACGGTGAACTCAATGCTCCGGGGGCTCGGCTTGGTCGTTGGTGTGGTGGACAGCACAACGCGCCGGAATGACATGTCTAGCTTCAAGGTGTGGCTGCGCACTGACCGGCCGGAGCGCCTCCCAACTCAACGGCGGCTATACATCGAGGAGCCAAACACAAGGCGGCGCGGCCATCAGCCACGGGCGGTGCGCTTGTCGGCATTGTGGTATAACATCAGTATAGTGAAGCTAGCGGAGCCTGTAGTGGATGAGGATGATGACCCAGAGCTCTCGCTGCTGGCCAGCCCGCTAGGGCCGCCGGGGCCCCCCTCCAGGCCGGCTGGCGACGGATCAAGCGGGGAACAGCGCGGCCATCGACGTGCCGGGGAAGCTGGGTGGAGCCCAGGTGGGGACTCTGCCTCACTGCCGGTGGCCGGAGCCTCGTCGTCGGCCTCGGCAACGAATGTGGCAGTTGGGCTGATTCAAAATAAAGGGGTCTTGCATCATCAAAGTGGCTGTGATGATCGGGTTCGGCAGCAGGAGAGCCCCACAGGCCCCGGGACGGTCGGGCTGGCCTTGACCACGGTCGCCTTGAGACTAACGAGCCCACTCCTGAGCCAACACGTGGAAAGACGAGACGAGAAGCAAATCACGGGGGATGCAGACAGCCTGGTGGATCATTCTGGAGCTGCCCAACCGGCGTCCTCTGCCACGTCGTGCCATGAGACGGGTCAGCAAGGCCAGGGTGGACGCGTCCAATCACCACCATCTGTCACACTTGCTCGGTGGCGGGACCAGGCGGATCAAGCAGAGGAGCCAACCCCGACAGGATGCAGGGTTCTGGTTGGCTCGCTAGAGTTGCAGATGGGGACAAGGCCAGGACAGACAAAGCAGCAGGATGGGACGCGAGATTCCCTGGGCCGTTCATTGGCCGGGAACTCCTGTGGGTCTGCACACGCGGACGAATCCAATGCACCACAGACCAAGGAGGATGGGACGGATCTCATGCAGCAAATGGCGGAAGGCCACGTCGCCCCACCTAACGGGCCGGACGCAGATTGCATGCAGATGCTGGATGAAAGCGCCGTGGAGCAATTCAACCAACTTGAGGAATGGGGTTCATACATGCATGCGCCCTCTGATGTACGAACACAAATGGTAGGGCCTGGGCAGAACACATTCTGGGTCTCCCTCTCACAAGGTGATGGCTCTAAGTCGCCGCTACGTACACGATCCGTGGTGCAGAGCGCGGCTGATGGTGGGAGTATGGGGTCCCCAGAAGCGCCTTTGACGAGGACTCCCGAAGCAAAACTGACGGATTTCTGCATGCAGGTGGCCAGGGCGATCACTCCATTAATCCCTAAACCACCGGAGACCATGCACAAACGACCACCCACAAAACAGAAACAGCTCGTGACAACCACGCCCAGACGCAGTGTGCGCATCGCCAAGAGGGCGGAACGTGGCTCGGCGGCATCCAAGCAGCAGCAGGCAATCATGCACAAATTGTGCCTTGCACATGAGGGGGAAACAATTGGCGACACGGCGCTACAAGCATACATCGACCTTTTCTCCAACCCACTATCGGACATGCACATCGCAGCAATCCTGTCTCTCTTTGGGTGGGAGCCGTCGGTCATGCCCTTGCAGGAGGCGCCTGGCTCGGGGATGGTGGCCCCCTAGTCTCAAGGGGCGCGTGGACGAGTGTAGGCCCTTCCCATGGCTGCACAACCTTTGAAAGTCTTGGTGTGGAACATGCGCGGGTTGAACTCACCGGCACGAAGGAATGCCATACGTCAGGTCGTACAAACGGTGAACCCGGTGGTAGTATGTCTACAAGAGATTAAACTTGAGCTTGTAATGGTGGATATTGTTCGGCATTGCCTTGGTAATAGATTCGAGAACTTTTACTACATGCCGGCGGACGGCACCCGAGGGGGCATTGCCATCGCGTGGGATGCAATGCTTGTCTCACTGTCCAACCCACATACAACACAAAACACACTTACAGCGCTGGTCAATGCTGGTGAAGCGCAAGCGTGGTGGCTTACATGTGTCTACGGCCCACAGTTAGATCACGAGAAGGTGGCATTCCTGGACGAACTTGTGGAGATAAGGGACCTACATGCTGGACCATGAATGCTTGCGGGAGACTTCAACCTCCTGGCAAGTGAGCGCGACAAGAATAATGCTGCAATAAATAGGCGGATGATAGGCCGCTTCCGGTCTACTTTGAATAGGTTGGAACTCAAGGAGCTTTATCTCCGCGGCCGAAAATATACTTGGTCGAACGAGCGACAACACGCCACCCTGGAGAAGATAGATCACGTGTTCACCACCAACTGCTGGGACGACCTTCACCCATCCCGTTTCCTCTCTACAATGGGCACATCCATCTCAGATCATTGCCCAATGCTCGTTGACCTCCACGCGGACATGCCAATGGGTCACCGCTTCAGGTTTGAGGCATTCTGGCCACGCGCGGAGGGGTTCACGGAGACCGTCCTTACAGCGTGGCACTCGATCCCATCTACTGGGAATCCTTTCGTCGTGCTCGAAAAGAAGCTCCGTGCCACGGCAAAACGTTTACAGGGCTAGAGTGCAAAGTGGATAGGTAATATAAAGATGCAGATTCTCATGGCCATGGAGCTCATATATAGGCTTGACCAAGTATCGGACAGCAGAGCCCTCACGGTAGCAGAATCGCAACTCCGGAAAATCCTCAAACGGAAGCTTCTAGGGCTATGCTCCTTGGAGAGGACCATAGCAAGGCAGCGGTCCCGGCTGCTTCAGCTAAAGGAGGGAGATACCAACACAGTGTTTTTTCATCGGCATGCAAGACACCGGCAACGCCGGAACATGATCACCTCCATCAAGAAGGATGGGTTAATGATAACAGGGCGTGATCAAATCACTGCTGTAGTGGACGGCTTCTACGACCGGCTACTAGGCTCCGCCCCAGCTAGAGAAGCATCTCTACGACTGGAAGCACTGGGATTGCCAAGGCGAGACCTAGCACACCTAGAACTACCATTCACTGAGGAAGAAGTTGAGAAGGTGGTCAAGGCCTTGCCACCAGACAAGGCGCCGGGGCCGGACGGGTTCACAAACCGTTTCTATGCCTGTTGTTGGAACATCATCAAGGCGGGCCTAATGCGGGCGCTGGACGCATTCTATCATGGAGATATGCGAGTCATGCATGTAGTTAACAAAGTGCTAGTTTCTCTACTGCCCAAGATAGATGGCGCGGAAGAATTACGAGACTATCGGCCAGTAAGCCTAGTGCATGGAGTGATCAAGCTCTTCGACAAGGTATTGGCCACAAGACTCGCCGGAGACCTACTGTACCTTGTGGGGAAGCACCAAAGTGCTTTTGTGAAAGGAAGATACCTGCATGACAATTTTATGCTTGTGCAAGGCACGGCACGACGCCTACATGCCCTGAGAAACCCCACGGTGCTCCTGAAACTTGATATATCCAAAGCCTTCGACTCCGTCCAATGGCCTTTCCTCATCGAGGTGCTACACATCATGGGGTTCGGCACACGGTGGATTGGATGGATCTGTGGATTACTTGCAACGTCTTCGACAAGGATCATGCTCAACGGGGTGCCAGGCAAACCAATCTACAACCAATGTGGCGTACGACAAGGAACCCGCTCTCGCCGATGTTGTTCATCTTAATTATGGAGCCACTACAGCGGCTGTTCCATGCAGCATCTGAATCAGGTCTCCTGGCATCCTTGGTGGCAAATGGACTAAAGAATTGCCTGTCAATCTTCGCGGATGACGTGATCATCTTCCTCAAACCGCACCCGACGGACCTCACTACGTGCACAACGATACTAGGCATGTTTGTCACAGCTTCAGGACTCCATACAAACCTTACAAAGAGCGCCGCTCTTCCAATCAGGTGCACACAAGAGCAAATGGTTGAGGTTACAAGTGCATTAGGCTGCTCGTTGGGCGGCTTCCCGATGAGATATCGCGGACTACCACTTACCATCCGGAAGCAATCGGCCGCGCAGTTACAAGGCCTGGTGGACCACATCGATGCTTGCCTACCTACTTGGCGTGCCGCGACCCTACCGAAGAGCAGCAGACTGATCCTAATCAAATCAGTCCTCTCAGTGATGCCAATGCATGCAATGTTGGCACTGGAATTACCGCCGAAGACAGTCTCAGCGATTAACAAGATCCTGCGTGGCTTTCTCTGGTGTGGCAAGGCGGAAGCGAATGGAGGAAATTGCGCGGTGGCCTGGAACACAGTGTGCGCACCCAAATGGGCTGGAGGCCTCGGGATCCCGGACGTCGCTTGGATGAACGTAGCAATGCAGGCTCGCTGGCCATGGCTGGCGCGTGTGGACGATACAAGGCCCTGGAGTGAGTTCACGATTGCAGTACCGATGGCATCCATCCAGCTGTGCAACGCGGCCACGCGAATGGTGCTGGGGGACGGAGCACGCACTCTCTTTTAGGAAGATAGATGGATGGATGGGTTTCAGATGGAAGAGATTGCACCTGGGATCCATGCAAGGATACCGCGGCAAATTCACAAGCAACTCCTGGTCAAGGATGCACTACAAAATGGGACGTGGGCAGCTTCCATTGGCCCAGACATTGACGCACCAGCACTCATGGAATTCATAAGCTTGTGGCCTCGGGTTCACGACGTGTAGCTCCAAGAAGGGATCCCGGACACCATCAGATGGGCATGGGAGCGGGATGGCCACTATTCTGCTCGGTCGGCATATGCCGCAAAGTTCATGGGAAGAGAGTTAGTCCCAACCGCAGAGGCAACATGGAAGTGTCGGGCCCCCTGCAGTGCCGCTTTTTCACATGGCTCGCGATATGCAACAGGTGCTGGACCTCGGACCGCTTGGCAAGGAGGGGGCTGCCACACCAACAATCATGCCCACTTTGTAGCCAGGGTGACGAGACAATGAACCACATTATGCTATAGTGTGTTTTCGCAAGGACTTTCTGGGCAGAGATCTGCCACGCTTTGGGGATGCCGCAATGGACGCCGACTCCACAAGACACCCTACCGGAGTGGATCCTCAACAAGCGGATACAAGGCACCAATGAAAAAGATGTGAGGGCCATCATCATACTTGCCTTATGGGAATTGTGGAAGCATCGCAACGGGATCGTGTTTGATGGTGAAACACCATCCCTAGGTAGACTACTAGCACGGGTTTCTAGTGAGGGCAATGCTTGGAGGACGGCGGGCCTCCTAAAAGCAAATTTAAGAGACTTTTTCGAGCGGATACATAGGTGGGAGCCTAGCAAAACATAGACATATATATATAAACGGTGGACTGGGTGTGTAACACCCTCCGTGAAGGGTTTCTTGTACCCTATTCTTCCCCATTAATGAAAGATACGCATGCTATGTGTATTTGAGAAAAAAAAAGTCCAGGATCCGTCCGGGCGGCCTGATCACTTGGATGCCTGCCGCTTGGCAAACCGAAACTGGCTCTGACTGTCAGTACCTTCATAGTTGTCTGAGAGAGTAGTTTTAAAAAAAAGCTCTCTGAAAGAGTGTTGCTCAGAAAAAAAAACTGTCTGAAAGAGTAGAGCATCTAGTGTTGTACTAGATCGCACGGTCAATTTCTAGTTAAGGACTTCGCTGTTGCTACCGACCTGCAAATCGGCATTCACAGGACGACCTTACTTTCTCTCTCTCCTAATGACGATGGAGGTCTAATGGTAGCGCCGTGGCATATTACCTCTGGGCGCAGCAGCTTGCGTCGTTTCAGGGATGTGTATCTTGGCATATCCCTATCCCGTATCTGCCTTGTGACCCATCACCTCTAAATGTGACAAATACTCCGACCTGTGGGTTGATGCTAGGCTGCAAAGCCATTGTCTCGACCTTGTACCCTATTACTTTGATGTCTTCCTTTCCCCTATCTCTGGTTGACCATGATTAATTTAAAGGACCACATTTACCACAAGGAGCTTTCTTTTGCTTTCTTTTGGGCTGTTGACGGCACATGATCGGGTAACCAATCTTTCATTGCTTCGCACAAAGTCTTTAGAGTATTTACAACCGGACTTGTCAAATTTGACATCTCAGACGTCCGCAAACATAACCGGACACGTTCGCTGATAGTAACCTGTCACACTTTAAATATTTGGTTGTACAATCGAACATCTCAAATTCATATTATTACATGCAATGTAAACCGATCTTTAAGCGGAACTTGTTCGGCTCTACCATGCCCATGTCCGGCGGCCGGCTGCACTCCTCGGAGTGTTGGTCCGGTCGCCAACAATGTAGAGTAGGGCATGGAACACGAGCCGGCTCACGGGACTCAAGGCGCCGCCGTTTCTCATGCCTTACTCTTTCTCGTCGGAGTCTGGAACCCGGACAGTGTCGGTGGATGCCAGATCAATGATGGATCCGCCCTGGGACGAGCCGGCGACATCTACCACAATGCGGTTGTGGCGCCCGGACTGCTGAACCATACGGGGCGCCGCAGAATGCAACTCCGCCTCGCCGACGTCCACCGCCGTGAGGGATGCCGCCGTCTCCCGTGTCTTCTGCCTCGCACGGCGGGCATGCCATGCCAGGTCTGCATCAGAGGACGCGTCTGTTGCTGTTTTCGCCGGTGGACGCGTACGCAAGCCTGACGATGCTGGGAGGGCCGAGTCCAAGCATGTCTGCACCATTTGGCAACCTACCGCCGGCGACTGAGTAGTCCGACCGCCGCTGGACACGCCGTGGATCGGTGGAGAAGCGGGGGAAGGACGGGATAGCGCGAGGCACGGACTTGACCTCGCGAAAGCAGCCTGATGGGCATGTTTTTATTAATGTTCATGAGAAAATTGCGAGAGTTCACATTTTTCTGAAAACTGGGTGCGAGCTCACATGTTTTCGATGGGTTTGGTTAGACTGCGGCCGACTGGGCCGGGCCCAGTAGGGTATCCACCTTCTCTCTTAAAATAGTCCAATGAACGAGTACGCAGAGTTTCTGCTCCCGGGCTCATCTGCATCTGCGCTTAAAAAATCAAAATAAATACTAGAATTTTTTTTAAAAATCAATTATTTTTGTGTGGTAGAGAATTTGATTCGTGAGGTCCGCTTCAAATTTAAACTCATTTGGACATCTGAGCAGCTCTCGGTAAAAAAGAAAAATTCAAGGTCTGTAAAAAAGTTTACAGTTCACGCACTGTTCTGATCCGATTTGTCTTTTTTGCCGAGAGCTGCTCAGATGTCCAAATGAGTTGAAATTTGAAGCGGACCTCACGCATCAAATTATCCACCACACAAAAAAAGTTGGATTTTTTTGGATTTTTCAAGTATTTGTTTTGATTTTATTTCTAAGCGAGAGCATATGAGCCTGGGCACCGGGTTGGATTTCCGAATGAATGTTTAACTAAAAAAATATATAATTTTATAAATTTTAGATAACTGGATTAAAAATAATTATTTGATTATGCAATTAAAAATGAGCCTGGGTATTTTTAATAAAAAGTCGGTAAAATTATAACATTCACCTATTTTCAAAAGATGTTTCTCCAAATCTTATAAAAGTGCTCACAAATTTAAAAATGATTATGAAATTTACAAAGTATTGACACATTTTATGACAATGCACATACAGATGGTTCACATATTTCAAATTTTGCTCATGTGGTTTAAAAATATTCATAAATTTTAAAAGTGTCCATGCACTTATGAAAACCGTTCGTGTCCTTTTAAAAAAAGTGGCCATGTGCTTTCTAGAGAAAATATTCAGGTAATTAAAAAATGCCCCCGCATTTTTCTAAGTATTTTGAAATACACTCTTATGTTGCATTATTTTGTGTGTGTGAAAGATGGCTCGACATGATCTTAATAGAAGAACACATAGAAAACATGAAAAACGGAAGGGATGCGCTAAATCTAAGTCACTCGAATGTAGTAGCGCAAGTACAGTAAGACACTAGTACTGACCTCGCGGACTCTCGCCATGAGGACATGTTTTTCTAAGCAAACAAATAACACAAACAGATAAAGATGCGGTTCACATGTTCTCCATACGTTTGGACTTTGGATCAGCGGCATGTGAACTTCACTTCATCGATTTCATGGGATCTTGTTTGCTCCCCACAAAAAAAGGAAAAAAAAGAAGAAGAGAAGGGATCTTGCTTGCTGACGAGCGAAGACACTACGGAAAATCCAGGTCCAGCGGTCTTTCTTCACCGGTTTTCCAAAGGTTCTACAACTTTCCTGGAACCAGCTTTTTTACGTTTCTTTACCATGGTCATCTTCCGGTTTTATTTTGGGTATATGTATTTTATTTTTTATTTTTCCTATTTTTCTCTCATTTTATTCATTGCGAACATTTTGTGAAATTTAAAACATTTTCGAAATTCATAAGTATTTTTTGTTTCCATCATATTTTATGAAATCCATGAATAATATTTATATCCAGGAACATATTTTCGAATCGCAGTCATTTTTTAAACCTGGAAAAAAATTCAGGCATTTTTGAAATTCATGATCATTCCCAATCAGTTTTTCCAGTTAGTGTTTTATTAATCCACAATTTTCACACTGGTGAAAACTTCTTGAACTATTGAACATTTTGTAATCCACAAATGTTTTATAAATTTTGTGAACATTTTTTGAATCCATGATTCTTTTAAAATTCGCGAACATTTCGGAACCCGTGATCATTTTGAAATCCAAATACATTTTTTAAATTAATGATATTTTTTGAATCCAGGATATGTTTTGAAATTTTTGAATATTTTTTAAATCACAAAGATTATTTCAATTTGTGAAAAAAATTAGTCCACAAAACTTTTTAAAATTCAGGATCAATTTTTACCCCACATTTTTTTCCAAATTCAAGAACAATTTTTGGATACATGATTTTTTAAAAATTTGTGAACTTTTTTGAATCATGAACTTTTTTTGAGTCCACAATTTGTTCTTCAATATTTTGAGTATATTATCATTTTCTGAATTCGTCATCATTTCGTAATCTACAAAAAATTATCAAATTTGTGAACAGTTTTTGTATCTATGATTCATTTTAAAATTTGTAAACTTATTTTAATCCATGACTATATTATATCTGCAAACATTTTTTTTATTTTTTTGAAATTTGTGAACATATTTTGAATCTGCAAACATTATTTGAATCTGTCACCCTTTTTTGAAACCATGAGACATTTTAAAATCCACGATAATTTTTAGTACATAAACAGTTTTTGAAATTGAAGAGATTTCTTAAATACATGATTTTCAAAAAATTGTGAACATTTTTCCGAATCTGCGAGATTCGTGAACATTTTTTGAATCCACGAGCACTTTGATAAATCACAAACATTTTAATATGTTTTAAATATATATTTTCTCAGCTTTTTTAGGGGTAGACCAAACTTTGTTCATCATTAGTCACAAGACGTGGGATACAGTTTTGGTCATGAGGTTGGTCAAACCATACATGACGACCGTGTTCTAGTCTAAGAGCAAATTTGTGAACAATTGTAATTCGTGATCATTTTTGAATCCGGAAACAATTTTGAAATTCAGAAACATTTTTTAATCAAGAAATTTGTGAACATTTTTAAATCTGAAAGGATTATTTCAATCCGGAAAACAACTTTTGCATCCAAAAAAGTTTTTAAAATTCACGATCAATTGTTTTGAAATTGAAGAACAATTTTCGGATAAATGATTTCAAAAATTTTGGGAATTTTTTTTGATGATCTGAATATATTAGCATTTTTGAATTCCTCATCATTATGTAATCCACAAATATTTTATCAAATTTGTGAACATCTTTTGTATGGACGATTCATTTTAAAATTTGTAAACATTTTTGGATCCATGATTATTTTTAAATCTCCAAACATTTTTTGAAAATTCATGAATATTTTACTTTCAAAATTTGTGAACATTCTATTGAATCTGCAAACAATATTTGAAACGTTAACCTTTTTAAAATCGATGAAACCTTTGAAAATTCGTAATATTTTTAATCCATACATCTTTTTGAAATTTCTAAAATTGTTTGCATAAGCGATTTTAAAAAAAAATGTGAACATTTTTAATCTGTGATGTTTTTTTGAATCTGCAAACATTATTTGAATCCGTGCAGATTTTATGAAATTCATGAACAGTATTTAAATTAATGAATATATTTTTAAATCCGGAAAAAATCGTGAACTTTATTTGTATTCACTATCATTTCCAATCCAATTTAAAAAACATATTGATGGAATTTTCCAAATCCATGAATATGTTTGAATTTCGTGAACATTTTCTTAATCCACAAGTTTTTTAAATTGTCAATATTTTTTAAATTCGTGATCATTTTTGGATCTCATTTTTTTTAAAATCTTTGAATATTTTTTTGAGTATATGGTCATTTTTGAATCCTCAAGCATTTTTAAAATTCATGCAAAAATCGATGATCAGTAAAAAATAGTGAACATTTTTTCAAGTCACGATCATTTTTTAATCTGCAAACATTTATAAAATTCATGAACATTTTCTGAATCCATGTTATCTTCTGAAATTTGTGAAGATTACCTGAACATATTTTGAATCCATGAACTTTTTCATGTAACAACGAACATTTTTGAAACTCAGAGTCATTCTTAACCCAGTATTTTTTTTTGGAAATTCATGAATTTTTTTGAATCCATGAGTTAAAAAAATTGGTGAACTTTCTTCAATCCGCGGTCATTTTTGAATCCACAACCATTTTTGGAATTCATGATCAAATTTTTAATCCATGACATTTTTTAAATTTATGAACATGTTTTTGACTTCAATGATTATTTGAATCTGCGATCCTTTTTTGAATCCATGAAACTTTTTAAATTCACAATCATTTATGAATATATAGAGATTTTTTTGAAATTTAACTAAATATTTGAATATATTTTTGTCAGTTTTTCAAAGCATTTTCTGAATTTGTGAACATTACTAAAATCAGCGAACATTTTTTGAATCCAAGAACATTTTATGAATCTTTGTTTTTTTAATCTGCGAACATTATTTGAGTCATGAACATTATTTGAATCCTTCACTCTTTTTTAAACCATGAGCAACTTTTGAATCTGCAAACTTTTTTCTAAACCTGTGAGATTCATTATTATTTTTGAATCCACAAACATTTTTATAAATCACAAACAATTTTAATTGTTTTAAATATATATTTTCTCAGTTGCCATTTTCTCTCTTTTTTTCCTTCGACTTTCCTACTTTGTATGGGCCGGGGCCTAATTAGGCCGACTGCCCAGCGGTAGAAGTGAGCATAACACCATGCCCCCGCTTTGGGCAGGCCCAAACTGCGCGGGTGGTTGTGTCTGGCCGCCTCCTTCCCTCAAGAATCAATGTTCCTATGCCTCCCGCCAGCACCGCCGGGGATCCTTGTCGTCTCCGCTAGCCTTAGGCTCATGGAGGCACAGTGGATTCCGGCCCTTGCCGGTGGGAGGGCTCCGTTTTTAGATGTGTCTTCGAGATTTGTTAACATTTTTGTCCTACTCAGGAAGGCGAGACGACGACGACTCCCTAAGATGGAATAAGGTTCTCCCCAGCTAGCCATCATTTCGGTGGTGCGTCTAGCATCATCGGTGGGCATGTGTTGGTGTGTCTCCGGCGGATCTGTCTTTCATGGATTTGCTCGGATCTCTTCGCCGTTCGTCTATGTTCGTGTGTCTTCGGGTTGGATCCTTCCGATCTATGCTACTCTTTATCGGCTGCGGTTGCTGTTCTGATGCCGGTCTCATGGGGTCTTAACACGATGACTTCCCGACTGTCTACTATAACAAGTTTTGCCCGGCTCCGATGAGGGAGGGGCGATGACGGCTGCACGCCTTCGGCTCGCTTCAGTGCCGGTAGTCGTCGCTAAGTGCTCTAGAATCTGGATGTAATTTTTATTATATCTGGTGTTTGTTATACTGTCATGATTGAAGATGAATAGGTCTGATGTTTTCCTACAAAAAATGCCTTGCAAATGTTATGCATAGAAAAAAAGCACAATGACATTCCAGTGCTGACTTGGATGGCATTATCAACCGCGTCAATTTTGCAACTTTACCTGAAGTTTCAATATTGCCCAACTAGCTATACTGAAGTAAGTTCTTTTTTCACTTTTTTGTGATGTCTAGATTTACTCATATATTTATATTGTTCTTCCAATAAAATTCATGGGCACGGCAACGCGTGCCTTTGTTAATTGTAGATGATAAAGTAAAAAAAATGTCATTCATTTAGAAGATTTTTTTGGATAATTGAAGTATGGAAGTTTCTAGAAAGAAAAGTTGTTGTGTTGAGGTTTGTGCATATTGTGCATTGTAAAGTATAAAGTGAAAAAGGTATTCATTTAGAAGAAAAATGTTTGGATGGTTAAAATATGAAAGATTCTGAAACAAAGATGTGCTTGCGTTTTGAGGTCATGTGCATTTTGCTTAACATCAACCATGAAATTTTCTAAATTGAACTTGTGGCAGAATCATGTGGAGTGAAAATAATATCCAACGGCCATGAATGCTCGGATTTGTCACCTTTGTATCATCAGATTGGCTTCATCTAGTGATCAATATTTCAATAGTACATAGGAGTATAGAAGTATAGATAAAGCTCTTATTTTGTGGCTTTGTGAGAATGTACTCTAAGTCTAATGTACTCTAAGTCTCTAACTAAGGGCTTCTCTAACTGATTGCCTAAAACCGGTTAGAGGAGTAAAAATTCTGATTTACTCCTCTAACCGGGACCTAGCCGAACTCCTAAACCGTACAAGGGAATAACAAATTTACTCCTCTTGGTCGCCAAAGAGTAAATATACTCCCTCCAGGATTCCTTGCTCCGCAATAGCTGCAATCTTTAACTTTCCTCAAAACAATAGCTGCAATCTTTAACTTTCCTCAAAACATGGTGCTTCTTTGGCAGGTTATGGTAGGCTTGGTTATCATCGGCATAAATGGAGATGCCATCAGCAGCTACTCGGTATGATTCAAATTGGGCATCTGGATATGAACATTTAATTAATTTACATGTTTGAAATGGTAGAGTGTTTTGTTGGTAAATCAAGTCAGTTTTAGAGATTCTTACATTGTTCAGTGAACATCCTTGCTTCATCATCAAGCTCATCTTGTGCGTGTTCTCCATGGTGTATGGCTCCAAGCATTCTAGTGGGAAAGATAGTCATTCCACGACCAAGAGAATGTAAATTACACACTTTTACGTGTTTGGCCAAAGGGCATGAAAAAAATGAATGCAACAATGTACATACCCTGAAAGTTGGATGTTTCCTCGTGGGGCTCAAGTATTCTGCAGGGATCTTCAGTCTGGTGCTTGTCTCCTGGCGAATACTTGGTAAGAATTCATTATTGAAGATAGTACTCTATGGAAAACATCCAGCTATTAAATACTAAGATATTTACCCGCAAGAGCTTCACACGGATCAGTAGCACTGGACATATTGACAAGTCTTTTTTGTCTGTTAATTTTCTACATCTGGTACATATCGTTTCTGTGCAGCCAATCAGAATCTTCGCTCGTATTGATATTCACATTTTTCTGCGAGGTACATCCATGGGCAGGCTCCCCTACGCGTACAACACAGATGCTCTTTAATCACTATATTGTTACAATATGTGAAATAATATTATGTGACATGTACCTGGGGACATATCAGAGTTGAAGTTTGATGCTACAACTTTGCTCCTCATTTTGCTGTAGTCACGTTTCTTCTGCAAGAGAGAAGTCATTTGTTCGGGACTCATTGAATTGTATCGGACTCTCTCACACAACCTTTTTTTTCTGCTGCACTTTGCTTGAGAGACGATGGAACTAAAAGGCCCCCAGTTGATCTTTAACCTGATCAGAAAATTGAACGTAAGCATACAAATTATGGACTAAAAGAAGAATATTGTTATGAGCACGCATAGAAGTCTTTACCTGCGCCGCCACATCTAGTTTCAAAGCCTCTATGGAAGGTTTGTACATAATTATCACTTTGAATTGCACTCGGGGTGGAGTTGGTATTGATACATATAGTGTCAGGAATGATCGGAGAACAATGAAGTGTGATATCTTTGAAAGATGTTGCATTAACATTTGTGGGTAGCAAAATGTCTAGCATTATTCAATTTTTATTACATGTTGATAACACAAGAATAGTAATATGTGCACCTTGCGTCAAACCTGACTGCTGCAAGCTTGCATTTGTAACGTCTGATAAAGTGCATTGGATGTGTGCCATAGGTTGAGATTTTTGGTTAGCAACATGTGGTCTCACCACCGATTTTGCTGAATAAACATTTAATTTGAACAAGAAGAACAATATATATTTATAGCTATACAACAATATAGAGTTGCGGGTGATACCAGGTGTTACAAACGCTGCAACCGAGTCGTCTTTGACGTGCGTGTCGCTGCTTCAGTAGGTATTCGACTCTCTTTTCTTCACTCATTCGAGCATACCAACCTTGACCCTTGGTTTTTTCTGGGCCGGTAGAGTAACATCCGAAATTTCAGTAGTATTTGTGTGCGGCGTGCCTCAATTATCACTCTGACCTGTCACAACAACTTCGCACACAACACATGAGAGCAGAACTGAATAATGGAAAACATCACAAAATACTACTCCCTCCGGTCCATAATAAGTGTCACAATTTTAAACTATATTTGATAAAGAAAAAACATGTGTGAATGAACTAACCTTTTCCATTCCTATTTGAGCCATATGTAAGAGGAATCATTTCGACAACTCCATCATTAGCAGCTATAAATTAGACAATGATGTACTGTAGTTTAAAACTGTGACACTTACTTTGGACCGGAGGGAATATCTGATAAAGAAAAACGTGTGTGAATGAACTAACATTTTCCATTCCTATTTGAGCCATCTGTAAGAGGAATCATTTCGAAAACTCCATCATTCACAGCTACAAATTAGACAATGATGTCAGTTTTGAGGTTTCGTCAGACACAGAGAATAATCTCAACCATGGGTCAGCAAAGTGCACAAACATGGACCTTTTGCAAATGTGTTTGTTACATCAGTAAACGGAGCACATTCGCTCAGAACCAATCTGCTAGATGGTGTAGATAACTTAGTTGCATCTTTTTTTGCCTGGCGTGCTATTCGTAGTTTCTTTAGGTATTCCGATTTCTTCTCACCGGACAGACAAGCATACCACCCTCTACCATTGCTCCGATTATTCCCCAAACGAGTAAATGATCCCGAACTCTACAACAAATGGATTTTGAATCTCGATTAGCAAACAGAGAATAGTTATCACCGAAGAGCACAGAAGATGGCAACATATAGGACGTTAGTTGGCTTTGAGCCCACTCAGATTTAGATTTGAATAATGCTCTCATGGATGGCTTTTGCAAAGTTAGAAAGATGATAGTGCAAAAAAAATATTATTGATTTCTAAGATGGAGAACATAAAGTAGCACTTCTGGATTGGAAAATATAATGTACTGTTTGCAGACATTATGTCGGTTTGTTAGGTAGATGTAACTCCCCCAAAGTTTGTAGAAAGCAAAGCACAACACACTACTGAAAGTGCTAGTTATCGACTAGAGGGGGGGGTGAATAGGCGATTTTTATGAAAGACTTCAAAACACGGGGGCTTTGAAGACAGACAGTAGAAATGAACCTATTGATATGCAGCGGAAGGTAGACTACACTAGACAAGCCATAGTCAAGTAAGCAATGAAGTGAAAGCACGAAGATTATCAGCATCTAGGTAGTATGGATCAGGATAGAAGATAGTATGAAGCCAAACAACAACAATCTTCAAAAAATGAAGTCAATCAGATCATGCAAGCAGGCAATGACTTCACGAAGACAAACTGTAAGTAAAGAGAGGTAAAGGATAGAAACAGTTGCTTGGTGAGGACAAGGATTTGTTGGACCAATTCTAGTTGCTGTGACAACTGTACGTTTGGTTAGCGAGGCTGAGATTTAACTCAGAAAACCGCGTCTTCACCTTATTCCCCTTGAGCTAAGGACACACAGTCCTCGCCCAATCACTCTGGTAAGTCTTCAAGGGAGACTTCCAAACCTTCACAGACTTCGTTCACCGGCAATCCACAATGACTGTTGGATTCTCAGAACGCGACGCCTAACCGGCTGGAGGATTCACAGTCCTCAAGTGTAACAAGTCTTCAGGTCACGTAGACAGAAAGACTTCAGTGATGCCTAACACTCTTTGGCTCTGGGTGTTTAGGGCTTTGTCCTCGCAAGGATTTCTCTCTCAAATGCTGCGGAGGTGGGTTGCACTCAAATGACAAAAGCTGTGCACTAACTTTGAGCAACCACCAATTTATGGTGTAGGGGGTGGGCTATTTATAGCCAGGAGGCAACCCCGCCTGATTTGTCCGAAATGACCCTGGGTCACTAAGGAACTGACATGTGTCTAACGGTCAGATTTCAAACACACGCGGCAACTTGACTTGGGCTAAAAGTAAAGCTGACTCATCCAGCTCTAGATAAAATTTGCTCTCATTGTCTTCACTCGAAGACATAGGATTTGGTTGAGCATCACTCCAGTCACTCTGACTTTGTTCACTTGGACCCCACTTAACAGTGATGTGGTTCCTATGACTCAACAAAGAAGAAAAGGAAACTATGAAACAACTATGTCTTCGCACTCCATAGTCTTCACGTGAATGTCTTCTCGAGTCATAATCTTCATTGTGAATATCTTCACAGACCACCATTGTCTTCAATGTCATCACACATTTTTAGGGGTCATCTCTAGTAGGTAAACCGAATCAATGAGGGACTACTACCTGTGTTATCCTGCAATTATCACAAACACATTAGTCCCTCAACCAAGTTTGTCGCCAATACTCCAAAACCAACTAGGGGTGGCACTAGATGCACTTACAATCTCCCCCTTTTGGTGATTGATGACAAACTGGTTGAAGTTTTCAATGGGGATAAAAGTATGTGAAAGTTGGGAATTACGGCATTGTCTTCATAAGTAGCAAAAAGCCTCCCCCTGAAGATGTGCATATAAGTAGTTTGCTTTTGAATGCAAATGCACATGGAAGTTTTTACTTTGTGGAGATCCTCTTCAACTTATGAAGACAATTCATCATGCATATAAAGATATGACGAAGATAATGACATGCATAATGGAAAATGGATGTCTGCGGAATGACTTCATGTGGAATTTATCATCGCATCACAAAGTAGTAGAAAAAGTAGCAGACGACCATCAAGTTTAAGTGTTACAACCAAAAGAACCAAATGTATCAAAAGATGAAGGTTGTAATCACTTGGGAAAAAGTAGCAACCACCCATAAAGGACCCACTTGAAGACTATCAACTCATATGCTTCTCCCCCTTTTGTCAGTAAGGACCAAAAAGGTTTGAAGATATAGAGTATCTACTCGTTCCCATCAGGAGTAGATGCAGGAGCAGGGTCGACGTTGGAGTTTGGTGGTGCAGAGGGGCCTGGTGCAGTGTCGATATGCAGTGAAGCCATGGTTGGTGAAGTGGCATCGTCTTCTTCATCGACGACTCTCGCAACAACAGTTGCAGCCAAAGATTAATACTAAGAATCTTCAATGGAAGGAGTCTGACGCCAGCTTGCATTCTGGGGAGGCTTGGAATCAAATTTCAAGCCCTCTGTGAAGCCGTCTTCGCGAAGATCATCTTCAGAGCATAGCAGTGTGAGACTCTTCCAAGACCACCGACAGGCTTCATGAGCTACGAATGAGTTCTTGGTGGCAAGATTGCGAATGCGATTGACATCCACCAAGATGTTCTGCATCTGACGCTTTAACCGGTCGTGATGCTTGTCCTGCTTCTGATGTAAGGCTACAATAATCTCTCGGTCATTGAGTGCACGAGAACGCTTCCGAGGCCGTTGAGCAATGGTGCTGTCAGTGGCTTCAGTGTTTGCATGATGAGGCACACATATATTGCCAGCCAGAGGATAAGCAGGAGTTTCAGCATTGGGGACATGAGTGCCTTCAATTGGCTGCGTGAAGCTTTGGCGATCAACATTATGAAGATAAAGTGGCTCCTTGGTAGGCTCAGGGTAGATGACTTCAACCGATAGATCAACCTCAGGCAAAAAGATAAGATGGTTGCGTGCTGATGGTTGATAGTCGACAGAAGAGTGAAGCTTGATTAAGCGCATCACTAATGGAGCATAAAACTTCAAGCCAAACAGATCGATTCCAGATGCAGCAAGCTGTCTGATGAAGAAATCCTGGGAATTGAATCTGATGCCATTGACAATATAGAATACCAAAGTCTTCATGGCTCCTTCAAGTTTGGCTTCAGCTGAGTATCCCTCGATGGGACAGAGAGTACGCCTCAGAATATGATAGACTGTGCGGGGCAGGTACTCAAGGTCCTTGATGAAGAACTCCTTGGCATAATCAGCATCTTCAGGCAATGGCTTCATCATGCTGAGCATCTGACTCGTATTTGGTTCAGGTCATTGGAAGATACTCTACAGTTCATTTTGGTGTAGCTGACAACCAGGCTCATAGAGTTCACCTGGAGTGGGCAGGGAAGTAAGCTCAATAATGTCTTGAGCTTTGGCTTCGTGGTGCACATCTCCTGACATCCACTCAAGGACCCATGTCTTCGGATCCTTGTTGTAGCCATGAATGTGAAGTGTGGTGTAGAACTACAGCAGGAGCTCTTCATTCCAGTGTTCTTTGTCAGTGATGAACTATAGAAGACCAACCTCCCTGAAGCAGTCAAGAGCTTCTTCTAGATAGGGCAGCCCAACAATGCAGCCCAACAATGGCTTCACAATCAAGACACATGTGTTGAAAGATTCTCTCTTGATTGTATAGGATGCACGAGTAGTAGCTGCGCTGCTGATAGCTCCAGAAGCGATCAGAAGAGATCTTTGGCTTCGAGCAAGGATTCTTGGCACTATCAAAGAAGGTGTTGTGGGCTCTGAAGTTGTTCACACTGAACAATCCTGGGGAGGTTGCAACTCCGGGAAGCCTTGGCAGCCTGGGCTTTGGCTTCTGAACCTAGGGCCTCTGCTCCACATGATAGTCATACTGAGGTCCGAGAGCAGTGGGAGGCACCATGATTGGCCATTTCACAGTGACCAGCTGTCCATGATCGAAGGCTTGTTCAATTGTGTGAGGCCTAGGAGATGGAAAAGTGGCTTCAGCAGCCACATGGTCTTCAGGTTGCACATGAGCTTCAGGCACAACATTGGCTTCAGGCTCCACATTATCTTCAGCCATGACAACGTCATTGGCTTCAGTATCATTGATGGTGGCAGCCTTAGTGTTCTCAACCTCCATGTCTTCAATGACAGGAGGGTCGGGCACAGACACATTCTCCTTGAGAATGACTTCTTCAGTGGTAGGGGGTGTGGCAACTCTTTCTTCTTCTTGACGTGGTTCTTCATTTTCTTCGACTGATGCAGCCGGAATGTCTTCAACAGCTTTGGCTTCAGACTCAGAGACATTCACAGTGGGAGTGGCATCAGGAAACACTTCGCGTGCTACTGAGCTTGGTTGCACTTCTCCTTCTAGAATGCTCGACATGGTGACCTGTGGCCTAGGACCTTTGCGAAGCCTGCGGAATGTGGGCGATGCTTGTGGTGATGGAGTAGTCTGCACCATGTAGTTTTCGTCAAGCACCAGAGTGGTGACTTGAGGGGTTGCAGTTCTGGGAGTTTCATCTTGAATGGGGGTGTCTTGTTGGGGGCGATTAGCCCACGAATTATCTTGAGCAATTGGCGTCAGAGGATGACCAATGCTGGTGAGTTCGATGTTCGTAAGAACACGCGATGATACCGGTTGGTGCTCAAGTTGAGGAAGGACTTCATCATCTTCTACATTGTCTTCACGACCAATGTCTTCAGCTGTGGTGGGGTCAACAGCTGGTACTTCTTCATCTTCAGGGGCCTCTGTGGTAGCAGGCTGTGAATCACTAGACGACACTCTTGGCTCGTGGAGGCAGGACGGGCAACAGAAATTGGCTCAATCACAAGGGGCTCAGAGGCAGCAGCAGCAGTACGCTCTTTCTTTGAAGACTTAGTCTTCTGCTTCTTCTTGGATGGAGCATCATCAGAAGCATCCTTGTGCTTTCAGTTCCTCGCATCAGCTTCAGCTGCCTTGGTTTTCTTTAGTTCTGAAGCTGCTGAGGTGACCTTAGGCTTCGAGTCTGTCATGCTGGCAGGGAAGACAATGCGAGGTTCTTCCTGCCGTGGTGCTTCAGTTCGGGCCGCAGCAGACTTCTTCTTCTGTTTGGTAGCCATTCTGGGGTCGATACTAGGGTGCCCCAGTGCCTTGCGCTTCTCTGCCTCATTGTGTGCTTGGACACATTTCTCTGCAAAGTATTTCATCCACTCTCTTGAACCTTTTGCTTCTTCATGCTTCTTGTGAAATAGTTCTTTAAGCTCATGCAACATTTTCTTGAAGCTTTGAACCTCTGCCACGCTGAGCTTTGCCATGTTCTTCTTGAACTGCGCCTTCTCAAAATCAATTTTGTTCAGCTCAACAATCTTCTGAGCCAAGGCCAACTCATTAGCAATGGCTTCGTGGAAGGTGACGCTGATGTCAACTGGCAGCTGAAGATCATCAATGCTGAGGCTCGGGTCATCAAACCATGCGTCGATGAAGTGGTTCAGAATATCCACATCAAAGAGGGATAGATCATTGAAGATCTCCGCCTCTTGCTTGCTCTTGATCAGCAGCTCAAGGGCATCATCACCAAGATCTTTCATGGCTGGAGAGATCAATGGTCTCATCTTCGTTTCGCAGAACGGCAGCTGGAGTAAGTTCATGCCAGAAATCTTCATGGGCTTCTTCTTCTTGGGCTTCTCCATCTTCTTGGAGACACAAGAGAGATCTTCTGATTGCACACTGGGTTCAGGAGGTGCAGTTGCCAATGGCTTCGCCCGCGAAACTTTCGGTGTGGTAGAGGGCTTTGAAGCCTTTGATTTCTTCTGCTTCTGGGACTAAGGTGGAGTTGGCGCTTCATCAGAATCTGCGTCGTCACCTGAGTGATCCACCGTAGCCCCCTGTACAGCAATGTGAGTGATGAGGCCTTCGAGGTTGTAGAAGGGGCCGATTTCATTGGGATTGGCATCGCAGGTGCTGATAACCCACAAGTATAGGGGATCGCAACAGTTTTCGAGGGTAAAGTATTCAACCCAAATTTATTGATTCGACACAAGGGGAGCCAAAGAATACTCTCAAGTATTAGCAGCTGAGTTGTCAATTCAACCACGCCTGGAAACTTAATACCTGCAGCAAAGTGTTTAGTAGCAAAGTAATATGATAGTAGTGGTAACGGTAGCAAAAGGTAACAGTAGTAAAAGTAATATTTTTGGTACTCCCTCTGTTTCTTTTTACTCCGCATATAAGATTTGGTCAAAGTCAAACTACATAAAGTTTGACTAAATTTATATGAAAAAATATGAACATCTACAATATTAAAACTATACAGTATGAAAATACATTTTATGATGCATCTGATAATATTGATTTCATATTGTTAATGTTTATATTTTTTAATATAAAGTTAGTCAAACTTTACAAAGCTTGACTTTGACCAAACCTTATATGCAGACTAAAAAGAAACGGAGGGAGTATTTTGTAGTGATGATAGCAATAGCAACGGGAAAGTAAATAAGTGAAGAACAATATATGGAAAGCTCATAGGAAATGGATCAGTGATGGAGAATTATGCCGGATGCGGTTCATCATGTAACAGGCATAACCTAGGGTGACACAGAACTAGCTCCAGTTCGTTGATATAATGTAGGCATGTATTCCGAATATAGTCATACGTGCTTATGGGAAAGAACTTGCATGGCATCTTTTGTCCTACCCTCCCGTGGCAGCGGGGTCCTTACGGAAACTAAGGGATATTAAGGCCTCCTTTTAATAGAGAACCAGAACAAAGCATTAACACGTAGTGAATAAATGAACTCCTCAAACTACGGTCATCACCGGTAAGTATCCTGATTATTGTCACTTCGGGGTTAACGGATCATAACACATAATAGGTGACTATAGACTTGCAAGATAGGATCAAGAACACTCATATATTGATGAAAACATAATAGGTTCAGATCTGAAATCATGGCACTCGGGCCCTAGTGACAAGCATTAAGCATAGCAAAGTCATAGCAACATCAATCTCAGAACATAGTGGATACTAGGGATCAAACCCTAACAAAACTAACTCGATTACATGATAGATCCCATCCAACCCATCACTGTCCAGCAAGCCTACGATGGAATTACTCACGCACGACAGTGAGCATCATGAAATTGGTGATGGAGGATGGTTGATGATGACGATGGCGACAGATTCCCCTCTTCGGAGCCCCGAACGGACTCTAGATCAGCCCTCCCGAGAGGTTTTAGGGCTTGGCGGTGGCTCCGTATCGTAAAACGCGATGATTTCTTCTTCTTGATTTTTTTCTCCCCGAAACTCAATATATGGAGGTGGAGCTGGAGTGAGAGACACAACAGGGGGCCCACGAGGTAGGGGGGCGCGCCCTAGGGGGGCAGGTGCGCCCCCCACCCTCGTGGCAAGGTGGTGGGCCCCCTATTCTTCATCTTTTGCAGGTATTTTTCTTATTTTCTAAAAAGTGGCTCCGTGTAGTTTCAGGTCATTCCGAGAACGTTTGCTCCTGCACATAAATAACACCATGGTAATTCTGCTGAAAACAGCGTCAGTCCGGGTTAGTTCCATTCAAATCATGCAAGTTAGAGTCCAAAACAAGGGCAAAAGTGTTTGGAAAAGTAGATACGTTGGAGACGTATCAACTCCCCCAAGCTTAAACCTTTGCTTGTCCTCAAGCAATTCAGTTGACAAACTGAAAGTGATAAAGAAAAACTTTTACAAACTCTGTTTGCTCTTGTTGTTGTAAATATGTAAAGCCAACATTCAAGTTTTCAGCAAAGATTATAACTAACCACATTCAAAATAATGCATAGGTCTCAAGTTTACTCATATCAATAACATAATCAACTAGCGAGCCATAATAATAAATCTCGGATGACAACACTTTCTCAAAACAATCATAATATGATATAACAAGATGGTATCTCGCTAGCCCTTTCTGAGACCGCAAAACATAAATGCAGAGCACCTTTAAAGACCAAGGACTGACTAGACATTGTAATTCATGGTAAAAGAGATCCAGTCAAGTCGTACTCAATGTAAACTAATAGTAATGAATGCAAATGACATCGGTGCTCTCCAACTGGTGCTTTTTAATAAGAGGATGATGACTCAGCATAAAAGTAAATAGATAGGCCCTTCGCAGAGGGAAGCAGGTATTTTTAGAGGTGCCAGAGCTCGGTTTTAAAATAGAGGTGCATAATATTTTGAGCGGTATACTTTCATTGTCAACATAACAACCAAGAGATGGTGATATCTTCCATGCTACACACATTATAGGCGGTTCCCAAACAGAATGGTAAAGTTTATACTCCCCCTTCCACCAACAAGCATCAATCCATGGCTTGCTCGAAACAACGAGTGCCTCCAAGTAACAAGAGTCCCAGGGGGAGTTTTGTTTGCAATTATTTTGATTTAGTTTGCATAAAGCATGGGACTGGGCATCTCGGTGACCAGCCATTTATCTCGTGAGTGAGGAGCGGAGTCCACTCCTCTTGAGAATAACCCGCCTAACATGGAAGATATAGACATCCCTAGTTGATACATGAGCTATTCGAGCATACAAAACGGGATATTTATTTGAAGGTTTAGAGTTTGGCACATACAAATTTACTTGGAACGGCAGGTAGATACCGTATATAGGTAGGTATAGTGGACTCATGTGGAATAACTTTGGAGTTTAAGGGATTGGATGCACCAGCAGTATTCCCGCTTAGTACAGGTGAAGGCTAGCAAAAGACTGGGAAGCGACCAGCTAGAGAGCGACAACAGTCATGAACATGCATTAAAACTAATCAACACCGAATGCAAGCATGAGTAGGATATAATCCACCATGAACATAAATATCGTGAAGGCTATGTTGATTTTGTTTCAACTACATGCGTGAACATGTGCCAAGTCAAGTCACTTAAATCATTCAGAGGAGGATACCACCCTATCATACCACATCATAACCATTTTAATAGCATGTTGGCACGCAAGGTAAACCATTATAACTCATAGCTAATCAAGCATGGCACAAGAAACTATGATCTCTAGTTGTCATTGCAAACATGTTTATTCATAATATGCTGAATCAGGAACGATGAACTAATCATATTTACAAAAACAAAAGAGGTCAAGTTCATACCAGCTTTTCTCATCTCAGTCAGTCCATCATATATCGTCATAATTGCCTTTCACTTGCACGACCGAACGATGTGAATAATAATAATAGTGCACGTGCATTGGACTAAGCTGGAATCTGCAGGCATTCAATAAATAGGAGAAGACAAGGCAATATGGGCTCTTTTGTGAGATAAACAATAATGCATATAAGAGCCACTTCAACAATTTAATCATGGTCTTCTACTATCGACCCCCAAAGAAAAGGAAAGAAATAAAACTATTTACACGGGAAAGCTCCCAACAAGCAAAAGAAGAACATGAAATATTTTTGGGTTTTCTTTTTAATTACTACTACAAGCATGGAAATTAAACTAATTAAAAGCTACAACTAATTTTTTTTGGTTTTTCTTAAGGTTTATTGAACACACAAGAAGAAAGCATAAAAAGGAAAATAAACTAGCATGGATGATACAATAAAAAAATATGAGCACCGACATCTAGCAATGAGTGTGTGAACATAAATATAATGTCGGTGGGAAATACGTACTCCCCCAAGCTTAGGCTTTTGGCCTTAGTTGGTCTATGGCCACGGCTGGCCTGGCGGATATCCATAATAGTAGTTGGGGTCGTACTGAGAGGAAGAAGAGGAAGACTCCGATTGCCACTGGCTGGCAATCATCTCCGGATCCCACTGGTAATTAGACTGTCGTGAAGGATCAATTTGTGGTTCCGGCTCTGGCTCCTCAGCTGGTGCAGGGTTCCGGTAGGCATGAATAGCCTTCAACGGAACAAGGTACGTGCCTACAGACAAATCAAACAAAGAAGGAGCAGGCAGGGTAATAGTCTCAGGATGATGTTTGTTAAAGAACAATTGATATTTAAGCTCTTCTTCCCTATTCTTAACAATAAAATCATGTGCCACCATACTTTTATAATCTAGATAAACATGAGGCAACACTTTTTCTTCCTTCTCAGAATACCTAATAGGTATGTTAAAATGTGCAGCTAGGCGTGAAGCATAGATGCCTCCAAAGATGGGGCCCTTGGTACGGTTCAGACTTAACCATTTGGCAATAATACCGCCCATACTAAAAGTGTTATCATTGTATAAACCGTGGAGCAGAATAATTATATCAGGGATACTAAGGTTTCCACAGTTTCCGCATCCAATTAAGCAACAACTAGCAAATAATGCAAAGTAACGTAAAACAGGAAAATGTATGCTAGTGATTCATGCATCGGAAACCTTCCTAGTTTCTCCTACAGTGATAGTATCAATAAACCCCTCCACATCATCATAATGTGGTTCTTCTGTCTTGCCCTCAAAAGGGACTAAACAAATCTGACAAAAATCATAAAGTGACATCTCCTTATGCTCATCATATAAATGAAACTCCAGCGTAGGTGGTGAGTTCCTAGAATGAAAATGAAAGTTTTGCACAAAGGTATTTGTGAGTAAGAGATACTGATCGCATTGGTCGTGGAGGAAAGCGGTGAGGCCTGCATTATGATCCAATTCATGAAAATCTTCATAAATCCCGGCTGCTCTCAAGAAATCCTCGGAAGGCCATTCACACGCCCGAACCTCCGCGGTGCGAGGCAAATTATATTTAGGCTTCGGTGCCTTTTCCTTTGAGCTTTGGCTCGATGAACCCCTCAATAGTCTCCTCATCATTTTCTGAAAAATTCTGAATTTTTTAGTAACTTCAAAATAAAAGTAAACCAAACTCAATAATATTGATAGCAACTACTCCTACAAGTGCCTAGGGCCTATGTCATGCATCAAAACTACTTTTGACCATATAAATTTGACATGCAAGCTCAAGAGCAGGGTCACCTAAGCAGCAAAAATTTGCAATGAATAAAGCACTAGAACAAAAACTAATTGGACCAATGGAGGAGTCACATACCAAGGAACAATCTCCCCAAGCAGTTTTGTGAGAGGTGCTTTGAGCAAGGAGATCGAAAATGGCAGCAGAGTGAGCAAGAACTCATGCTTGAGCTGGATATTCGTGTTTGTCGGAGGAAGATGAAGTGTGTGGGTGTAGGAATAAGTGGAGGAGGGCCACCGTGGGCCCACGAGGCAGGGGGCGCACCCAGGGGGGTAGGGCGCGCCCTCCACCCTCATGGGCAGGTGGTTGGCCCCCCTGATGTGTTCTCAGTGCCAAATATTCTCAAATATTCTGGAAAAAAAATCATATTTAAATTTCAGGGCATTTGGAGAACTTTTATTTTCGAGGTATTTTTATATTGCATGGATAATCAGATAACAGACAGAAAATATTTATTTTTATTTTATTTAATATAAATAACAGAAAGTAAAAGTGGGGTACAGAAGGTTGTGCCTTCTAGTTTCATCCATCTCAAGATCATCAAAAGGAATCCACTAACAAGGTTGATCAAGTCTTGTTAACGAACTCATTCCGAATAAATGGAACCGGAGAAATTTCGAATAACACTATGTTACCTCAACGGGAATATGCACATCCCCAATAATAAGAATATCATATTTCTTCTTGACAGTAGGAAGAGGAAATTCAAAACCTCTAAATATAATCGATGGAATTTTTCCAATAGAGTTGATACTATGAACTTGAGGTTGTTTCCTCGGAAAGTGTACCGTATGCTCATAACCATTAACATGAAAAGTGACATTGCCTTTAATGCAATCAATAACAGCCCCTGCAGTATTCAAAAAGGGTCTTCCAAGAATAATAGACATACTATCCTCCTCGGGAATATCAAGAATAACAAAGTCCATTAAAATAGTAACGTTTGCAACTACAACAGGCACATCCTCACAAATACCGACATGTATAGCAGTTGATTTATCAGCTATTTGCAAAGATATTTCAGTAGGTGTCATCTTATTCAAATCAAGTCTACAATATAAAGAGAGAGGCATAACACTAACACCGGCTCCAAGATCACATAAAGCAGTTTTAACATAGTTTCTTTTAATGGAGCATGGTACAGTGGGTACTCCTGGATCTCCAAGTTTCTTTGGTATTCCACCTTTAAAAGTATAATTAGCAAGCATGGTGGAAATTTCAGCTTCTGGTATCTTTCTTTTATTTGTAATAATATCTTTCATATACTTAGCATAAGAATTTATTTTGAGCATATTAGTTAATCGCATACGCAAAAAGATAGGTCTAATCATTTCAGCAAAGCGCTCAAAATCCTCATCATCCTTTTTCTTGGATGGTTTGGGAGGAAAAGGCATGGATTTCTGAACCCATGGCTCTCTTTCTTTACCATGTTTCCTAGCAACAAAGTCTTTTTTATCATAACGTTGATTCTTTGATTGTGGGTTATCAAGATCAACAGTAGGCTCATTTTCTACATCATTATCATTACTAGGTTGAGCATCATCATGAACATTTTTATTAGCATTATCACTAGTTTTAGTTTCATTACCAGATTGAGTTTCAGCATCAGAAATAGAAATATCATTTGGATTCTGAGGTGTTTCAACAATAGGATCACTAGAAGCATGCAAAGTCCTATCATTTTTCTTTTTCTTCTTTTTAGAAGAACTAGGTGCATCTATATTATTTCTCTGAGAATCTTGCTCAATTCTCTTAGGGTGGCCTTCAGGATACAAAGGTTCCTCAGTCATTCTACCAGTTCTAGTCATAACTCTAACAACATTATCATTATCCTTACTATTCAATTCATTGAGCAAATCATTTTGGGCTTTAAGTACTTGTTCTACTTGAGTGGTAACCATAGAAGCATGTTTACTAATAAGTTTAAGTTCACCTTTAACATTAGTCATATAATCACCCAAGTGTTCAAGCATATTTGAATTGTATTTCAATTGTCTACCAAAGTAAGCATTAAAGTCTTCTTGCTTAGCCATAAATTTATCAAACTCATCTAAGCATGGGCTAGCAAATTTAGTAAATGGGATTTCAGCTTTATCATATCTATAGAGAGAATTTATCTTTACTACCTGTGTCGGGTTATCAAGACCATGAGTTTCTTCAATAGGAGGTAAATTCTTAACATCTTCAGCGTTAATACCTTTCTCTTTCATAAATTTCTTTGCCTCTTGCATATCTTCAGGCTGAGAAATAGAATACCCCTCTTCTTCGGAGTTGGTTTAGGAATAGGCTCAGGAACTGGCTCCGAAGGTGTCCAATTATTTTCATTTCTCAACATATTATTCAATAGAATTTCAGCTTCATCCGGTGTTCTTTCCCTGAAAATAGAACCAACACAACTATCCAGGTAATCTCTGGAGGCATCGGTTAGTCCATTATAAAAGATATCAAGTATTTCATTTTTCTTAAGAGGATGATTAGGCAAAGCATTAAGTAATTGGAGAAGACTCCCCCAAGCTTGTGGGAGACTCTCTTCTTCAATTTGCACAAAATTATATATATCCCTTAAAGCAGCTTGTTTCTTATGAGCAGGGAAATATTTAGCAGAGAAGTAATAAATCATATCCTGGGGACTATGCACACAACTAGGATCAAGAGAATTAAACCATATCTTAGCATCACCCTTTAATGAGAACGGAAATATTTTAAGGATGTAAAAGTAACGAGTTCTCTCATCTTTAGTGAACAGGGTGGCTACATCATTCAATTTAGTAAGATGTGCCACAATAGTTTCAGATTCATAACCATGAAAAGGATCAGATTCAACCAAAGTAATTATATCAGGATCCACAGAGAATTCATAATCCTTATTAGTAACAAAGATAGGTGAAGTAGCAAAAGCAGGGTCAGGTTTCATTCTAGCATTTAGAGATTGCTTACTCCATTTAGCTAATAACCTTTTGAGTTCATTTCTATTTTTGTAAGCTAAGATAGCGAAAGAAGCTTCTTTATCAAAAACATAACCCTTAGGAATAACAAGTGATTCTTCATCATCACTTTCATCAGTATCATCAGATTCAATATTTTCAATTTCTCTAGCCCTAGCAATTTCTTCATCAAGAAAATCACTAAGTGGCATAGTATTATCAAGCATAGACGTAGTTTCATCATCAGTATCATGCATAGCAGAAGTGGTGATATGTCTCCAACGTATCTATAATTTTTGATTGCTCCATGCTATTTTGAGAAGACATAATTACTTTATTAGTGGTGATAGCAGTAGGGATAACTTTCTTTGGCCATGTTATTTTGAGAAGACATAATTACTTTATTAGTATGCTTGAAGTGTTATTATTCTTTATGTCAATATGAACTTCTGTCTTGAATCTTTCTAATCTGAATATCCATACCACAATTAAGAAATTTTGCATTGAAATTATGCCAAGTAGCACTCCGCATCAAAAATTCTCTTTTTATCATTTACCTACTCGAGGACGAGCAGGAATTAAGCTCGGGGATGCCTGATACGTCTCCAACGTATCTATAATTTTTGATTGCTCCATGCTACATTATCTACTGTTTTGGACTATATTGGGCTTTATTTTCCACTTTTATATTATTTTTGGGACTAACCTATTAACCGGAGGCCCAGCCCAGAATTGCTGTTTTTTTTGCCTATTTCAGTGTTTCGAAGAAACATAATATCAAACGGAGTCCAAACAGAAAAATCCTTTTTGGAACGTGATTTTCTTCTCGGATAAGACCCAGGAGACTTGGACCCTACTCCAAGAAGTACCGGAGGCGGTCACGAGGGTAGGGGGCGTGCGCCCCCCCCTACAGGGCACGCCCCCTGCCTCGTGGGCCCCTCGGTGCTCCACCGACGTACTCCTTCCTCCTATATATACCCACGTACCCCCAAACGATCAGGACAGGAGCCAAAAACCTAATTCCACCACCGCAACTTTCTGTATCCACGAGATCCCATCTTGGGGCCTGTTTCGGAGCTTCGATGGAGAGGGCCGTCATCACGGAGGGCTTCTACATCATCATAGCCCCTCCGATGAAGTGTGAGTAGTTTACCTCAGACCTTCGGGTCCATAGTTAGTAGCTAGATGGCTTCTTCTCTCTTTTTGGATCTCAATACAATGTTCTCCCCCTCTCTCATGGAGATCTATTCGATGTAATCTTCTTCTTTTGCGGTGTGTTTGTTGAGACCGATGAATTGTGGGTTTATGATCAAGTCTATCTATGAACAATATTTGAATCTTCTCTGAATTCTTTTATGTATGATTGGTATCTTTGCAAGTCTCTTCGAATTATCCGTTTGGTTTGGCCAACTAGATTGGTAGTTCTTGCCATGGGAGAAGTGCTTAGCTTTGGGTTCGATCTTGCGGTGTTCTTTCCCAGTGACAGAAGGGGCAGCAAGACACGTATTGTATCGTTGCCATCGAGGATAACAAGATGGGGTTTATTTCATATTGCATGAATTTATCTCTCTACATCATGTCATCTTGCTTAAAGCGTTACTCTGTTTTTAACTTAATACTCTAGATGCATGCTGGATAGCGGTCGATGAGTGGAGTAATAGTAGTAGATGCAGAATCGTTTCGATCTACTTGTCACGGACGTGATGCCTATATACATGATCATGCCTAGATATTCTCATAACTATGCTCAATTCT
This sequence comes from Triticum aestivum, assembly GCF_018294505.1. NCBI lineage: Eukaryota > Viridiplantae > Streptophyta > Magnoliopsida > Poales > Poaceae > Triticum > Triticum aestivum. The sequence continues at coordinate 33,989,502 of NC_057794.1, forward strand.
GTCAATTGCTCAACAGTAATTTGTTCACCCACCGTAGAAAACTTATGCTCTTGAGAGAAGCCACTAGTGAAACCTATGGCCCCCGGGTCTATTCTCATCATATCAATCTCCATCACTTTAATCTTGTTTTATTTTTACTTTGCCTTTTACTTTTCACTTTGCATCTTTATATCAAAAATACCAAAAATATTATCTATCGGATCTCACTTCCGTAAGTGACCGTGAAGGGATTGACAACCCCTAATCGCGTTGGTTGCGTTGAGCTCTTTGTGTTGTGTAGGTACAAGGGACTTGCGCGTGGCCTCCTACTGGATTGATACCTTGGTTCTCAAAAACTGAGGGAAATACTTACGCTACTCTTCTGCATCATCCCTTCCTCTTCGGGGAAAACCAACGCATGCTCAAGACGTAGCAAAAAGGATTTCTGGCGCCGTTGCCGGGGAGTCTACGCAAAAAGTCAACATACCAAGTACCCATCACAATCCCTATCTCCCGCATTACATTATTTTCCATTTGCCTCTCGTTTTCCTCTCCCCCTAATTCACCCTTGCCGTTTTATTTGCCCTCTCTCTCCCTATCCTCCCTCTCTATTTGCCTCTTTTTGCCCATTTGCTTTTGTTTGCTCGTGTGTTGGATTGCTTGTTTGTTGCAATGGCTCAAGATACTACCAAATTGTGTGACTTCACCAATACCAACAATAATGATTTTCTTAGCACTCCAATTGCCCGTCTTGCCAATACTGAATCTTGTGAAATCAATACTGCTTTGTTGAATTTTGTTATGAAAGATCAATTCGCCGGCCTTCCTAGTAAAGATGCCGCTACTCATCTGAATAGCTTCGTTGATTTATGTGATATGCAAAAGAAAAAATATGTCAATAATGATGTCGTTAAATTGAAGCTATTTCCTTTTTCGCTTAGAGATCGTGCTAAAGCTTGGTTTTCATCTTTGCCTAAAAATAGTATTGATTCTTGGAATAAGTGCAAAGATGCTTTTATCTCTAAGTATTTTCCTCCCGCTAAGATCATCTCTCTTAGAAACGGTATTATGAATTTTAAGCAACTTGATCATGAACATGTTGCACAAGCTTGGGAGAGAATGAAATTAATGATACATAATTGCCCTACTCATGGTTTAAATTTGTGGATGATTATACAAAATTTTATGCCGGATTGAATTTTGCTTCTAGAAATCTTTTAGATTCGGCCGCGGGAGGCACTTTTATGGAAATCACTTTAGGAGATGCTACTAAACTCCTAGATAATATTATGGTTAATTATTCTCAATGGCATACTGAAAGATCTTCTAATAAAAAAGTGCATGCGATAGAAGAAATCAATGTTTTGAGTGGAAAGATGGATGAACTTATGAAATTATTTGCTACTAAGAGTGTTTCTTCTGATCCTAATGATATGCCTTTGTCTACCTTGATTGAGAATAACAATGAATCTATGGATGTGAATTTTGTTGGTAGGAATAATTTTGGTAACAACGCTTATAGAGGGAATTTTAATCCTAGGCCTTATCCTAGTAATCCTTCTAATAATTATGGGAATTCCTACAACAACTCTTATGGAAATTATAATAAGATGCCCTCTGATTTTGAATCTAATATTAAAGAATTTATTTCTTCGCAAAAGAATTTTAATGCTATGATTGAAGAAAAATTGCTTAAGATTGATGATTTGGCTAGGAACGTTGATAGAATTGCTCTTGATGTTGATGCTTTGAAACTTAGATCTATTCCACCTAAGCATGATATTAACGAGTCTCTAAAAGCCATGAGAATTTCAATTGATGAGTGTAAAGAAAGAACCGCTAGGATGCGTGCTTCCAAAGATGCCTTTATTAAAGTGTGTTCTTCTAATTCTTATGAAAATCAAGATGAAGATCTAAAAGTTATTGATGTGTCCCCTATCAAATCTTTGTTTTGCAATATGAATCTTGATGAAACTGAATATGATCTTCCTTTACCTAGAAGGCGTTCCAAAAATTCGGAGTATTTAGATCTTTATGATGAAATTGGCGAAAGTGGGATTGAAAGAAATAAAAATTTAGATGTTGCTAAACCCACTATATTGGATTTCAAGGAATTTAATTATGAAAGTTGCTCTTTTATTGATTGTATTTCTTTGTTGCAATCCGTGCTAAATTCTCCGCATGCTTATAGTTGATGTCTTGATGCAATCTTATGAAGAAAAACTTGAGTTGGAAGTCTCTTTCCCTAGAAAACTCTATGATGAGTGGGAACCAACTATCAAAATTAAAATTAAAAATCATGAGTTTTATGCTTTGTGTGATTTGGGTGCTAGTGTCTCCACTATCCCCAAAACTTTGTGTGATTTGCTAGATTTCCGCGATCTTGATGATTGCTCTCTGAACTTGCATCTTGCGGATTCCACTATTAAGAAACCTATGGGAAGAATTAATGATGTTCTTATTTTTGCAAATAGGAATTATGTGCCCGTAGATTTCATTGTTCTTGATATAGATTGCAATCCTTCTTGCCCTATTATTCTTGATAGACCTTTCCTTAGAACGGTTGGTGCGATTATTGATATGAAGGAAGGGAATATTAGATTCCAATTTCCATTAAAAAGGGGCATGGAACACTTTCCAAGAAAGAAAATAAAATTGCCATATGAAACCATCATGAGAGCCACTTATGGATTGCCTTCCAAAGATGGCAATACCTAGATCTATCCTCGCTTTTATGCCTAGCTAGGGGCGTTAAACGATAGCGCTTGTTGGGAGGCAACCCAATTTTATTTTTTTTGTTTTTTTTTGTGTTTTTCTTCTGTTAGGGAATAAATAACCCATCTACCCTCTGTTTGGATGTGGTTTTGTGTTTTAATTAGTGTTTGTGCCAAGCTAGACCTATTGGATCTTCTTGGATGATAGTTATTTGATCTTGCTGTAATTTCCAGAAACTTTGCGTTCAGTGCCCGAATTACTAAAAATCATCAGAACGTGATAAAATACTGATTCCAATTGCTGCTGATCAATAAACAAATTATCTAGGTCTTCTAATTTTGGTAGATTTTTTGGAGTTCCAGAAGTTTGCGTTAGTTACAGATTACTACAGACTGTTCTGTTTTTGACAGATTCTGTTTTTCGTGTGTTGTTTGCTTATTTTGATGAATCTATGGTTAGTAAAATAGTTTATAATCCATAGAGAAGTTGGAATACAGTAGGTTTAACACCAAAATAAATAAAGAATGAGTTCATTACAGTACCTTGAAGTGGTTTTATGTTTTCTTTCTCTAACGGAGCTCACGAGATTTCTATTAAGTTTTGTGTTGTGAAGTTTTCAAGTTTTGGGTGAGTTCTTTTGATGGATTATGGAACAAGGAGTGGCAAGAGCCTAAGCTTGGGGATGCCCATGGCACCCCCAAGATAATCCAAGGACACCAAAAAGTCAAAGCTTGGGGATGCCCCGGAAGGCATCCCCTCTTTCGTCCACTTCCATCGGTAATTTACTTGGAGCTATATTTTTATTCACCAACATGATATGTGTTTTGCTTGGAGCGTCTTGTATTATTTGTGTCTTTGTTTGTTAGTATGCTACAATCATCCTTGCTGTACACACCTTTTGAGAGAGCCATACTTGAATTGAAATTTGATAGAATACTCTATGTGCTTCACTTATATCTTTTGAGCTATGTAGTTTTGCTCTACGTGCTTCACTTATATCTTTTGAGCGTTATAATTTTGCTCTATGTGCTTCACTTAGATCTTTTAGAGCACGGTGGTGGTTTGTTTTAAAGAAACTATTGATCTCTCATGCTTCACTTAAATTATTTTGAGAGTCTTAATAGCATGGTAATTTGCTTAATATAAATATGCTTGGTGTTCAAGATATGTGAAATTTTCTTTTGAGTGCGTTGAATACTAAGAGAAGATTGAAGCATGATAATTGTTTTGAGATATGGAGGTGATAATATTAGAGTTATGCTAGTTTAGTAGTTGTGAATTTAAAGAATACTTGTGTTAAAGTTTGTGATTCCCGTAGCATGCACGTATGGTGAACCGTTATGTGATGAAGTCGGAGCATAATTTATTTATTGATTGTCTTCCTTATGAGTGGCGGTCGGGGACGAGCGATGGTCTTTTCCTACCAATCTATCCCCCTAGGAGCATGCGCGTAATACTTTGCTTTGATAACTTCTAGATTTTTGCAATAAGTATATGAGTTCTTTATGACTAATGTTGAGTCCATGGATTATATGCACTTTTTCCCATCCTTCCACCATTGCTAGCCTCTCTAATACCGCGCACCTTTCGCCGGTATCATACACCCACCATATACCTTCCTCAAAACAGCCACCATACCTACCTATCATGGCATTTCCATAGCCATTCCGAGATATATTGCCATGCAACTTTCCACCGTTCCGTTTATTATGACACGCTCCATCATTGTCATATAGCTAGCATGATCATGTAGTTGACATCGTATTTGTGGCAAAGCCACCATTCATAATTCTTTCATACATGTCACTCTTGATTCATTGCATATCCCGGTACACCGCCGGAGGCATTCATATAGAGTCATATTTGTTCTAAGTATCGAGTTGTAATTGTTGAGTTGTAAGAAAAATAAAAGTGTGATGATCATCATTTTCTAGAGCATTGTCCCAAGTGAGGAAAGGATGATGGAGACTATGATTCCCCCATAAGTCGGGATGAGACTCCGGACGAAAAAAAAGAGGCCATAAAAAAAGAGAAAAGGCCCAAATAAAAAAATGAGAGAAAAAGAGAGAAGGGACAATGTTACTATCCTTTTACCACACTTGTGCTTCAAAGTAGCACCATGATCTTCATGATAGAGAGTCTCTCGTTATGTCACTTTCATATACTAGTGGGAATTTTTCATTATAGAACTTGGCTTGTATATTCCAATGATGGGCTTCCTCAAATTGCCCTAGGTCTTCGTGAGCAAGCGAGTTGGATGCACACCCACTTAGTTTCTTTTGATGAGCTTTCATATACTTATAGCTCTAGTGCATCCGTTGCATGGCAATCCCTACTCACTCACATTGATATCTATTGATGGGCATCTCCATAGCCCGTTGATACGCCTAGTTGATGTGAGACTATCTTCCCCTCTTTTTGTCTTCTCCACAACCACCCTTCTATTCCACATAGTGCTATGTCCATGGCTCACGCTCATGTATTGCGTGAAGATTGAAAAAGTTTTGAAAAAGTTAGAGTATGAAACAATTGCTTGGCTTGTCATCGGGGTTGTGCATGATTTAAATACTTTGTGTGGTGAAGATAGAGCATAGCCAGACTATATGATTTTGTAGGGATAACTTTCTTTGGCCATGTTATTTTGAGAAGACATAATTACTTTATTAGTATGCTTGAAGTGTTATTATTCTTTATGTCAATATGAACTTTTGTCTTGAATCTTTCTAATCTGAATATCCATACCACAATTAAGAAATTTTGCATTGAAATTATGCCAAGTAGCACTCCGCATCAAAAATTCTCTTTTTATCATTTACCTACTCGAGGACGAGCAGGAATTAAGCTTGGGGATGCCTGATACGTCTCCAACGTATCTATAATTTTTGATTGCTCCATGCTATATTATCTACTGTTTTGGACTATATTGGGCTTTATTTTCCACTTTTATATTATTTTTGGGACTAACCTATTAACCGGAGGCCCAGCCCAGAATTGCTGTTTTTTGCCTATTTCAGTGTTTCGAAGAAACAGAATATCAAACGGAGTCCAAACAGAAAAATCCTTTTTGGAACGTGATTTTCTTCTCGGATAAGACCCAGGAGACTTGGACCCTACTCCAAGAAGTACCGGAGGCGGTCACGAGGGTAGGGGGCGCCCCCCCTACAGGGCGCGCCCCCTGCCTCGTGGGCCCCTCGGTGCTCCACCGACGTACTCCTTCCTCCTATATATACCCACGTACCCCCAAACGATCAGAACAGGAGCCAAAAACCTAATTCCACCGCCGCAACTTTCTGTATCCACGAGATCCCATCTTGGGGCCTGTTCCGGAGCTCCGCCGGAGAGGGCCGTCATCACGGAGGGCTTCTACATCATCATAGCCCCTCCGATGAAGTGTGAGTAGTTTACCTCAGACCTTCGGGTCCATAGTTAGTAGCTAGATGGCTTCTTCTCTCTTTTTGGATCTCAATACAATGTTCTCCCCCTCTCTTGTGGAGATCTATTCGATGTAATCTTCTTCTTTTGCGGTGTGTTTGTTGAGACCGATGAATTGTGGGTTTATGATCAAGTCTATCTATGAACAATATTTGAATCTTCTCTGAATTCTTTTATGTATGATTGGTTATCTTTGCAAGTCTCTTCGAATTATCCGTTTGGTTTGGCCAACTAGATTGGTAGTTCTTGCCATGGGAGAAGTGCTTAGCTTTGGGTTCGATCTTGCGGTGTTCTTTCCCAGTGACAGAAGGGGCAGCAAGACACGTATTGTATCGTTGCCATCGAGGATAACAAGATGGGGTTTATTTCATATTGCATGAATTTATCTCTCTACATCATGTCATCTTGCTTAAAGCGTTACTCTGTTTTTAACTTAATACTCTAGATGCATGCTGGATAGCGGTCGATGAGTGGAGTAATAGTAGTAGATGCAGAATCGTTTCGATCTACTTGTCACGGACGTGATGCCTATATACATGATCATGCCTAGATATTCTCATAACTATGCTCAATTCTGTCAATTGCTCAACAGTAATTTGTTCACCCACCGTAGAAAACTTATGCTCTCGAGAGAAGCCACTAGTGAAACCTATGGCCCCCGGGTCTATTCTCACCATATCAATCTCCATCACTTTAATCTTGTTTTGTTTTTACTTTGCCTTTTACTTTTCAGTTTGCATCTTTATATCAAAAATAGCAAAAATATTATCTATCGGATCTCACTTCCGTAAGTGACCGTGAAGGGATTGACAACCCCTAATCGCGTTGGTTGCGTTGAGCTATTTGTGTTGTGTAGGTACAAGGGACTTGCGCATGGCCTCCTACTGGATTGATACCTTGGTTCTCCAAAACTGAGGGAAATACTTACGCTACTCTGCTGCATCATCCCTTCCTCTTTGGGGAAAACCAACGCAAGCTCAAGACGTAGCAAGTGGCATCATCAATAACATGCAACATATCAGAACGAATAGCAGAAGCAGGTGTAGGTGTCGCAAACTTACTCATAATAGAAGGTGAATCAAGTGTAGAGCTAGATGGCAGTTCCTTACCTCCCCTCGTAGTTGAGGGATAGATCTTGGTTTTTGGATCTCTTAAGTTCTTCATAATGATAAGCAGATATATATCCCAAGTGACTCAAAGAATAGAGCTATGCTCCTCGGCAACGGCGCCAGAAAATAGTCTTGATAACCCACAAGTATAGGGGATCGCAACAGTTTTCGAGGGTAAAGTATTAAACCCAAATTTATTGATTTGACACAAGGGGAGCCAAAGAATACTCTCAGTGATGATAGAAATAGCAATGGGAAAGTAAATAAGCGAAGAACAATATATGGAAAGCTCGTAGGCAATGGATCAGTGATGGAGAATTATGCCGGATGTGGTTCATCATGTAACAGTCATAACCTAGGGTGACACAGAACTAGCTCCAGTTTGTTGATATAATGTAGGCATGTATTCCGAATATAGTCATACGTGCTTATGGGAAAGAACTTGCATGGCATCTTTTGTCCTACCCTCCCGTGGTAGCGGGGTCCTTATGGAAACTAAGGGATATTAAGGCCTCCTTTCAATAGAGAACCGGAACAAAGCATTAACACATAGTGAATACATGAACTCCTCAAACTACTGTCATCACCAGTAAGTATCCCGATTATTATCACTTCGGGGTTAACGGATCAAAACACATAATAGGTGACTATAGACTTGCAAGATAGGATCAAGAACACTCATATATTGATGAAAACACAATAGGTTCAGATCTGAAATCATGGCACTCGGGCCCTAGTGACAAGCATTAAGCATAGCAAAGTCATAGCAACATCAATCTCAGAACATAGTGGATACTAGGGATCAAACCCTAACAAAACTAACTCGATTACATGATAGATCACATCCAACCCATCACCGTCTAGCAAGCCTACGATGGAATTACTCACGCACAGCGGTGAGCATCATGAAATTGGTAATGGAGGATGGTTGATGATGACGATGGCAACGGATTCCCCTCTCCGGAGCTCTGAACGGACTACAGATCAGCCCTCCCGAGAGGTTTTAGGGCTTGGCGGTGGCTCCGTATCGTAAAACACAATGATTTCTTCTTCTTGATTTTTTTCTCCCCGAAACTCAATATATGGAGGTGGAGTTGGAGTCAAAGACGCAACAGGGGGCCCACGAGGTAAGGGGCGTGCCCTAGGGGGGCAGGCGCGCCCCCACCCTCGTGGCAAGGTGGTGGCCCCCTGGCCTTCATCTTTTGCAGGTATTTTTCTTATTTTCTGAAAAGTGGCTCCGTGAAGTTTCAGGTCATTCCGAGAACGTTTGCTCCTGCACATAAATAACACCATGGTAATTCTGCTGAAAACAACGTCAGTCCGGGTTAGTTCCATTCAAATCATGCAAGTTAGAGTCCAAAACAAGGGAAAAAGTGTTTGGAAAAGTAGATACGTTGGAGACGTATCAGGTGCCATCAGCCCTTGGAGCAGACGGACCAGGGCTGAAATTGAGTCTAAGGCCCTTCTTGTTCTTCTTAGCTGACTCTTTTGCAAACTGATAGTTGCGCTTGAATAGATTGTCGTCACGACACCATAACAAAGATGATGGGTTAGCATTTTCTGGCTGTGGCCCTCGGACCATGCACGGATAGAAACCTTCAGCAATGGCTTCGGGCTTGGACTTGGGCTGTAGATTTTGGTACAAAATATCTCCCCATGGATGCTTGATAGTGTTCTTTTCAGCATATTCAGCAGTCACAAATATGTACTTGAACCATTCTTAGGCCCAGTATCTTTGAATCCATTGGATTCAGGTCTTGCGCTCGCCATAGGTTTCTTCAGGATCTGACTTGTACATTTCAAAGAGATCTGGAGGTAGATCCTTAGCTGTATTCCCACAGCGCTGCCTGCCGCCCTTCCTTTCAAACTTGTCAGTGGCCATTGGATTCAGACTAAATGGCTTCAAGACTGTAAATGGCTTCCTCTTGCTGGTCAGACATGAACTGGCTTTAGGAGAGTTGATGTGATGCTGCAAAAACTCTGCAAATGAATGCAGACTATGAGAACCAAGGGATTCTCCCGCGGACATGTACCTATGATAGCATTAAGGTGCGAGGGAAGGGGAAGGGGTCATATGCATTCTCAGAAGATTTTGAAGATAAATCAGTTTGAAGACATTGACCTCATAGTGTGAAGACATTCACTTATTTCAAGAGAGTCGGTTCCAGATTTATACGAATCCATGAATAAGTACAAGTGAGGAATCTAACTAGTTGTGAAGCATAAGTGAATATACTTGGCATGATATGAGATGTAGACATGGACAGATCCAGATATGAAAGTGAAGAAACTACTTTTGGATGAAGTGAATGGATTTGACGGATCAAAAAGGCGGTAAAAAGTAAGTTTTAATTACCGCTTGACGAACTGCTAGACGAGATGGAGAGAGAGGCCGAGCAGGTCAATCTCCCGCGCCCTAACTTGGCAACGAAAGACACCTACGGCAGCGGCGAAGAGGATGAGGTCCGCGGCCGGCATGAGGATAGTGTCGAAGATGTCGCGGCAGCTAAGCGCTTCATCTCCAGCGTCGACGCGAGCTAGCGGAGGCGCTAGGGTTTTGGTGCGAGGAGAAGAGGTGGAAGAAGAGATAATGACCGCGGTGAGGTGTGTATTTATAAGGATAGGGACATCGCAGCGTTATTACATAGGTGCCCCTGGCGGTTCACATCTGAAGGACACATGGCATGCATGCAACTCACTGGAAGTTGTTCCATGTTCCCACGCACGCCTGGATTGTCGGGTGGTCGTTCCAGCTTCTCCGGTATTCAGGCAAAAAGCATATGGCATTAAAAACAGATTTAAACGTCTGTCTCTTTGTCTTCAGCTGACAAGGACTCAGAGAAGACAAATGACAGGTTTCAACAGAATGCATATGATTTGGACAGATAGAGTTTGAGGTAGAAGCATAGAAGAGGTTAGGGTCCGATCACATTCACTTAGTTCAGGAAAAAATTCAATCATGAAGACATAGATATAAGTGAATGTTGTAGAGGACATAACACGTATATATCAGACCAACTCAACCCTGTGAAGATAAACATGACACCAAATCAGTGTTGAAGACAAACCAAATGCGAAGACTATGCAAATGTGATGCCAATAAAGACACTTCAAACAAGAGTTTGGTGGTGGCGTTACCCAGCGTATAGGAAATATTAGACCCAGACACGGCGCACAAGTATCGTGGCTCTCCGAAGTCAAATTCTACATTAATGTATTCACACTTAGAGTGTATGTCTTCATTGATTGAAGATATACGTTACTTCGTGTGTTGTACATCTAAGTCATCAACATGCATAGGCGTTAGGATGTGTGTCCAATCACAGGACATTTGAGGATTCTAAGATATTTAGATCACACTACAACTTGCAAAACCTTTTCTCATCCAAGCGCTTTGTGAATATATCTGCCAATTTCTCTTCCGAGTTGACGTGAATGATATCAATATCTTCCTTCATGACATGATCTCTTAGAAAGTGATGACAGATCTGAATGTGCTTTGTCTTCGAATGCTGAACTGGGTTGTTGGCAATCTTGATGGTGCTTTCATTGTCGCAGTAGAGTGGCACTTGCTTCAGATGGATGCCATAGTCCTTGAGAGTTTTCTTCATCCATAGAAGCTGAGCACAACAAGATCCAGCAGCAATGTATTCAGATTCAGCAGTGGAGAGAGACACACAGTTCTGCTTCTTTGAAGACCAACAGACAAGAGATCATCCAAGAAAGTGACATGTGCATGATGTAGACTTGCGATCAACCTTGTCACCAGCATAATTAGCATATGAGAATCCAACTAGATCAAACTCTGAGCCCTTTCAATACCATAATCCTAGTGTTGGGGTGTAAGCCAAATATCGAAGAATTCGCTTCACAGCTAAGTGATGCGACTCCTTTGGTGCCGCTTGGAATCGGGCACACATGCAAACGCTAAGCATTATCTGCACACAAGTAGAGTAAAGAACCAATCATGGAGCAGTATACCTTTTGATCGAACTCTTTACCATTGTCGTCGGGACACAGCTGACTTTTGGTTGGCATTGGCATCGTGTATCCTTTGTAGTCTTGCATTCCAAACTTCTTTAGGAAATCTTTAAGGTATTTCTCTTGAGATATGAAGATGCCGTTGCTTTGCTGACGGATTTGAAGACCAAGGAAGAATTTCAGCTCACCCATCATGGACATCTGATATTGCTCTTGCATCATGTGTCCAAACTCATCACTGTGTCTCTTGTTAGTGCAGCCGAAGATAATGTCATCCACATAGATCTGGCATACAAACAGTTCACCATCGTATGCCTTCGTGAAGAGAGTGGGATCCAGGAAACCAGGTTTGAAGCCTTTGCTCTTCAGGAAGTCTTTGAGTGTGGCATACCAGGCGCGAGGGGCTTGTTTAAGGCCATACAATGCCTTATTGAGCTTATATACCATGTCAGGATGTTTTGGGTCTTCAAAGCCAGGAGGTTGTGCAACATACACTTCTTCAATCTTGCCATTGAGAAATGCAATCTTCACATCCATTTGGTATAGGAGGATACTGTGATGGTTGGCATAGGCTAGCAGTATGCGAATGGCTTCAAGCCTAGCCACCGGAGCAAATGTTTCATCGAAGTCAATCCCTTCAACTTGAGTGTATCCTTGAGCAAGGAGACGAGCCTTGTTTATGACTACTTGACCATGCTCATCTTGTTTGTTGCGATAGATCCATTTGGTGCCTATGATATTGTGCTTGCGAGGATCAGGACGCTTGACCAATTCCCACACATTGTTCATCTCGAACTGTTGAAGCTCTTATTGCATCGCTTGAATCCATTCAGGTTCCATGAAGGTTTCAGCAACTTTCTTGGGTTCAGATATAGAGACAAATGCAAAGTGCCCACAGAAATTTGCTAGCTGTGTTGCTCTTGAATGAGTGAGGGAACCAGGTGCATTGATGCTATCAATTATCTTCTCAATCTGTACTTCATTTGCAACATGAGGATGAACTGGACGAAGATTTTGCCCTTGCTGATCATTGTCTTCTTCTTCTTCATTGGCTTCAGGCTGAGCTGTGTCTTCAGGTTGACTTGGTGCAAAAATAATAAGTTCTTCTTCAGCCTGTGCCTCTGAAGGTATGATTTCTCCAGTACCCATAAGCTTGATGGATTCACTTGGTGAGACTTCATCTAGCACATTTGGCAGGTGCTCTCTTTGTGAGCCGTTAGTTTCATCGAACCACACATCCATAGTTTCAACCACTTTATAGTGAAAGAGGTTGAAGACTCTGTAGGAATGCGAATCCTTTCTGTAACCAAGCATAAAACCTTCATGTGCTTTTGGTGCAAATTTTGAAGTGTGATGTGGATCCTTGATCCAGCACCTAGCACCAAATACTCTAAAGTAGCTTACGTTTGGCTTCTTACCAGTTAGTAGCTCATATGATGTCTTCTTTAGAAGCTTGTGAAGATAAACATGGTTGATGACATGGCATGCAGTATCAATGGTTTCAGGCCAGAACTTCCTTGGAGTCTTGTACTCATCAAGCATCGTCCAAGCCATCTCAATAAGTGTTATGTTCTTGTGCTCCACGACGCCATTCTGTTAAGGTGTGTATGGAGCTGAGAACTGATGAGTGATGTGATACGTCTCCAACGTATCTATAATTTTTGGTTGGTCCATGCTATTATATTATCTATTTTGGATGTTAATGGGATTTATTTTACACTTTTATATCATTTTTGGGACTAACCTACTAACTGGAGGCCCAACCCAAATTGCTGTTTTTTTGCCTATTTTAGGGTTTTGAAGAAAAGGAATATCAAACGGAGTCCAAACGGAGTGAAACCTTCGGGAACATGATTTTCTCAACAAACGTGATCTAGGAGACTTGGAGTAGGCGTCAAGAAACAACGGAGGAAGCCACGAGGCAGGGGAGTGCGCCTACCCCTCCTGGGCGCGCCCTCCACCCTCATGGGCCCCTCGTTGCTCCATCGACGTACTTCTTCCTCCTATATAAGTCCACGTACCCCCCCAAACATCCAGGAGCACCACGAAAACCTAATTCCACTGCCGCAACCTTCTGTACCCGAGAGATCCCATCTCGGGGCCTTTTTGGAGCTCCGCTAGAGGGGGCATGGATCACGGAGGGCCTCTACATCAACTCCATGGCCTCTCCGATGATGTGTGAGTAGTTTACTTCAGACCTACAGGTCCATAGTTATTAGCTAGGTGGCTTCTTCTCTCTCTTTGGATATCAATACAAAGTTCTCCTCGATCTTCTTGGAGATCTATTCAATGTAATCTTCTTTTGCGGTCTGTTTGTCGAGATCCGATGAATTGTGGGTTTATGATCAACTTTATCTATGAACAATATTTGAATCTCCTCTGAATTATTCTATGTATGATTGGTTTATCTTTGCAAGTCTCTTCGAATTATCAGTTTGGTTTGGCCTACTAGATTGATATTTCTTGCAATGGGAGAAGTGCTTAGCTTTGGGTTCAATCTTGCGGTGCTCGATCCTAGTGACAGAAAGGGAACCGACACGTATTGTATTGTTGCCATCGAGGATAAAAAGATGGGGTTTATACCATATTGCATGAGTTTATCCCTCTACATCATGTCATCTTACTTAAAGCATTACTCTGTTCTTATGAACTTAATACTCTAGATGCATGCTGGATAGCGGTCGATGTGTGGAGTAATAGTAGTAGATGCAGAATCATTTCGGTCTACTTGTCTCAGACGTGATGCCTATATACATGATCATACCTAGATATTCTCATAATTATTCGCTTTTCTATGAATTGCTCGATAGTAATTTGTTCACCCACCGTAATACTTATGCTCTTGAGAGAAGCCACTAGTGAAACCTATGGCCCTCGGGTCTATCTTCCATCATATTAATCTTCCAACACTTAGTTATTTCCTTTGCCGTTTATTTTACTTTGCATCTTTATTTCTCTTTATCATAAAAATACCAAAAAAATATTATCTTATCATATCTATCAGATCTCACTCTCGTAAGTGACCGTGAAGGGATTGACAACCCCTTTATCGCGTTGGTTGCGAGGTTCTTATTTGTTTGTGTAGGTCCGTGGGACTCGAGCGTGATCTCCTACTGGATTGATACCTTGGTTCTCAAAAACTGAGGGAAATACTTACGCTACTTCGCTGCATCACCCTTTCCTCTTCAAGGGAAAACCAATGCAGTGCTCAGAGGTAGCATGATGCCCAATGTATCAAGATAAGTGTCGAGGCCGGTGTTCCTGAACTCTGTGCTGTTGTCACTTCTGATGTGCTTGATCTTGATGCCATAGTTCGTCATGGCACGATTGATGAATCGTGTGAAGACATCATGCACTTCATTCTTGTAAAGCATTATATGCACCCATGTGTATCTTGAATAATCATCAACAATGACGAAACCATAGAGGCAAGCAGTGGTAGTGAGAGTAGAGTAGTGAGTAGGGCCAAATAAGTCCATGTGAAGCATCTCGAAAGGTTGAAATGTCGTCATGATTGTCTTCGAGGGATGCTTGTCCCTTGTCATCTTTCCAGCTTCGCAGGCACCACACAGATGATCCTTCTTGAACTTGACACCCTCGATGCCTACGACATGTTTCTTCTTCGTGAGTGTGTACAAGTTCCTCATGCCAGCATGCCCTAGCCTCCGATGCTAGAGCCAACATTCTGACGCCTTTGCTAGAAGACATACGGCCAACTGTGGTCCTGCTAAGAAATCTACCATGTATAAATCGTCCTTTCAATATCCTTCAAAGACTAGAGATTTGTCAGATTCCATAAGCACAAGGAAACGATACTTTCCAAATATCACTACCATATTCAGATCACAAAGCATTGAGACAGACATTAAGTTGAAACCAAGGGATTCAACAAGCATCACTTTATCCATGTGTTGATCCTTGAGATTGCTACTCTACCTAGACCCAATACCTTGCTTTTACCAGTGTCAGCAAATTTGATGTGACTCTTGTCAGATGGATGTAAGGTTGAGTCCATGAGAAGACTTCGATCACCAGTCATGTGATTAGTGCATCCACTGTCCATAATCCATTCAGAAGCCTTTGGTATCATACCCTACAATGCAGTTAGGGGGATAGGATTCACCAAGGGAAACATGAAGCATAAACATTTGACGAACAATCATATTATCAAAGTTCAGATCCTAGTTAGGGCAGATCGGATGACTGTCAAGAAAACCAGGAACAAAATACATAGTAAGACCATTTGGGCATTTTATCTTGCACCCCACAAGATGTTTTAAGTTCCCAACATAAGCATCAGACGCCTTTGATTTCGAGCTGGAAACCCTTCCCTGCAAAAGAGGGTTAAGTTTTCTTAACCACACACATTTTCAGGGGTGGCTTCGAAACAATGAGTCTAAGTGCATCATCTGAGAACTTCGGCTTTGAAGCCCTAGCAAATAGCCTCGCAGGAGGTGAATAATACTCATAATAATAAGCAGAGTAGTTCTTGGTCTTATGAACATGGAGGTTTGATGAAACACACTCATATTCATAGGCCTGAGTATGGTTTCCCTGCAAAACATTGGTGTTAGGGTGACTCTGGTGAGTCCTTTGTCTATATGAAGCCTTTGGACCATATGAAGCCTTTGGTCTGGGGTTTATCTTCTTCCCAGGTGGTGTCATGATGACATTCACCTGAAGATTTTCAAGACAACTCTTGGGAACCCAGATCTTCTTCAAAGGGGGTCCATTCCTGCAGTTAGTACCAATATACCTGGCAAACACTTCACCATTCTGATTCTTAAACAGTTTATAGTTTGCATCAAAGGATTCATCAATGATAATCGGGTCAGCACAAGTGAAGCCAGATAAGGTAGATGGATCCACTGAAGGTCCCTTTGCAGCAGCCCATGTGGTTTTGGGGTACTACTCAGGCTTCCAGTAAGAACCATCAACATTCATTTTCCTCTCGAACCCTATGCCCTCTTTCCTAGGGTTTCGGTTCAGAATCTGTCTCTTGAGGACATCACATAGTGTCTGATGCCCTTCAAGACTTTTGTACATTCCTGTCTCAAGCAATGTCTTCAACCTAGCATTCTCATCAGCAATAGTAGTGGTATCCTCAGCAGAGGGGTTAGTTACCACATCAGCATTTGAAAATATTGCAACAATAGTAGCAGTAGAACATCCAGCAACAGGAGCAGCATTATCACGCTCAAGACATTTTAGACATGGTGGTTCAAATCCTTCCTGAGCGGAACTGATTTTTTGAGCGCAGAGTGACTCGTTCTCCTTTTGAAGATCTTCATGAGCCGATGTCAAGTTCTCAAGCTCTTGCTTCCTTTGAGGATAATCATAGGAGAGCTTTTCATGAGTAGTTGAGAGTGTTTCATGACGACTTTCAAGTTCTTCGTACTTAACATGAAGATTTTTTATGTCTTCAATTAAGGACTGAGATCGGGTCATTTCCACATCCAATAGGTCATCACTTTTGTCTAACAGTTTTTGAGTATGTTCCATGGCATTCTGTTGTTCAGTTGCAATTTTAGCAAGTGTTTTGTAGCTAGGTTTAGATTCACATTCAGAGTCATCTTCACTTGATGTTTTAAAGTAAGCATCGCATGAGTTTACCTTGGCACCACGTGCCATGAAGCAGTAGGTGGGTGCAGAGTCATCCTCATCATTAGCATTAGCGTTGGTGACGAGGCCATTGTCTTCAGTGTTGAAGATGGACTTGGTGACGTATGCTGAAGCTAGAGCCAGGCTTGCCACGCCTGAATCAGATTCCTCTTCAGACTCCACCTCCACCTCCTCAGATGTAGACTCCTCCTCTGAATCCATCTCCTTGCCAACAAATGCACGAGCCTTGCTGGATGAGCTCTTCTTGTGTGATGAAGACTTTGACGAAAACTTTGAGGATTTCTTCTTCTTCTTGTCATCAGAATCATATTCCTTGCTTTTCTTCTTCTTCTCATTGTCCCGTTGAGGACATTCAGAGATGTAGTGACCATGTTTCTTGCACTTGTGGCACGTTCTCTTCTTGTAGTAACGGGAGGAAACTTCATCATTTCTTGAGCTGGATCTCGAAGACTGTCTGAAGCCTTTCTTCTTGGTGAACCTCTGGAACTTCTTCACTAACATGACAAGTTCCTTTCCAATGTCTTCAGGATCCTCGGAACTACAGTCAGATTCTTCTTCAGATGAGGAAACAGCCTTTGCCTTCAAAGCACGAGTTCGGCCATAGTTGGGACCCTAGATATCTCTTTTCTTAGATAACTGGAACTCATGCGTGTTGAGCCTCTCAAGTATGTCAGATGGATCGAGAGTCTTGAAGTCAGGGCATTCTTGAATCATCAGGGCCAGGGTGTCAAATGAGCTGTCGAGTGATCTCAAGAGTGTCTTGACGATTTCATGCTTGGTGATCTCAGTGACGCCGAGTGCATGAAGCTCATTTGTGATGTCAGTGAGGCGATCAAATGCCAGCTGAACATTCTCATTGTCATTTCTCTTGAAGTGGTTGAAGAGGTTGTGAAGAACACTGATCCTTGAGTCTCTCTAGGTTGATACGCCTTCGTTGACCTTGGAGAGCCAGTCCCAGACTAGCTTCATAGTTTCCAGAGCACTCACACGACCATACCGTCCTTTGGTCAGATGACCACAGATGATGTTCTTGGCAATAGAATCCAGCTGAATGAACTTCTTGACATCATCAGGGGTGACACCTTCACCGGCCTTGGAAACGCCGTTCTTGACGACATACCAAAGGTCGACATCAATGGCTTCAAGATGCATGCACATCTTATTCTTCCAGTAGGGGTAATCAGTGCCATCGAAGACAGGGCATGCAGCGGAGACTTTGATTATCCCTGCAGTCGACATAGCTAAAACTCCAGGTGGTTAAACCGAATCACACATAACAAGGGAGCACCTTGCTTTGATACCAATTGAAAGTACTAGTTATCGACTAGAGGGGGGTGAATAGGCGATTTTTATGAAAGTCTTCAAAACACGGGGGCTTTGAAGGCAGACAGTAGAAATGAACCTATTGATATGCAGTGAAGGTAGACTACACCAGACAAGCCATAGTCAAGTAAGCAATGAAGTGAAAGCATGAAGACTATCAGCAGCTAGGTAGTATGGATCAGGATGGAAGATAGTATGAAGCCAAACAACAACAGTCTTCACACAATGAAGTCAATCAGATCATGCAAGCAGGTAATGACTTCACGAACACAAACTGTAAGTAAACAGAGGTAAAGGATAAAACTAGTTGCTTGGTGAGGACAAGGATTTGTTGGACCAGTTCCAGTTGCTGTGACAACTGTACGTCTGGTTAGGGAGGATGAGATTCAACTTAGAAGACTGCATCTTCACCTTATTCTCCTTGATCTAAGGACTCACAATCCTCGCCGAATCACTCTGGTAAGTCTTCAAGGGAGATTTCCAAACCTTCACAGACTTCGTTCACCGGCAATCCATAATGACTCTTGGATACTCAGAACGCGACGCCTAACCGGCTGGAGGATTCACAGTCCTCAAGTGTAACAAGTCTTCAGGTCACGCAGACAGAAAGACTTCAGTGATGCCTAACACTCTTTGGCTCTGGGTGTTTAGGGCTTTGTCCTCGCAAGTATTTCTCTCTCAAATGCTTCGGAGGTGGGTTGCTCTCAAACGACAAAAGCCGTGCACTAACTCCGAGCAGCCACCAATTTATGGTGTAGGGGGTGGGCTATTTATAGCCAGGAGGCAACCCGACCTAATTTGTCCGAAATGACCCTGGGTCACTAAGGAAATGACACGTGTCTAACAGTCAGATTTCAAACACATGCGGCAGCTTGACTTGGGCTACAAATAAAGTTGACTCATCTAGCTCTTGATAAGATATGCTCTCATTGTCTTCACTTGAAGACATAGGATTTGGGTGAGCATCACTTCAGTCACTCTGACTTTGTTCACTTGGACCCCACTTAACAGTGCGGTGGTTCCTATGACTCAACAAAGAAGAAAAGGAAACTACGAAATAACTATGTATGCGCACTCCATAGTCTTCACGTGAATGTCTTCTCGAGTCATAATCTTCATTGTGAATATCTTCACAGACCACCATTTTCTTCAATGTTTTCACACATTTTTAGGGGTCATCTTTGGTAGGTAAACCGAATCAATGAGAGACTACTACCTGTGTTATCCTGCAATTCTCACAAACACATTAGTCCCTCAACCAAGTTTGTCGTCAATACTCCAAAACCAACTAGGGGTGGCACTAGATGCACTTACAACTACTACATTTTTAATTCATCTTTTCGAACTGTTATTAGTGATCACGTGCTTCCAGTTAGCACACTCCGAAACCTTTAATAAGTAGTAAAACACATTCCGAAAGATCTAGCAATTTGAGGGAGCTAACAATGACAGTAAAAAATTGAGTTGAATTTATTTGGTCAGTACACGCACCTTTGAATTATGTTTATCGGTCCTAGTGGATTTGATCCCTGACTGCATATCAGACGTAACACGTCCGCTTGCTCGCTCGCTCGTCGACGTAGCCGCTCAGGGCTGTTGAAACATCTGGCAAAAGATCAATATAAAAAATATGGTGGATTCAGAACGCTAAACCAATTCACAAAGGAGTGGGAGCACACATACGCAAAGCTTTGCTCAAACAAGTAGAGAGGCGGGTCATTAGATAAATAGTAGTACATATAGGTACGTGTACAACACAACTAGGGGTTGGAGCAAGGAGGTCGACGGCGGTGCGAGGAGGGCTGCCTGAGAAATTCGGCTCGAGAGGTTTGAGCAAGGACCGGACGGCCCAAGGTGGAGGTCTCTAGGTTGGAGCGAGATCACGGTAATTATTGCGTAATTATTAGATCATGGTAATTATTGCTAATTGATTATGATTAAAATAGGCCCAGGTTGGTAAGTTTTGCGTAATTATGATGGCGTAGATCAAGGTAGTTATTGGTAATTGATTTTGGTAAATGATGTGATACAACATTGAGGCAATCCGGTCCATTGAGAGATGGCGGATGTATGGCTAAGATGTAATATTTCTGCCACAACTCGAATGTTTAATAGTAGTAGAGATAGAGATTACTGATTACATCGCAAAAAGGATGAATTAATATTGATTCATCCATTTTTAACCAAGGTCGACCTGATAAGCTATCTAAGACACAACAAAGATTCATCAATTTTAAGAAATAAGTTAATCTTGACTTTCTAGATTTAGCAATTAATGCGGAAAAATATCACAATTGAAGGTAAGGAGTGATGGAGTAGATAGATGGGTCAACTCTCTCGTATATCTCTTCTGTTACATCTGATCTAAACTGTTACATAAGTAGAAGAGAGAGGGAGAGAGTGCAGCGGTAGCAGGGGCACACGCAGGTGTATGCAAGCCGTAGCAGAAGGAGTAGCAGGGGCACACGCAGGTGCATGCAAGCCATAACAGAAGAGCATGCCTACAGACTAGGGAGAGGTCGTTACCCCCCCCCCCCCCCCCGCAGTCGTAACATCACCTACCATGATGTTTAGGCTGGGCCGAAATTGAGAGAACACCAAGGAAGGTAGTCCCTTTGTAAATATGTCCGCAAACTGAGATGTAGTAGGCACATGGAGCACATGCGCTTCTCCAAGGTTGACACGATCCCGAACAAAGTGTAGGTTAATCTCGATGTGCTTTGTCCGCTGATGCTGCACCGGGTTGGAGGACAAATACATGGCACTTACATTGTCACAATATACCACGGTGGCACGGGTAGGAGGAAGGTGGAGATCAGTCAAAAGCTATCGGAGCCAACATGATTCCGCGACACAATTCGCCACTGCACGGTACTCAGCCTCGGCACTGGAACGAGAGATGGTGTGCTGCCGCTTGGAAGACCAAGACACAAGATTGTTGCCCAAGAAAACATAGAAGCCGGAGGTGGATTTACGAGTGTCCGGACAGCCGGCCCGATCGGCATCGGAATAAGAAATCAGATCATGTGAGATGGAGCGGTAGAGCTACAAGCCAAAGTGAGTGGTGCCTCGAATATAGCGGAGTATCCGCTTGATAAGCTGAAAATGGGAGTCCGGGGATCATGCATGAATAGGCAAACCTTTTGGACGGCATAGGCAAGGTCGGGACGTGTCAAGGTTAGGTACTCGAGAGCACCGACAAGGCTGTGGTATAAGGAAGAGTCTTTGTATGGTGCTCCATCAGTGGAAGAGAGTTTCGAGCGGGTGTTGATGGGTGTAGAGATGGGGTTACAGTTGAGCATTTTTGCACGATCTAAAATTTCGAGAGCATATTGTTCTTGGGACTAAAAAATGCCATGGGTGTTGCGGTGTACATTGATGCCTAAAAAATGATGAATGTCGCCTAAATCACTCATAGAGAATTCACACTTCAGAGAATTGATGATGGAATGTAGAAGTGTTGTGGCATTAGCAGTGAGGATGATATCGTCAACATAAATGAGTAGATGCACAATTTGCGTGCCACTATGCAGTATGAAGAGTGATGAATCACACTTAGATGCTACAAAGCCGATGGCATGAAGGAAGGTGGTGAATCGAGTGAACCAAGAGCGCGGGGCTTGTTTGAGGCCATAGAGCGATTTGTGTAGGCGACATACATGAGTGAGCTTAGTGGAATCAATGAAACCATAGGGTTGTTGGCAATATACCGTCTCGCGAAGATGACCATGCAAAAAAGTGTTTTTGACATCCAACTGATGCATGGGCCACGACTGAGAAGTGGCAAGGCTAAGGACCACACAGATGGTGGCCGGCTTGACCATGGGACTGAAAGTTTCGCCATAGTCCACCCCTTCCCGCTGAGTGGAGCCGCGAAGAACCCAACGTGCCTTATACTAGGCAAGAGAGCCATCTGGGTTTAGCTTATGACGATAGATCCATTTGCCAGTCACAACGTTCACACCTGCAGGACAAGGAACCAAAGACCAAGTGTCATTCTGCATCAAGGCATTATATTCGTCTAACATCGCGTTGTGCCAATTGGGATCCCTATGTGCAGATTTGTAGGTGGCCGGAAGTGGCGAAATAGGAGACACCGTGAGAACCTTAGGCATAAAATACCCGGCTTTGGCACGCAGTTTCATCTTGTGTGTGTTCTCGGGTGGAGTCATGGGAATAGACTGGGGTGGCAGAGGTGGAACGCGTGGCTAGGTAGGAGAGGGTGGCGTGGAAGAAGAGGTGCGTGCGGGCGAGAGGGAGGCAGTGGGTGGGCTAGCAGGCGCGGTTAGGGCGGGGGAGCTTGCAAACATGGAGGGTGGGGATTCGGGAGCAGGTGGCGAGGCTGATCCAATCGATTGGGTCAGCCTGGAAGCGGGCGACGTTTGGGGTTGGTCAGCAGCGTCGGTTGTAGATTTTTGTGGGTAGTACGAGGTAGGTGGGGCGCGATCATCAAGGAGGATCGGCGGAAGCTGCATGGGAGGCGTGGAATCCGGTGTAGAGGGGAGGTTGTGGCGGGCGGTGTGGGAACAGTATATGGAAATTGTGTCTCGTCAAATGTGACATACCGAAAAATAAAAACCCTGCGGGGAGAGAGATATAGGCAACGGTACCCTTTGTGTTCAAGGGGATATACGAGGAAAACACAGCGTACGGAACATGGAGATAATTTGTGTGGGGCGATACCGCAGGTATTGGGAAAGCAAAGACAACCAAAGGCACGAAGGTGGTCATAGGAGGGGTGAGCACCATGGATAAGATAGTAGGGTGTGTCAAAATTAATTGGGCTAGATGGAAATATGCCCTAGAGGCAATAATAAAGATGTTATTTATATTTCCTTATATCATGATAAATGTTTCTTATTCATGCTAGAATTGTATTAACCGGAAACTTGATACATGTGTGAATACATAGACAAAACAAAGTGTCCCTAGTATGCCTCTACTTGACTAGCTCGTTAATCAAAAGATGATTAAGTTTCCTGACCATAGACATGTGTTGTCATTTGATGAACGGGATCACATCATTAGGAGAATGATGTGATGGATAAGACCCATCCGTTAGCTTAGCATAATGATCGTTTAGTTTTTCTGTTATTGCTTTCTTGATGACTTATACATGTTCCTCGGACTATGAGATTATGCAACTCCCGAATACCGGAGGAACACCTTGTGTGCTATCAAACGTCACAACGTAACTGAGTGATTATAAAGATGCTCTACAGGTGTCTCAGAAGGTGTTTGTTGGGTTGGCATAGATCAAGATTAGGATTTGTCACTCCGTATATCGGAGAGGTATCTCTGGGCCCTCTCGGTAATGCACATCACTATAAGCCTTGCAAGCAATGTGACTAATGAGTTAGTCACGGGATGATGCATTACTGAACAAGTAAAGAGACTTGCTGGTAACGAGATTGAACTAGGTATGATGATACCGACGATCGAATCTCGGGCAAGCAACATACCGATGACAAAGGGAATGACGTATGTTGTTATGCGGTTTGACCGATAAAGATCTTTGTAGAATATGTAGGAGCCAATATGAGCTTCCACGTTCCGCTATTAGTTATTGACCGGAGATGTGTCTCGGTCATGTCTGCATAGTTCTCGAACCCATAGGGTCCGCACGCTTAACGTTCGATGACGATTTGTATTATGAGTTATGTGATTTGATGACCGAAGATTGTTCGGAGTCCCGGATGAGATCACGGACATGACGAGGAGTCTCGAAATGGTTGAGAGGTAAAGATCGATATATTGGAAGGTTATATTCGGACACCGGAATGGTTCCGAAGTGTTTCGGGTATTTTCCGGAGTACCGGGAGGTTACCGGAACCCCCCGGGGAAGTAATGGGCCTTAATGGGCTTTAGTGGAAAGGAGAGAAGGGCCTCAAGGGTGACCGCGCCCCCAAGGGCTGGTCCGAATTGGACAAGGAGGGGGCGACGCTCCCCTCTCTTTCCTTCTCCCCTCTTACTCCTTCCCTCCTTCTCTTAGTTGGAATAGGAAAGGGGGGGGGGCAAATCCTACTTAGACAGGGGGTCCAAGTAGGACTCCCCCTATGGCGCACCCCTTGGGTCGGCCTCCTCTTCCCCCTCTTTTATATACGTGGGAGGGGGCACCCCAAAGGCACACCAAGTCTTCTCTTAGCCGTGTGCGGTGCCCCCCTCCACAGTTACACAACTCGGTCATATCGTCATAGTGCTTAGGCGAAGCCCTGCGCGGGTAACTTCATCATCACCGTCAACACGCCGTTGTGCTGACGAAACTCTCCCTCGTCCTCAACTAGATCAAGAGCTCGAGGGACGTCATAGAGCTGAACGTGTGCTGAACATGGAGGTGTCGTACGTTCGGTGCTAGGATCGGTTGAATCGCGAAGACATTCGACTACATCAACCGCGTTACTAAACGCTTCCGCTTTTGGTCTACAAGGGTACGTGAACACACTCTCCCTTCTCATTGCTATGCATCTCTTATATAGATCTTGCGTGATCGTAGGGATTTTTTTGAAATACTACGTTCCCCAACACAAGCATGGTGTACGAGCCCGATCCAGGGGCAGGTGCAGCAGCAGGGAAGGGCGTCGAGCTGGAGTACATAACCGGATACGCCTGCGTGGGAGTGGCGGGACGAGGGCCGAGCACACCAGCGGCGTTCGGCGGCACCCACGCCGGGCGAGGTAGAGCCGCCCCATAGGGCGCAAAATAGCCCATCCATGGAGTGATGGCAGCAGGCTGGGGCGGTGCACGCCCGCTGTCGCCGCGACCGCGCCCTCGGCCGCGGCCACGCCCATAGCCGTCGGTGCCTTGCCCACCGCCGCCCTGGCCGCCGCAAGACACGGAACCAGCAGAGGAATCAGGGCCGCCATGTCCAGAGGAGTCGCCGGGGACTCCGCAAGCACCACCGGAGGGGTTGATGCTGCGAGCACTAGTCGAGGAAGAGGACTCGCCTAGTCCACCATGGATGAGAAGGGCCGAGGTGCCCTCAAGCAAGGCCCATTGCTGCATCTTCTCCTTTGCTGCAGAGAGCCGAGAGACGGCGGTCTCGAAGTCGGGGAGGGGCACCGTGTCGCCGATGTTGTCGCCGATGGCGTGGAATGGCTTGGCAAGGCCATGAAGAAACTGCGTGGTGAGATCATCATCGGACAGGCGCTTACCACAGTCGCCGATGGCAGTGGCAAGGGTCTTAAGTCGGCGAGTGTACTCGGTGATGGACATGTCGCCCTGCTGTTGGTTGTTGAACTGCCGACGGAGATGGATCCCGCGAGAGGCGCGGTTGGCAAGGAAGTAGCGCTCGATGCGCGTGCAGATGTCGAGGGCGGTGGCGTCATCGGGCATGACGACGTCGAGGAGGGTGTCGACCACAGTGGTATGAAACCACAGGAGGACGGAGATGTCCGCCCGGCGCCATTCTGGATCGGTGGTGTCGGGGTTGGCGCTCTTGTCGATGTGAGCGATCCCATTATACTTGGCTGCAATAGACCGGAAGATCGTCCTCCATCGGTGGTAATTGTTTTGGGCAGGGTCAAGGAAGAAGCGGATGTAGGAGGATATGTTGCAATTGTGAATTGTGAGGGGAGGAAGAGAAACCATGGGAGGGGCGAAGGAAGTGATGGCGCCGGCGGCAGTGGAGTGAAGCGCCGGCGAGGTGTCGGAGGAGGCGGGAGGGAGGGTAGGCGAAGACATTGCCAGTGCGGTGCTAGCCATTGTGCCGGACATGGCTCTGATAACCAAGATAGATGGGTCAACTCTCTCATATATCTCGTCTGTTACATCTGATCTGAACTGCTACATAAGTAGAAGAGAGAGGAAGAGAGTGCAGTGCTAGCAGAGGCACACACAGGTGCATGCAAGCCGTAACAGAAGGACGTGCCTACAGACTAGGGAGAGGTTGTTACATCAAATGTACATGTACGGTGTTTAACATGAGTCACCTACTACAGGTAGGATCAAGGAGCAGACATCATGGACTAAATCTAGGGCCCCATATCAACAGACAAGAAGGCGACTAGGCTACGGGTGCACTCAGGTGCTCACCAAGCCTTATTCCAGTCGGCCGCATCGCAGTCACTCGACTACCCCACCTGCACTCGGCTAAGGGAGACGAAGAGACCACGCGGGACCTGAAGCGACCGAAGAACATGATGCCTAGCGTTATTAGCGATTAAACCTTCAGTTACTTGTAGTAATGCCTGTAATCAACATAATAATCAATTCCTCCATGTAAAGGGCTAGCTCAAGGGTTCACTCTATATAAGCCACCTTGTAGCACTTGTTGAGGGGTTCACAATCCTTGGTAATTATCCAGACATAAAAAAATAGCTCCAGCAGCTCGAGACGTAGGTCTTTAGCTCTTTCGAGAGGGGCATGAACTCATAAATCTCTTCTATCACACTACTGTAGCTAGACCATGCTCCTCCATCCTACCCCTCCTTTACTGTCAGATTCATTCCCACGACAAGGAGTGGAAAAGACTAATGGGGGAACATGCCCATTTAGATATTCCATGTATTTTAAACCATCTAAGCCCTAGCACCCCCCTCTTTTACTAAATATAAGGTGTATCAACTTTTTTTGAAGTTAAATATTCCTCTGTTTGCCCAATTTATTAAGAAATATATCAACATCTATAACACCAATAAAATATGAAATCTCGTTTAGTGATTTATCTAATGATACCAGATGTGATATTGTAGATGTGATCATTATGTTTCTTAGTAAACTTGGTCAAATTTAGATAAGTTTAACATCAAATGAGATCCCATATTTCATGTCAGCGGGCATGGCTCATTTGTCCATGAAAAACCAACGCCCAATGACATCCCCTATTCTGCCTCCCCATTTGCATGGTCTGCATTTTTGCTCTTTTTTTCTTCAACCAACTTGAACACTTGAAAGACATAGTTTAAACGTGTAAATACATAGTACAAAATTAGAAATCCATACATACTTAAAACATAAATACTATTTAGAGGACATAGTTCAAACATAAGCAAAAAAATCGAAGGATACAACCAATATATTGGTTTCCATGTTGTATCTACAAATGCTCCACAAGATCATTTAGGTGTTGTTGATGCATTTCTCAATCTGGAAGTTACCGATGCAATCTCAAGAAAATGTGCAACCTAGTTTGGCTCTTGTTCTAGGAGGTGGACATGTGGGCCATGGTTTTTAAAATCAACATTACGGACACCATCATCCTCATCCTCCACAATTATATTTTTCATGATCACACAACAAGTTATCACCTTTCACAATTTATAGAGATCCCACATATTTGCAGGTCCACGAACAATAGCCTGAGGAGATTTGACACTCCAAATGCCCTTTCCACAGCCTTTCTAGAACCTTCATGCATTTGGATAAAGAGACTTTTCATGTTACCCTTTGGCTCGGAGATAGTCGGTCATCGGCCAATGAGGATAGACACTATTGGTAGTTGTGCCCATTAGTGGTATAGTTGCACTTTGAAGGCTACACATGACAAAGTTTTGCAGATAACGAAGATTGTTGAAGCACATAATATCATTGTGAGACCCTGGCATGTCAAAGAAAGAGTGACAAATCCACAGGTCTTGTGATGCCACTGCTTCTAGCATGATTGCGGTCTCTCCGTTATGACCTTGGTATTGCCCTTACAAATCTATCAACCACCAACAGTTCTGCAATATCTAGTGCATGCAATCGATGGAATCGAGCATATTGAGAAACCCTCTTATACTTCTTCAAATGCCAAAAGTTTGGTTGTGTCAATGACATTAGGCTTTCTCAAGTACTTTTTTGCCAAACACATGGACCATGAAGTGACAAATTTGAACATAGTTTTGAGTTCGCCGGAACAGATGCCACTACGTAGATGGTCAATGATGCGCGAGGTGGATGAAAAAGACGACGGACTGCGTTTGCTGTGATCGAACGGGCACCAGTGCCAGATCGGACGGCTGGCCTAGACAACTGATTTCTCTAGGAAAGAAATTATCTGGTTGAATCCTAGCAGCCACCATTGCACAGCGGTAGTAAACCCCCAACGCTCCAGCCACTCTAAGACTAGCCACAAGGGAGAGTAACATACACTAGTAACATACACATATCCCTAGACTATATTACTACCTTCATAAAGGATAGTAATATAGGTGTGGTGTCATGCAAAGTTTCATTTATTAGGTTATAGACTCATACTGCATTGGGACATGTGATGTTACAGTAACTAGCTAAGGCTGGTTGTAATGGGGAGTATCATATGCTAGTATCATGAATATGATATTAGTGTATGATATTACCTCCCTAATGCATAGTATCATATATTAGTGTCATGTAGTACTCTATTTATTGCCATGCATGACACAAAGTAGTATAACATTTATTATGATACGGTATCATGATATGATACTCCTTCCTCTCTTTCTTCATTTAATGCTATGACACCTCATCAAAATTGACTAGTTGGCATGCATGATACTAGCTATGATACTACCATTACGACCAGATTAAGTTATTAGAACTACCTCTCTCTTCATTAACTCATTGTCATATAGACAAATTTACTGAGTTGGACTTGAAGTTATTGTTGAAGTTACTCCCACTTCCCACTGTGGCTAGTCTAAGCCAAACCCCTTCTCCAGCTCACTCCGCAATCTCACTCACTCCAGCTCTACTGTATCGTTCATCCACGTCTCGCGCGCAGCACACATTGCCGTGACAAGACAATGCCGCTCCTGCTCCTCCTGCTCGTGCTCCTTCTGCCGGCCGCTCCCGAGGCGACGCCGTCGGCGCTGCTGGGCATCAACTACGGCCGGGTGGGGGACAACCTCCCGCCGACGACTTCGGCCCTACAGCTCCTCGCCGGCCTGGGCGTCGGCCGCGTCCGCCTCTACGACGCCGACCCGGCCACCCTCCGCTCCTTCGCCAACACGGGCGTGGAGCTCGTCGTCGGCGTCCCCGACGAGTGCCTCGCCGCCGTCTCCACCCCCTCCGGCGCCTCCTCCTGGGTCCGCTCCGTCATCCAGCCGGCGCTCCCAGCCACCAAGATCGCCGTCCTCACCGTCGGCAACGAGGTGCTCACGGGCGCCAACAGCTCCGCGCTCTCGCCGTCGCTGCTCCCGGCCATGCAGTGCATCCACGACGCGCTCGCGCAGCTCGGCCTCGACAGGCAGGTCGCGGTCACCACCGCGCACAACCTCGGCGTGCTCGCCACCTCCTACCCGCCCTCGTCGGCCTACTTCCGCAAGGACCTCCTCCCGGTCCTCTGCCCGATCCTCGACTTCCACGCCCGCACCGGCTCGCCGTTCCTCGTCAACGCCTACCCCTACTTCGCCTACGCCGAGGACCCCGCCGGCGTGGAGCTCGAGTACGCGCTGCTCGAGCCCGGCCACGGCGGCGTCCCCGACCCGTCGTCCGGATTGCGATACCCCAACATGCTGGTGGCCCAGGTGGACGCCGTGTACCACGCGATCGCGGCGGCCAACCGCGCGGCGGCGCGCGCGGTGGAGGTGCGCGTGTCAGAGACCGGGTGGCCGTCGGCCGGCGACGGCAACGAGACCGGAGCGACGCCGCGGAACGCCGCGAGGTACAACGGCAACGTGATGCGGCTGGTGGGCGAGGGCAAGGGCACGCCGCTGCGGCCGGACGGGGCGCTGCGCGTCTACATGTTCGCGCTCTTCAACGAGAACATGAAGCCCGGCCCCTCGTCGGAGCGCAACTACGGCCTCTTCAAGCCCGACGGCACGCCGGTGTACGAGCTCGCCTACCGCCTTCCCAAGGACAACGCCACCACCTCATCTGGCGCCGGCGGCACCGGAAGCATTACCGGCGGCGGGCCGCAGAGCAATGGCTACTACAGCATCTCGGCATCATCGGCAAAGGCAAACATGGGGAGGGCTCTGCCTTTTGCTTTCTCCATGCTTTGCATCGATTCCTTTCTGAACTGAAAAAGCTCCATTTTGGACTAGTTTGCAAAGCTTTCATGGTAAAAGTGTAGGCAAGTTGAAAAGGTTGCATCATTCATGCTTGCTGATGTCTTTTGATAGCCCCAAGGTAATAATATCATGGCATAAAAAGGAGCATGCCATTGCTTGATCCAAAACTCTGTTTCTATAATCATAACCATGGTAATTTGAAAGCATATAAGATGTTCTAACTTTTTCTGAATCGGATGTACATAGACGCGTTTTAGTGTGTTGTTCACTCATTTCAGTCCGTATATAGTCCATGTTGAAATATCTAAAACTTCTCATAATTCGGAACAGAGATGGTACATTATAAGAACATGCCACTGGACTGACATGTGGGTTCGATACACACAACCTGCTTGTTCTGTGTGACCATATGCAATACAAAACTATGAAACCATAAAGGGGGAGATAAATGCCAAGTGACCTGTAATCACAAACGAGAAGAACAAATTCTGAGTGACCTGTCTTCATGTTGGCTCTGCTACCTTTTGGTCACCCGCTGATGTGTCTCCTTGTGTTTGCGCTTGTTCTTGTGCTTGGTAGGGTTGGTGGACATGGACACAAGCAACCATGGCAGCATGTGAGGCTGTCCTGTTGATGATGATAGCATTCTGATTCTGAGCAACTTCCAAGTGGTGTTTAGATGGAATGATATGTGTGGATGGAAGGAAGGAAGGAAGCCTCTGGTGTCTGAAATGGGGTCAGGGGAGTCCCTGGTTTCTTGATGCTCTGTCATGGAGAAACTATTTTGTCCTTCCGCTCCAATCTTCCATGTTAATTCAGTTGATGTGGTCCTGTAATCGGTGGCAAGCTAATGGGTTAGTCAGTGTCATCAAACCAGGCACTTTTGTTTTTGTTTTAATGGGTTAGTCCCTGGTTTATTGATTGTCAACTCACTGGCTGGCTCCATCCATACTACTAGAAAGCACTTCAAATTTTTGTGGCAATATTCGAGACAAGCCTAGTAAAATACGTTCGTTCAAACACTTGTTTTGACAATATACTCCTTTCCCCGTTTCATGTAAACAAATCTAGTAAATACAAAGATACATAATAGGTTTTTGTGACAAAGTAAAAATACATCGTACAACCGGGGTGTAGATACATTCATGTCTCATACACTAATATGTGGTAGTATATATCTCAAATATTATTGGATTTTTTTTTGAAACGAGGCAAAAGACTTGCCATTTTCATTGATTAAGAAGAAGAGAATTGCCTGGTTAATTGACGGGAAACCGGGCTAAAACCGATACAACACAACCCACATGACATGGGCACCACCGGCCAACCTGGCCACCGACATGGAATAGAAGCCACGACGGCACATGCCAACGGAAGGCCACACTCGCAAGTAACCGACAGCTCCGACATTGATGACAAGCAACACAAGGGAAATATGCAGGACTTGCGCCGACCGTGCCCCAAAGAGCACCTCGGACACGCCGGGAAGAACCGACTACCGAAGACCACGCCGCGACCCAAGCTCCTCTCGACGCCAACACCATTGCCAAACAGAAACCAGCGCCCCGCCTCAGCAAACCACGCGGCGAAGATGCCGCCATTGACGGCGAAGATGCCATCATCCTCCAGTCTCTCAGTCGTCGCCGGCTCCGAGACGATGCCCCCAACGAGGAGAAAGACGCGAAGACGCCTCCATCGCCCGATCCAGCGGATCTGAGGTTTCCCTCCGGAGCCCAAGCCATGGGGAGAAGGGGCACCTCCACGACGACGCTTCCAAGAAAGATCGCGGCACCCGCAGGCGCCGCCGTCGCCGGCTCCGGTGAAGACCGGAGCAAGGATTTCTCCCGGAGATGCGCCGACCACCTGCCACCACCGACCGCCGCCCACAAACCACCACCCCTGCCGAGGCCGACCTCACTCTAGCCACGGGATCCCACGATCCACCGCGACCAGATTCGCACCACCTCCTGGCCGAAGCCGCCACCACCACACCCGGGGCCGCCGCCCCGGAGCCCAAGAGCCGCCACGTCATCGTCTTCACCATCTGCAGGAGCCCGGCCAGGCCCGACGGCAAGGAGCCCACATCGCAAAGCTGGAGGCAAGGGAGGGCCTGACCAGACTGCGACCTCGCCCCAAGCCTTGCCTCGGTGGGCCGGAGGACAGCCAAAGCCGCCGCCGGAAGGCTACAGCCGAGCCGCACCAGATCTGAATCGCCGGAAGCCGGAGCCGCACGAGCGAGATAGAGCCGCCGCAGCCGCCTAGCCTCGACCCACCGTTGGACGTAGCGAGGCCGCCGCCGTAGCCGCGCCAACTCGCCGTGCCGCCCAGCCGTCGCGCCGCCAGAGGAGCAGCCGTCGCCATGGGACCCGCAGCCTGGACCGCCACCAACCCGAGCGGGGGAGCAGGCACGCCGAGGCGCGCGCAGAGCACCGACCGCCGAGCCGCCGAGCCGCCCACGCCGCCACCACCGGGCCGCCGCCCCGGCGCCCAGCGTCGCCGATGCGCCGCGCCGTCCAGGGCCGGTCCCGGGAACGGATCCGCGCGAGAGAGGCCCGCCGCCGCCGGCTGCTGCGCGGGCTTTGCCCGGCAGCGACGCCCGACGGCGGCGGGGGGGCGAGGAGGAACGGGTGGGGAGGCGGCGGCGGCGCTAGGGTACGCTCGGGCCGCTCCCCTGGAGAGCGACGCGAGCGGGGGCTCAATATTATTAGATTTATGATTATGAAAGAGAGGCTGCCTTCTTCAATCCCCATTAATAGAAACCAAGGTCACGTAATATTTCAAATATGGATTTGTATTTGCACATATACACGAGTATTTACCTTTTTTGTATTTGGTATCTAAAAACTGGTACATATACTACATAGGTGGTATTATATTATATACTCCATATACTACTGCGATGTATTCTGCATTTGGTAGTACTGAAAATATCCAGTGACAGATGCATTTAGAGCAACTCCAATAGGGCGATCCATTTTGTCTATTTGGATCATCCGAACACAAAACTTGGCCTAACGGGACGACCCAAACGGATGCCTCTGTCCGCGTGCTGTCCGTCCCCGACCCAAACTTGGCCCAAATCTGAGAAGAAATGGGTATGAAGCGGACAGAAGTGGACGCTCTGCTCGACCGCTGTCGTCCGCTCGTGTCCGCCCTTGGTCCCACTTAGCAGTGAGCGCGCACAAGCTGGCGTCCCCACCCAGTTGTCCTTCCCCGCCTTCTCCGCCGTCCTCGAGGCCCGCCGCCGCACTCAGTGGCGCAAGCTGCATTCCACGCCGTGGTCCAGGATGACGGGGGGATCTCCGCTGCCGCCTCCTGTTCTGAGCCAAGCTGACTGGGCCGGGGAACTGCACGCAGGCGGCGCGGCGCCGGGAAGAGCCGGGGAATTGCAGATCTCGTCGGCGGCGGCGCATGGCCGGCGAGTCGTGCGGGAGCCGCAAAGCTTCACGCTGTAGCAGATGTAGGAGGCGCTGCTCTGCGACGACCTGCACACCGTCCTGGTGCGCGCCCACGGCGAGAAGCAGGAAAGCGGGAAGCCGGGGCTGAGCGGTGAATGGCATGAGTGTGTGCAGGCGCGGCAGAAGGCGGACGAGGCTATTTTGTCCTCTTTTGTGTTTTGGCGTTGGATGCTCGCCATGTCCGCCCCAAGCGGACATGAGACCCAAATGGATAAAAAATAAACAAAATCTGTGTCCGTTTGTGTCCCTGCGTTGGAGTTGCTCTTATATAGTCCCACATAACGCACAACAAACCTAATTACATCCATTTTTTAAGTTACAGAAGATTGGCCACATCACACAGAGCATAGGTACTGCATCCAAAATAATCTTCTTCTATGTAAAACATAGAGATGGACTGAACTGGACCGGAGGAACATATGCTCTGCTTTTTGCGTGCATCGGCAGTACTTTCTCCACTAGAAGAGAAAAGGCTCTTTACCTTGTACTGCTAATAGGAGCCTTTATGTCTTTGCTGCAGGAATAATTCAGCCGGGTGTAAATTGCAGCGGAAAGAGGAATGGTTTTGGGTGGACCTTTGGGATGAGATGTGTGATCACCTGCGCTGTCTCTGAATCGAGTGTGTGTTTTAGTCCCATATCTCGTATCACAGTTGAGCTAAAACCCCTTATCTCCAAAGGGTTTTACATTTTCTTTGCAAGAAATCAACGCAAGGATTCAGCATAATCGAATACTAGCATACTACAGGTGTTGAAAACCGCACGTGCTCATGCCACGCACCGGCTTCGGAGTATTATCCAAAGTGTCGAGCGGGTAGAGAAAAGTATAACTGTGTCTGTATGATACACAAGGCGACCTAGAACTAATTTGGCAAATAATTGCTCTAGTATAGTATGGCAAGGTTGGTTTAGTTTTGATGCTTCAATGAAAGGAAAGACTGCCAAATAGTACCTCTGTAAACTAATATAAGACGTTCTAGGGAGTAGAAATAAGTAGTGGGACGGGATACTCCCAGGCATGGTACTTTAACCTCAGTCTACTCCCAGGCATGGTACTTTACAGAGCAGCAAAGTAAGAAAGTAGAGGGCATAACAATCCAGTGACTTATATTGTCTCTTTGTGTCTACACTCAACATTAC
The DNA here is from genome assembly GCF_018294505.1 of Triticum aestivum. NCBI lineage: Eukaryota > Viridiplantae > Streptophyta > Magnoliopsida > Poales > Poaceae > Triticum > Triticum aestivum. The sequence goes on from NC_057794.1 coordinate 34,024,172, forward strand.
TTTGAAAGGACACTTAGCAGGAATCGAACACGACTTTGACTATTTCAAATAGCTACACAAATTAAGAAAAACAGACCGGAAAGCATCCTGGCCCCTCGCCCCTCGCGTCGCCCCCGCGGGCGACCCGGGGGGAAAACCCTAGCCGCCGCCCCTCGAGTCTCCTCCTCCTCCCCCCTCCTCACCGCCGTCCATAGCGCCGTCGGGCGAAGCCTGGCCGGCTGGGCGGCGGCGAGGCTTCTCCCCATCCTCTCCGTCTTGGCTGGCGCGGGGCAGCGGGATCCAGAGGAACGCCGAACAAACATGGGGTCCGGCGGCGCGGCGGGCGGGTCTCCCATCGGCGTCATGCGCGGTGCGGCGGTGGCGACCTGCGTGTCGTGAGGTGGTGGCTGCGTTGGCCTGACCGGTGGTTGCGGGTGCCGCCGGATCCAGATCGGATCCATCTGGATCCTTTCTTCGGACTCCGTCGGTCGCCGCAGGATGGTGATGATCGTCGCTGGCCACGTCGGATCGTTGGATTCGGCGTCTGGAGATCTACAAGGAGTTCTTCTCGATCCTCCTTTCTGGTGGGTTGAGCCCCATGGCTCTTTCATCTTCGCGGGTTTTGGATCGTGGCTTGCCGGATCCGGAGTACACAGAGGTTTGGTGGCATAGGATGGGGACCGGAGGGAACTTTGGTCGGCGTGTTCGGCCCGGCATCGGCGACGTCACTTGACGCCGTTACCCTTCCTGGAGGCGAAGCCGAGGTCCCCCCTATCCACCCCCGAACCCCTCCCGGACGAAAGTCCAAAATTCAGTCTGGATTGGGTGGCGGCGGCGTCCTGCGCGTCGTATCCTCCATGGAGACGCCGTTTTGGGAGGAACTGCTGTTCGGGGGAGAGATGTTGTGGATGGTGGGCTCCGAGTAGCTCCAGCAGTGGCGATGGTGTGGAGGTTGCCAGGTGGTGCGGCGTTGTATCTACCGCGTCATTGACGACGAGTGGTGGCGGCATGGTGCAGCTGCATATCGACGACGGATGCGGCTGGATGGACGAGCGCAGGGTGGTCGAGCTGTTTGGCGCCATGGTGGTATTGACGGCAGGCCTGGCAAGGTCTGTGCGTCAGTACCTGCTCTGGAGATGGATCGGTGGAAGAAGGCGGCGGCAACCTCGGTGAGTGCGCCGGACCAGCGTGTGGCCCAATCCCGGTATATGGCTAGGATGGAGCATTCAGCATTAGATGTTAGGATTTGGTGCGATGTCTGTTTGGTATTAAGCTCGAACATTCGGCACCACTGCATCAAGGAGGTAGGAGTAGCGACAGATGTTGCCTAGATGGTGACTTCAGGCTTACTGATGTACTACTTCGTAAAGTCTTTTGTGCTTAATAATTAATAAAGTGGTTGTATGCATCGTCCAAATGCAAAGTTCGGGGTGCATCCCCCTTTTCTAAAAAAAAAGCATTATTCAGATGATACCTTAGCATAACTGCCCACAAAAAGGACCCTCCATGGACCCACTCATATCCTTACAACAACCTGACCTCGAACATCTTATGCAAGATCAGAGTAAAATATTTCAGATTAGCGGAAATAAACATCACAATGCAAGATGAGAGGGAAATATTTCAGAATAGCCGAAACATTCACATCACGGCGAAAAACATTTCAGATTACTCGAAATATTAACATCGACAGGCAGGCAAGCTCTCACTCTGCACAACTGGCACCTCCGACAACAAACAAAATAACAAAAAAAAAACTGTAGGTATAAATACTGCATGAAAAAACCTGATGAAAAATCAGAGCAAAAATGGGAAAATGGAGGACAGTGAAATGGAGAGGAGTCCGGTGTGCAAAGCACTCTCGTCCATGCCAACTAAGTGCAGATGCAAAGGGATAGATAAGTCATAGGTTGAGCAATATTTATATATGCATAACAATGTAACTTCATTTGCACGGTGCTTTAAAGAGCTCTGCTATGTGGAGGCAAAGATACTAACTGGACCTTATAAAAGGGGTCAGAGATTGCGTGGGGTGAATCTTTCCCTGCTGAGGAGGAAGCTACAAAGTGCGGGGGCAAGGATCGTCACAAGACGCGCTGAATTATCTAAATTCAAGAGTGAGTAGCCGTAGGGAAACATGTGCTCAGTTTACTTACATCTACATTCTTTCAGTTTTTTGCAATATTCGGTGTTGACGGCCTACCATGGACAAGGAGATTAAATATAGATGGCGGGAGTACTTTCACAAGCTGTTTAATGATGAGAATGAGAGTTCTATCATTGAACTGGACGACTCCTTTGATGAGACCAGCATTCGTTTTGTGCGAAGAATCCAGGAGTCTGAGATCAAGGAGGCTTTAAAAAGGATGAAATGAGGCAAGGTGATGAGCGCTGATTGTATCCTCATTGAGGTGTGGAAATGCCTCGAGGACATAGCGATAGTATGGCTAACCAATCTTTTCAACCTTATTTTTTTGGCAAATAAGATGCCAGAAGAATGGAGATGGAGTATATTAGTATCAATCTTCAAGAACAAGGTGGATGTTTAGAGTTGTACTAATTACTGTACCCAGATAGCCCACAGTATCACCGATAACTTGATGAAGAGCTCATGGGATAATGCCTTCATGTGTGTAAACAACCATTGCTTCACGCTTGGTTCAGTTGTGGCTGCAATAACTTGTGCAAGGTCCTCATTCACTAGCGCTCAAGTGCACCGCAACATGGTGCAGTCAACCATATATTTTCTCAGTTGCCATTTTGTCTCTTTTTTCCTTCGACATTCCTATTTTGTATGGGCTGGGGCCTAATTAGGCCGACTGCCCAACGGTAGAAGTGAGCGTAGCCCCACCTCACCGCTTTGTGAAATTTAAAACATTTTCAAAATTCATAGTATTTTTTGTTTCCATGATATTTTATGAAATTCATGAATAATATTTAAATTCAGGAACATATTTTAGAATCCGAGGACATTTTTTATACCCAGAAAACATTTCGGACATTTTTGAAATTTGTCATCATTCCCAATCAGTTTTTCCAATTCATGTTTTTTAATCCACAATTATTTACATTTGTGAACAGTTTTTGAATTCTTCATTACTTTGTAATCCACAAATGTTTTATAAAATTTGTGAACATTTTTTTAATCCACGATGCTTTAAAAATTTGTGAACATTTTGTAATCCGTGCTCATTTTTGAATCCGGAAACAATTTTGAAATTCAGAAACATTTTTTAATCAAGAAATTTGTGCACATTTTTGAATCTGAAAGCATTATTTCAATCCGTAAAAAAACTTGTGCATCCAATTTTTTTAAAATTCACGATCAATTGCTTTGAAATTGAAGAATTTTTTTCGGATAAATGATTTCTAAAATTTTGTGAACATTTTTTGGATTTCATGAATATATTAGCATTTTTGAATTCCTCATCATTATGTAATCCACAAATATTTTATCAAATTTGTGAACATCTTTTGTATGGACGATTCATTTTAAAATTTGTAAACATTTTTGAATCTGCAATTTTTTTTTGAAAATTCATGAATATTTTACTTTCAAAATTTGTGAACATTTAATTGAATCTGCAAACAATATTTGAAACCGTGAACCTTTTTAAAATCAATGAAACATTTGAAAATTCGTAATATTTTTAATCCATACATTTTTTGAATTTTTTTAAAATTGTTTGCATAGGCGATTTTTAAAAAACGTGCACATTTTTAATCTGTGATGATTTTTTGAATCTACAAACATTATTTGAATTCACGCATATTTTATGAAATTCATGAAAAATATTTAAATTAACGAACATATTTTTAAATCCGGAAAAAATTGTGAACATTTTTTGTATTCACTATCATTACCAATCTACTTTTTTTATAAAACATATTCATGGAATTTTCCGAATCCATGAATATGTTTAAATTTCGCGAATATTTTCATAATCACATGTTTTAAATTGTCAATATTTTTTTAAATTCGTGATCATTTTTGGATCTCATTTTTTTGAAATCTTTGAATATTTTTTGAGTATATGGTAATTTGTGAATCAAAAAGCATTTTTAAAATTCGTGCTAAAGTCGATGATCAGTAAAAAAATAGTGAACATTTGTTCAATTCATGATCATTTTTGAATCTGCAAACATTTATAAAATTCATGAACATTTTCTGAATCCATGTGATTTTTTTAAATTATTGAAGATTATTGAAGATTATTTGACCTGAACTATTTCATGTAACAACGACCATTTTTAAAATTCAGAATCATTGTTAACCTAGGTTTTTGGAAATTCATGAATTTTTTTGAATCCATGAGTTAAAAAACTTACTGAACTTTCTTCAATCTGCGGTCAATTTCGAATCCACAACCATTTTTGGAATTCATGATCAAATTTTTAATCCATGATATTTTTAAAATTTATGAACATGTTTTTGACGTCAATCATTATTTGAATCTGCGAACCTTTTTTGAATCCATGAAACTTTTAAAATTCACAATCATTTATGAATGTGTAGAGACTTCTTTGAAATTTAACAAAATATTTGAATATTTTTGTCAGTTTTTCAGAACATCTTCTGAATCTGTGAACATTATTAGAATCAGCGAACATTTTTTGAATCCAAGAACATTTTTTGAATCTTTGTTTTTTTAATCTGCGAACATTATTTGAATCCTTCACTCTTTTTAAACCATGAGCGACTTTTGAATGTGCAAACAATTTTCAAAACCTGTGAGATTCATGTTTTTTTTAAATCCACAAACATTTGAATCCTTCACTCTTTTTTAAACCATGAGCGACTTTTGAATATGCAAACATTTTTCTAAACCTGTGAGATTCATGATTTTTTTGAATCCACAAACATTTTTATAAATCACAAACAATTTTAATTGTTTTAAATATATATTTTCTCAGTTGTCATTTTCTCTTTTTTTTCCCTTCAACTTTCCTACTTTGTATGGGCCGGGGCCTAAATAGGCCGACTGCCCAACAGTAGAAGTGAGCGTAACCCCATGCCCCCGCTTTGGGCAGGCCCAAACTGTGCGGGTAGTTGTGTCTGGCCGCCTCCTTCCCTCAAGAATTAGGGTTCCTATGCCTCCCGCCAGCGCCGCCGGCGCTCCTTGTCGTCTCCGCTGGCCTTAGGCTGATGGAGGCACAGTGGATCCCGGCCCTTGCCGGTGGGAGGGCTCCATTTTTAGATGTGTCTTCGAGATTTGTTAACATTTTGTCCTGCTCAGGAAGGCGAGACGAGGGCGACTCCCTAAGATGGAATAAGGTTCTGCCCAGCTAGCCATCGTTCCGATGGTGCGTCTAGCATCATCGGTGGGCATGTGGAGGTGTGTCTCCGGCAGATCTGTCTTTCATGGATTTGCTCGGATCTCTTCGCCGTTCGTCTACGTTCGTGTGTCTTCGGGTTGGATCCTTTCAATCTAATCTATTCTTCATCGGCTGTGGTTGCTGTTGTGATGTGCCGGGGTAGGCCAACATAATAATAATGGTCTAAGACCACTACAAATTCAATTGCAAACATACCGGCTTCACAATGGTGTCGGGTAGATCCAAACAACATTAGCAGCAACCGGAAAAGGAAAGGAAGGTGACCAACTGAACCGTATGGCATGAGGGTTGGACTCGTGGAAAATAATCATACAACCAAACATACCTTAAAAATCTCATCAAGTGCTGAACTAGATAACTAGAGTTCTAATGCTTTTTCCCACGGATGTTGCCCTTCCCAATAACCTTTTTGTTGAATGACCTGTGACCTCCAAGATTGCTGAGAGTGAATACGAGAGTTAAAACTAGGAAAATACAAGATTAGTCATTCAAACTAATACAAAAATACACACATTTTTCATTCTTTGGAGCGGCATGCTTTATTTTCGGAACAATGTCCATTGTGCACTGCCGATGTTCCCTTGTATATACATGTAGACAGTGGCGAAGCTAGCAGCGAGTTACGCCTAGGGCTAAGCAAGGTTGAACATCAAATTCTTCAAATTTTCAGTACTTTGTAGAAAAGGATTATAAAGAATCTTAGTATTAGGCCTAGGGCTATAGCCCTAGTTGCCCTAGGCTTGTCTCCGCCACTGCATGTAGATCCAGATTCTCTAAACTCCCATACTCAAGCCAACAAATTCGGCACCAACCGGCATCTCCATTTCTCAGGTTCTCACCCTAAACAAGGCACCCAACAATAGTTAAGTGGTTAAACTGTAGTACATAAGTATACTACGGAAGTAATAAGTGATATTGCATAGCAAACAATAAAAGAGGAAGAATTTGATGTGTTCAACATTTATAACCCACCGAACTGAAGTGGCCAGAATCCTTTTGAAAACCACATTGAGTATAGTCAATGGCAAATGATCATCTGGTTGCATGTAACCTTGGTAGTGGTAGCCAGAAGGTTCAACTCCACGCAATTGGACATGTCCAAGGGCTCCACCATCGTGTAGATTTCTTGGAACAAAAGTATCACCAGGGTAGAAACGAGGATGAGGTAACTCTGGAATGCGAAAATCAAGATGGGCATTCCCAGGAAGGTTACAATAGGGTGATCATCACAATGACCTCCATGGCCACCTTGTCCCTTGAAGGAATGGACCAGAAAAAATATATTTGAACACAATAGAGCAGTTACTCAGGCCTGCCACTGGTGTGACCCACGACAGTGGTGGGCACAATCCCTGAATCCCTGTGCCCACCACTGCCGTATTTGGCCCGCGAACAAATTTGGAAGAGCTTAAAAGTGGCGGGTGGTACCGCCACTAGCGTGTTGATAGCAGTGGCGGCACTTATTTCTACCTGCCACAATATCTTTTTAAAAAAATAGCTGTGACGGGTCGCTGCCCACGCCCGCCACTAGTTTCAGGTCACCTATAAGTCTTTTCCCAAGTAGTGAAGGTAATGATTAAGAAGAATAAGAAGATGATTAGCAAATGCGGGTTTTAGGATCAAGTTATAATTATCCATCATAATCCTTACTAGAAGGGTTGGGCGCGCTTTGCCGCGCCGTTGAATTTGTTGGGATTCTTAAATTTCTTAACTCACTCTATTTCAAAATATATGGTGTTACTTTTTCTAAAAGTCTAACCTCTTTAAGTTTAATCAAATTTATAGAGAAATATATGAAAATTCATAATATCAAATTGGTGTTATTAGCTCCATCATGAAATGAATTTTCATTTTTTTTGTTTAATACCGTGGATGTCGATATTTTTGGCTCTGAACTTGGTCAAAGTTAAAGAAAATTAACTTTCCAAAAAATTAATAAGCCTTATATTTTGAAATTGATGGAATATTTACTTTGGCCGGTGGGGGAGACGATGGAGTGTGTTTTATGTTTATTTATAATGCAGTTACTTGGTGGGCCTTTCGTTGTGTGATTCTGTGCTATCCGCTAACTCAGCCCATATTTATGTGGGGATATTTTTTCATCCGTGGTTGCATGTAATGTATTCGTGCTATAGTATCACATGTTGGCGTTTTTTCCTAGGTGATGGGAGTCTGCGAGGGGTTGATATGTTTTTATAGACCGGTTGTTGCTAATTGATTTGCAACATCGTTGGTCCGATCAAAATCGTAAATCAAATCCAAAATTGAACACCTCAATCGAATGAAACAACTTTAAAATTAGGGAACATAGAGAATTAAAATAATTAAATGAGAGAGCCCTTGAGAAATTATTGACCCAGTCAAAATTAGGTTACCCAATTCTAAACTATAGCCTCAGTTAATTGTGAAAATTTTAAATTAGAAAGCATAGTATATATAAAAAATTAAATGAAAGAGTTTTGAGAAATTTTTGACCGGTCAAAATTGGGTGACCAAATCCCAATTAGAGACCTCAATTGATTGTGAGGCCTCCAATCCTAGGGAGCTTAGTAATATAGTATATGATAATATGCATGCATGTCACTTTGGAGGAAGGATACTTACAAGTTCAGGGAGGACATGGCGAGAAATAGCAAAAGACATGACAATCCAAGCTTACGTAATTTGTCAAATTGAACAGGCAACAACTATCTTTTATTTGTTCTGCACTTGCATATATGGTTGATTGGATTGTTTATGATTAAATTTCAATGAAGGGTTGATATAAGTATAGCAATCTTCGGACTGGGACGTGTCATCTCATCACAAGATTTTAAGTAACAACATAATAAAATATGCGTTATAGCATCTTAGAAATAAAACCTCTATAAAAGTAAGCCACAGGTCAAGGGCAGCATGGTGTTCCTTTCAATGTAATAGCATGATGAAATATATACACTTTCACAACAAAGCAACTCTTGATCTACCATTTTGACAAACCAAATTGTAGAGACTAATTGCGGACACGACAAAAAAAACAGAGTTTGTTTCGGTCTGGCGCGTGGCCTCATTTCCGTGTCCGCTACTCATCCAATCCGATTCCGACTGTAGCTTGCAGACTCGATCCGGGTGGGGAACGAACACACACAGCGAGCAACTATAAATATATGTCCCGAGGTATCTCGTGAATTCATCTCTTCGTACCATTTATTTCTTGATTTCCTTCCACGATCTACCACGAACAGCAATGGCAGCAGCAGCTCTTCTCCCGCCGCTGCTCCCTACGCCGCCGAGGAGCGAGATGCTGCCGATCCTCCCGACGCCGCCCAAGAGCGAGATGCTGCCGCTGTTGCCGACGCCGCACGGACTCGTCCTCACCATGCTGGTGTCCGCCATGCCAGGCCGCGCCGACTTCGTCAACAGGTGGGACTGGAACAAGAAGTGCCAAAAGCCATGCAGCTCAATCTGCTCGTCGTCTTCGTCGTCGGAGGGCTGCGGGAGCACCGATCGTGCCGGCTCCGTCGAGAGGTGGGATGCGGACAAGAAATACAAGAAGCCCCGCACCATCATGTCCTCATCGTCATACAGCGCCGGGAGCCCCGGACGCGCCGACTCCGTCGAACGCTGGGACAGCAAGAAACTCGCGCCCTCGTGCAGCGCGTCCCCGCCCACGGATCGCGGCCGCCATGACGGCGACAACAAGCGCCTGCCTAGCCCTAGCCGCGGCGGAGCGCTGGGACTTACACAAGAAGCCTCGCCCGGAGCAGATGGAGAAGCTGCCTCGGACTAAAGCTGCAGCGACGACGCCGGCGCAAGCAACGACACCGCAGAAGACCATGTTCGCCGGGCCCAACTTCCACGCCTCGCCGGATCCGAGCATGCTCCCCATGCCCTCCTTCTTTCTGCTGGCACGTTCGCGTGCACTCTGTACTAGTAATTAAGTCCATTACGGCGATAGTTCCTTCGTCAGGAGTAGTGCTGTATTTGGATGTGGAATTCAATCTCATAACTTGTAATCCCTTTTATTTCATCTCAACTAGTGGAAAGCATCGGACTCGAAAGCATTTGAGCGATGCTACTTCCGGTGTGTTAGGGTTCCAATTAATGTAACCAAAATATAGGAAGGATCTTTAATTTTCATAAATTTGTTCATGGTCATTTTTTTGCAACTTAATTTCCTCATCTTGTTTGCAACACAGGCTAGAAACGCACCATCCTCGTCGGACATTTAGAAAAAAATCATACACGATGGACAAATTTTCATACACAGTGCACATTAGCTTAATACATGATGCACATGTGATCATGATGAGCAATTTTTAAACACTCAAGGGACTTTTTTAATACACCATAAACACTTCTCAATATGGTCAAACGTTTTGAATAAAAGATAAACATTTGTTAATACATGATGAACATTTTTAATAAACTGTAAATACTTTTTAATATAATATAAATAATTTAAAATAGATATGAATATCTTTCATGCAAGGTAAATATTTCAATACATGATGACATTTTTTAATACGCGGTAAACATTATTTAAAGCATGATGAAGCTTTTTTTAATAAACACTATTTTTAATACAAGACAATCATTTTTTTAATACATGAGTGAATATTTTATGAAGTTGTAAACTTCTTTAATACATGCCAAATATTTATTATTACATGATGAACATTACACTAGTACACACTGAATATTTGTTAATATGAGATGCACATTTGTTAAAGACATGAAGGAAGTTTTAATACGCAATCAACACTTCTTAATACATGGTAAGAATTTTTAATAAACGATTAACATCGTTAACATACCATGAACTTTTTAACAGTGTTAAAACATATTTAATACACTATGAACATTTTAAAAAATTATTACAAATACTTTTATACGTGGTTTATATATTTTATACGCGGGGAAATATTGTTAATATACAAGAAACATTTTTCCAAAGTGTGATGGAAATTTTTAATAAACTACATAATTTTTTTAATACATGAATGAACAGTCCAAGAAACCGTAAACATTTTTTAATACATGGCAACCATTTCTTGATACATAATGAATATTAGTTAATAAGGGATGCAGATTTTTTAAGTACATGATAAACATATTAAGTACATCATAAGAAAATATCCTATACTTTCTTTCTCCTCCCGTCGGCAACGCCACCGGTCCTCCCCATCTCCAATGGCCTTTGGCCCATGGAGGTGCGGAGGACCTCGGCCCCCCGATGGCGGGAGGGACCCTGTTCTCGTTCTTATTAGGTTCAACATCTTAATTGGGACTACATGGCGGCGGCGAGGTCCCTCAGTAGAAATAATGTCTCGCATGTTCTATCTCTGTCTTGATTGTGCATCTAGGTTTGTCGAAGGGCGTGTGGAGGTGTGTCTTCGTTGGATCGCACGGGATTAGGTCGGTGCTGCTCTTTGATGGATCTGGTCTTTGTTCGTCTTTGTTTGCATGTTTACATATTTGATCCTTCCAACCTATGACTTTCTTTATCGGCGAGGGTTGCTCCTCTGATCATATTGGGGCCTTTGCACGGCGATTTCCCAACTGTCGACTACAACAAGGTTTGCCTGGCTCCAACGAGAAAAGGGGCTATGACGATGGCACGCCTTCGGCTCGCTCCAGTGCTTGTAGTAGTAGCTAGGTGGTCCACGGACCTGATTGTAATTTTTATTATCTCTGAAGTTCTTGTACTACCATGATTGAAGATGAATACATTGAAAGTTTCTCACGAACAAAAACTATGATGAACTTTTTTAATAGACAATGAAAATACCAGAAGAAACAAAAAAACAAAAAACAAACAAAGAAAGAAAAAGAAGAGAGAAAGAAAAAGGGAATAAAAGTTAGACAAAATAAGAAAAGAAATAAAAACAAAAAAAAGAAAAAAACTGCAACAAATATTGCGATCGGGGTTAATGTTAGGATCGATTGCTGATTAGGACATATATCTGCTCGAACAGTCGGTCAATTTCAATATAACAAGTGGCGTGCTTATTCAATCTCTTATCTTCTTCTTACATTTTTGGTGCACCCAGCCTCGTGGTGATACCAGTGCACTAAACTCACATAGCACATTTTAAAATGTTTGATTTGTTTTGTTGTGGAGCACTTTGTGAGAAATTGGGTCGAAGAAGGAAAATATATTGTGGAACATGTGATAATGGAAGAGCAGCATGCCGACATCCTTACAAAGGCCCTACCCAGAGATACCTCTTCCAAGAGATGAATAAGAAGATTGGCGTAGGTGCTCAGGTGAGTGCATCGAGCTTAAGAGGCAGAATGTTATGATTAATCCTGATGCAGTGTGTTGGATTTTACGTTCAGTTGGGTTTTATATTCTGGATGGATTTTATGTTCTGGCCAGATTTATGTTCCATCTGGTTTCTATGTTATAGCCATGTGCCAGAAGCCCAGGCTAAATAGGTCTAGGCACTTTGTTTTCTGTTAGTTAGTTTACTGACCATGATCAGTCTGTGGGATGACACGGGATCAACCCATTGTGGGCAGCTCAGTTTGTTATGTGTGAAGAAAAGGAAGAAACAGAAGAGACGCAAGTTTTACGCGTCGCCAAAAGCTCCAACCTATAGTGCCCATGTGTGTCTCCCCCCTCCTTGAGTTCTACCACCTCCGAGAGAAAAGAATGAGCAAGAGAATTCGAGGTTTTGCTCCAACAAAATTACAGTCATCCGATGTTCTATTTACACTTCAATTCTACATGTTGAACTTGCTCACCGAGTAAAAGAACTATTAGGGGTTTGACCTAAAACGTTGCATGTAGTTTCGTATCGCATACCAGCAGTTAGTTGCGTTGCAGCTAGAATTTTAATTTGATGTACACATTCTTTTCCGGCTTATATACAAGCAACCCGACCAACTTAATAAAACAACCCATATTATCAACTAGCCAAAATTCAAGTTTGAAGAAAAAAACTACTAAACAAGTTCTAGTTTGCGTAGAATCACCTAACTTGTGATCTGTAGTTTATTTTTACACACTCCCCTCATAGAACTATAATTAACATAATGGATAGAATATGCCAGACGAATTAGACATTCGGAGGTACAAAACATAATTTTATTGGTCTATGATCTCTGTTTTTGACGGAAAACAATACTCTTGTACTGCGTATATTTAGATTTCTGGTTAAGTATATGATCTATTGGTCTAATATCATGTACAATCAACCAGTAATCTCACATATTGTCTGCACTTTAAAAACGTGTGCCGAACAGGAAAACTGAGCATAAGAGCTACAAGCCATCTTACTCCACATACCGATTTAGTATTGTTAAATCATATATACAACATAAACAAAACAAACGGCTTAATGGAATGACCGGTAGTTGGCTGGCATTCCAAACTTTATTTTAAGTTTAATATCGCAGCCAAACAATCTGGATTCCAGCGAGCTGTCAACGTCACATACTACTCCCTCCGTTCCAAATTACTCGTCGCAAAAATAAATGTATCTAAAACTAAAATATATCTAGATACATCCATACCTGCAACAAGTAATTCGGAACGAAGAAAGTATATAGCATGGTGACTAGCTAGAGATTGACTGACCGACATCTAAACTTTATTTTCATATATTCACCTAAAGATATATGACTGACCAGGTCATGGCTGAAACTTTAATCTCATATATTGGATTAAAATCACATACACTGGTACACGTGACAATACCGCTTGACATACAAATTGAGGACCTTCTAGACGACTTATATAATTACAGTTATAATGGACTCGATTAATTAATCCAACATACTGCCATTTAATCACATACAAACTACCTGCCAATTATACTGTCCAAATTCGTGTCCATAAATGGTTCATATGTAGTTGTACGAACGGAACATTTAATCCTTGATCTAATGTGTCCTGGAAATAGTATGACAATATAAACTTACACTAGCAAAATAAATTGTATATGAAAAAAAGGTTTCATGCGCAATTGTGCAAGACACTGTGCTTGTTCTTAGAAGAGGAAGTATGTTTTTGGTCCCTCAAGTTTCTCAAAAGTATAGACTTGGTCCCTCAAAATAAATTTGGTACACATTTGGTCCTTCAAGTCTCAAAACCGGGTAATTTTAGTCCAAAACCAGATTTTGATCGGGTTTGACAGCCCAGAATTTGACCGGATAAATAGTATATTAAAAAATAATAATAAAAATAATAATGTTTTTGTCATCCAATACGTTTGCATGCGCAAGGCGTGTGCCAATTTTCGTGGTCTTTCGACACTCGAGGTATAAAAACAAAAAAAAACTGAAATATTTTGGGGTTCAACATGCTCCCATGCACAATGCGCATGCAAATTTCAGTTTTTTAATTTGTTTTCTGAATTTACTGTTTATCATTTCAAACTGGATCAATATCTAGGCGTTCAAAACAGTTAAAGTGGTCAAAATGTGGTTTTGGACTAAACTTACCAGGTTTTGAGACTTGAAGGACCAAATGTGTACCAAATTTTTTTGAGGGACCAAGTCTATACTTTTAGGAAATTTGAGGGATAAAAACATACTTTTCTCTTCTTAGAACGATAACAATATTTACCTCTTCTATTTCATCATTATCTAACCACTTATTAGCCGTTGTTGACGTATAAATGTGTTGCCTAGTCTCTTTCATCAGATCGGTCTTTTGATTGCATTGGCTAGATCATGCACTTCTACATGGTATCAGAGCCAAGAGGTCTTGAGCTGAGTTCAAGACCCGACTGGCGCAATTAAATTGCAGCCCACTTTCGGTCCACGTTTATGCCAGAGGAAGCCACACATGAGGGAAAGTGTTAACGTATAAATGTGTTGCCCAGTCTCTTCCATTAGAACGGTCTTTTGGTTGTATTGGCTAGAGCATGCACTTCTACAGCAGTAAATAACAATAATATATACCATATTCTAGTACCTAGAGAATTTTTCTTCTTTATCATCTCACATCAGATGAAGAAGCAATATGACTTTCTTCCACCTTCTATGTGACCCCACAGCAAATGTACCATTCCCATGTGTTGATTTCATCTTTCATTTGATGATTCACTTCTAGTGATGTTAGTAAACCCAGCGCAAGTGGTTTTCTCCATCACATTGTACATAGGCTATTTTCACTGCCCTTGCCCTTTCCATGCAAAAAGGATAAAAAAATCTGTGTCATGAGTTTAGGTACATCAATTTGTTTTTCTTTTTTGAATTAAGGAGCTCAACCAAGCCACATTTTCATTCATCATGAAAATTGCTTATACAATAATTCTTTGGATCAGGGAAAGAGAAGAAGAAAAACATGGCATGAGCTAAATTAAACTCCCATGTGACATGCATGATGCAACATGAACATTTACTGCTTTCCGCTACACCAGAAAATCAACAATCCAAAAGCAAATCTTAGCAAACTTCAGCTCTTTCTTAAGATTTTACGCAAAATAAAAAACAGAACACAAACAGCTAAACAGGAAGCCTCAATTAGGTTTGCCTTGATGGAACGACCATTGCATTTTAGATTTTTATCTTTTCGTACTTCAAGGAAATTGAAAAATAAAAAAGAGGTGTTGAGATTGATATCTTTCTATCGTCAAGCAATTTTCATTTGCGACAGAACCTCCCGTACACTATCATAGTACGTTTAAACATTAGTGGGGTAGATTGGTGTCATTTCCCTACACTAGGACACCAATATATGGAACCATCATCAGGGGAAAATGTTGTAGTTTACTGTACTTTAACTTGTGTGTTTTCAAGAGTCATGTCGTAAAATGAAATTTTAAAATAAGGTAGGATGTTGCTCTTGCAAAAGAGGCCAGTATGCTAGTTCTTATAAAAAAAATATAAACTGCTCCCATGTTAAATAGCCAACAAGTGCAACATGCTGGCATGTTTACTTCGGTACAACACATCTCTGTTTGGAAGATATACAAATAACTAAGTAACAATTCTAGACGAAAATTATTATTGTAGGGCATTAATTATAGCGCCACACGACTCTTCTTCGTGACAGAGGGACCAGCTTCATGGTCATTCTTGCTCACCCTTTCCTTCTTCATAAGACTTGTAATTTCAGCTATTAGGTCTTCCTTCTCGATCACATATCCATGGACAGTGTCTCTGATTGGCATCAGTCTTTCCAGCGTGAAGCTAATTGCCCTCTCCTCCATGTCGATGATTTTTCTGTTGATCGTCCTAATCTGCAGAGGAAATTAAATGCCACATAAAATTTATTGAACATTTATATGCAATATGTACTGCTCATGGAATACAAAAGGTATATGCACAATTATGTACCCAGCGCAATCTTTGGGTGAGACCATTCCTACGACAAAACAGCCTGACGGCGGAAGATATATCCAATTCATTTTGGGCCTTCTCCTTTTGCTCGCGCAGGTAGCGCCGCACCTCCTGCTCCTTGCTCCTCCTTATCATTCTTTCTTGCTCCCTAGTGGGCCTGCTTGAGTGCACCAAAGCATTCTCACTAGACTGCTGTTCTTGAATGACTGGGATATGCTCGGGAATATGAGGCATTATTGTCTTAGAAAAGAGGTTGACATTTGGAGCGGCCCCAATGGTTGGTGGCTGCGCTGCTGGAGGTAGTGGTGGCGCCGATGCTTCAACTGGAACATACATAAAAAATTATAATCGTTGATGCACAAATGGATTTTGTGCGCGAAAAAGTCAGAACATATTCATGGATTACAAACCATTTTCGTCATTGTGGCCATTCAAGATCGACAACAGCATTGATATTTCCTTCTGCTGGTATGCGTCATTAGCTACTGGAGGCCAGTTGATGTTTAAATTCAGTGGGGCTTCGTTGGAGTCCTCAACTGTACACATCGCTCGCTCCGACATAACGATGCTTGCCATGTGTTTGAGCACCCACTCGCCAGCGTGGCGGCGCAAACTGAAAATAGGATGAAACGAAATTAGGGTTGCTACATGCATTCCAGGGATAATTAGCTTGAGTAACCTAGAATTAATGAATGAGTCTGAGACACTTACTTTATGTATTCAGTCGTGGTCTGTTCGCCAATGTAATGGCGATCAAGGATAGCATGTTCAAACGTTCCACGAGTCTTACTGGCATGGAGAAAGAGGCGGAATAGTCGAGTCTCTGCAAAATTACATTTGGAAATTTTATCAAGAAATGAATGTTGCGATCAGCCTTGCAAGGTACGACCCCCGCAAAAAAAAGGTACCTACTAGAAATTTATCCAGGATCAAATTAGTTAAAGTTTTTTTTTTGCGGGGTCAAATTAGTTAAAGTTTGGACCAGTGTCTTGCAGGAAATACAGTAGTAAATACATATACTATAACAGTGGTTGAATGCATGCATGCATGCATGCATACCATTTCGGGACCTGATTTCCCTGACGACAAAACAGTCGGTGCATTGCAGTCGCCCTGGAAGGAGAGGCACGAATCCTTCTTCATCCACCTCCATGGAGCCTACCTTGGGGCCGCCATTGGTCCCGCTGCCACCGGTTTGGTATAGTTTGTCCTCCATGGGGCCAACGTTTGGATCATCGTGCTCCATGAGGCCAACGTCGGGAGCACCAGTGGCGCCGCTGCCTCCTGTTTGGTTTACTTTGTCTCCTACGAGCGCCTCCGCAATGTCATAATGACCATGCCGCGCGAATAACTCAGGGTCCATGAGCTGGAGGCTGTCTGGGGAAGAAGGGGTCGGCTGGCCTAGCATTTGTTGGTGTAGGACGGCCGTCCCCGGCACATGATCGGAGGGTGCCGCCTGGATATTGGGCTGAGCTTGAGCGAGGAGCGCCGGCATCAGTATCTGCCCGTCGAAGCCATTGGCGGACGCCTCTCCTGGTGTTTGCTGGTGTTGGACGGGCGGTGGCGCCGGGGCCTGAAACTGCATGGGACCAAAATTTTGGTTACAGAAGAGGCACGGACGTAATCGTTCGTACTAGGACCTATGCCACTGCAGGCTGAAGTAAGTACCTGAGCCTGACCGTCGTTGTCGTTGGACACCATATGTGGGCCTGTGCCCTGTGGCATGAGGAGATGAGCCGCCGGAGGATCCTGCTGGGGTTCGGCGATGACGGCCGTGTGAACCATGAAATCCTCTCCGTCCAAGGCGTCGAGGTCGAGGAACTGCTCGATGTCGAAGTAGCCGTCGTTTGCGTCGGGCAGTGTGTCTGGATTGACGACTTGAGTCGCCAGAGGATCCTGCTGGGCCGCGGAAACCATGAATCCCTCTTTGTCCAAGGCGTCGAGGTCGAAGAACTGCTCGACGTCGAAGTCGCCGTCGTACTCCATGGCGAATCGCTGGAGGGGACTGTCCGGATCGCTGGTGAGAGTATAGTAGGCGCGGCTTGTGGGGAAGTTGGGAGGGATCTCTACGACGGCGGGGGAGGGGTTTATATGCGCCGAGGAGTGGGAGTTAGCGCGCGGTTCGAGTGGATGCGGCGGTTGCCGCGCGCGCGCAACGCGCATTTTTTTGTTTCCCTCGTGAAAATTTGTGCCTCTTTTCTTTCTTAATTTGCTTGCGTGCTCGTTTTGCTTCTTAATTTGGCTCGTGTCACGTACCGCGTACACGGTGCCGAGTGTGCATCCTCGTGCAAAGGTCAGGCTGTGTGAAAATGGCAATTGCACGGTTAATTAGCTTTACAGCATCTCGATCGATCATTTTCTACGCTTGTTACTGAAAAGAGGATGAAGATTAAACTTGATGCACGGTTGCACGCAAACAAGTTCCCATTTAGTTTTTTTATGAGAAAACTTTCAATCTATTCATCAAATGTCATGATAATACAAAGAATACCGAAAATAATAAAAATTACATCAAGGTCCATTGACCACCTAGCGATGACTACAAGCGTTGGAGCGAGCCGAAGGCGCACCACCATCATCACCCCTTCTTCACCAGAGCTGCACAAAACTTGTTTTAGTAGACAGTCGGAAAGTTGTTGTGCTAAGGCCCCACAGGACCAGCGCACCAGAACAACAATCACCGTTGATGAAGAGAAGCATAGATCGGAAGAGTCTAACTTGTAGACACACGAACATAGACGCACCAAGACTGGATCCATGAAGATCCATCAAAGAAAAACACCGGCCGAATCCCACGTGATCAGCCGGAGACACACTTCCACACGCCTTCCGACAACATTGTACGCATCTCCGGAAAAGAGGTTAGGCGGAGAGGGCCTTATTCCAACTACGGGAAGCCGCCACCCTCTCGACTTTCTGAATAGGACACAAACCCTAATTAACCTTAAACAAAGACCCTAAAACGGAGCACGAGCCCTCCCACCAGCAAGGGTCGAAGTCCACTGTATCTCCATGGCCCTAATGCCACCGAAAACAAGGCGGATCTACGGCCGTCCGGCGGGAGGCGAGAAGACCCTCGCCCTGGAGTTCTTCTGCCTCTTTCATCTGGCTGCTTTCATTCTAACTTAAGCAAATTGTAAGAGGCTCGGGCTCATTATTTTCTACTAAAACGATAAATAATCGCAGGTATGGTGTTGATAATTGGAGCCAACAACTAAGAGCATCTTAAAGGGTGCCCCCTACTCTCTCTCTCTCCCTACTTGCTCGCTTCGGATAAAATAGACAAAACCAAATCTCCCCTATTTCCTATGTGCTCATTTTTCTTCAAATCTTCTCACATGTATGGGCGGGACGGGATGGGGTTGTGCGGCGAACAAATCACCTCAGTACGGATCACGCGACCCAATCACATAGCCTTTGTTTTTGAGACTCCTCTCTCTCTCTCTCTTTGTGTGTGTGTGTCTAACCCCCCCCCCCCCCCCTCATCTATTCACTCCACTTCCTCTCCCCCACCAGAGCTAGTCATTGCTTGCCATCCTCTCCTCTCACTTCTCTCACTTCATCAAGCCGCCACCCAGCTCGGGCCACACTCCTGGACATCCATGGGCAGCCACAAAATCCAAGAGGAGCTCGAGCGTAATAACACTCAAGTATAGGGGGTCGTTTATAGTCTTTTTTGATAAATAAGAGTGTCGAAACCAACGAGGAGCTAAAGGTAGAACAAATATTTCCTCAAGTTCTATCGACCACCGATACAACTCTACGCATAGTTGACGTTTGCTTTACCTAAAACAAGTATGAAACTATTTTGCAAGAATAAAACCATGAGTACTTTGCGGGAATAAAACTATGAATAAATTGAAAGACAATAAAAGTAGATAGATTTTGTCAACAAGAAAGTCATTTGTCCTTAGGTGATCGATAACTAAACCGGTGATCATTGTTGCAATTTTATATTAGGAAGAAGCATGAGCTAACATACTTTCTCTACTTGGGTCATATGCACTTAAGATTGGAACTCTAGCAAGCATCCACAACTACTAAAGATCATTAAGGTCGTAAAACCCAACCATAGCATTAAGTATCAAGTCCTCTCTATCCCATACGCAATGACCCTCAAACTCGGGCATGTGCTTCTGTCACTCACGCAACCCACCATAAGCGAACCAATAACGTATTGCAACACCCTACAGAGGGGATCCCTCCGTTTGCATGACACGGAGGGCACCGTAGGACAACAACAAAATAAAATATACAACTCAAACCAATCATGATCATCTATCAACCCATAGGACAAAACAGATCTACTCAAACATCATAGGATAACCACATATCATTGGGAAATAATATATAATGTTGAGCACCATGTTTACATAGAGATTACATCGGGGAGAAGGGGTGTTACACCGCTGCATAGAGGGGGAGAAAGTTGGTGTTGAGGGTAACAAGATTATTGATGTAGATCGCTGTCACGATCCTTGCCCCGGCGGCACTCCGGCGCCACCGGGAGAGAGGGGGAGAGAACCCCCTCCTTCTTCTTCTTGGCCTCCCCCTAGATGGGACGAGAGTTCCTCCTCTGGTCTATGGCCTCCATGGCGGCGGAGGGGCGGGAGCCCCTCCGAGATTGGATCTTCCTTTCTGTTCTCTTATGTTTCGCGTTCCTGTTTTCTGGCCGAAAACCGTTTCTTATATTTCCGGAGATCCGTAACTCCGGTTGCGCTGAGATTTTAACACGATTTTTTTCCGGGTATAAGATTCCTTGCGCCCGAAGTAGAGATCCAACTGACGGACGGGGTGAGCACAACCCACCACCGTGCGCCTGGCCCCTGGGGCGCGCCCTGGTCTATCTTGGGGGCTGTGGGGCCCTCTTTGCGTTGATTCCAAGTCCCAAAAATCACATATATTCCAAAATAATTCTCTGTAAATTTTTATCGTGTTTGGACTTCGCTTGATTTGGATATTCTGCGAAACAAAAACATGCAAAAACAGGAACTGGCACTGGACACTAGATCAATAGGTTAGTCCAATAAATCATATTAAATGTTGCCAAAAGTATGTGAAAGTTCTATAATAATGGCATGAAACAATCAAAAAATATTGATACGACGAAGACGTATCAACATCCCCAAACTTAATTCCTGCTCGTCCTCGAGTAGGAAAATAATAAAAAAGATAACTTTTGATGTGGAATGCTACCTAGCATAAACTTGATCATATGTCTAGTCATGGCATGAATATTTAGACATAAATGATTCAAATCAATAGTCTATAATTTGGCATAAAGACATCAATACTCAGGCATCCCAACAAACAATCGTGTCCTTCAAAATATCAATGCTAAAGAAAGCTATCCCTACAAAATTATATAGTCTTGTCATGCTCCGTCTTTTTAACACAAAGTATTTATCATGCACAACCCCAATGACAAGCCGAGCAATTCGTTCATACTTTTTAACACACTTAAGTTTTTTCAATCCTCACGCAATACATGAGCGCAAGCCATGGATATAGCACTATGGATGGAATAGAATATGATGATAGGGATAAATATAAAGAAGACAAAAATTAAGAAAGTCTCACATCGACGCGGCTAACCAACGGGCTATGGAGATGCCCATCAATTGATATCAATGCGAGGAGTAGGGATTTCCATGCAACGAATGCACTAGGAGTTATAAGTGTATGAAAGCTCAATATGAAAACTAAGTGGGTGTGCGTCTAACTCTATAAGGAAAAATTCTCACCAGTATATGAAAGTGACAACATAGGAGACTCTCTATATGAAAAATATGGTGCTACTTTGAAGCGCAAGTGTGGAACTAGCATGCCCCTTCTCTTCCTTCTTTCGTTCATTTTTTCTTTTTCTCCTTTTTCTCTTTCCTTTTTTTCTTTTTTTTTCTTTTGGTCTCGAGTCTCATCCTGACTTGTGGGGGAATCATAATATCCATCATCCATTCCTTACTGGGACAATGCTCTAATAATGAATAATGATGACCGACACACTTTTATTTACTTACAACTCAATATTACAACTCGATACCTATAATAAAATATGACTCCATATGAATGCCTCTGGCGGTGTACCAGGATGTGCAATGATCTAGCGTAACATGTATAAAAAATGATGAACGGTGGTTGAGCCACAACTACCATGTCGGCTATATGATCATGCAAAGCAATGACAATGAATGCTCAAGTCATCAAAATGGAAGTGGTGAAAGTTGCATGGCAATATATCTCGGAATGGTTGTGGAAAGGCCATAATAGGTAGGTATGGTGGCTGTTTTGAGGAAGATATAATAAGCCTTATGTGTGATAGAGTGTATCATATCATGGGGTTTGGATGCACCTGTGAAGTTTGCACCAACTCTTGAGGTGAGAAAAGGGTAATGCAAGGTACCATAGAGGCTAGCAAATTGTGGAAAGGTAAGAGTGCGTATATTCGATTGAATCACATTAGTCATAAAGAACTCATATACTTATTGCAAAATTTTATTAGCCCTTGAAGCAAAGTACTACTACACATGCCCCTAGGGGGATAGATTGGTAGAAAAAGACCATCGCTCGTCCCCGACCGCCAGTCATATGGAAGACAATCAATAATAAAGCATGCTCCAACTTCATAGCATAACGAGAGAATACACGTGCATGCTTCGGGAATCAAAAACCTTAACACCAATATTCTTACTAACCACAACCGTTTAC
The DNA here is from genome assembly GCF_018294505.1 of Triticum aestivum. Taxonomy (NCBI): domain Eukaryota; kingdom Viridiplantae; phylum Streptophyta; class Magnoliopsida; order Poales; family Poaceae; genus Triticum; species Triticum aestivum. Next base: position 34,046,468 of record NC_057794.1, read on the forward strand.
TAGTACCTCCCACATATTCCATCTCTATATCACGAACATATTTGAAGGAATCAAACATATCATATTCAGTGATCCACAAGTGACCAATTCTTGCTGACTCGGTGAATAGATATAAGTGAAGCATGAGAGTTTAATTCTTTCTACGGAATACCATGCTCTAATAAATATAAGTGAAGCAAAAGAGCATTCTACAAACAATGGTTTTCTATGAGAAGAGAAACATGCAATCCAAACTTCAAATGATATAAGTGAAGCACATGAAGCATTCTATAAAGCCATACTCAAAAGATATAAGTAAAGTGCAATGAGCATTCTATAAATCAACCATGGACTATATCATACCAACATGGTGCATAAAACAAAAGTGAAAATCAAACACAAAAGGTGCTCCAAGATTTACACATATCACCTGAACGAAACAAAAACGAAAACATACCAATACTTGTTGAAGAAAGATGGGATGCCTTCCGGGGCATCCCCAAGCTTAGACGCTTGAGTCTCCTTGAATATTTACTTGGCGTTCCTTGGGCATCCCCAAGCTTGAACTCTTGCCTCTCCTCCTTCTCCTCATGTCGATACCTCCTAGATCTTTGAACACTTCATCCACATAAAACTTAATAGAAAACCAGTGAGATCTGTTAGTATAATAATGTAAATCACTACTTTAAGTACTATTGAAAACCCATACATATTTTGTTTTTGCATTTTATCTACTGTATTTTAACTTTTCCATGGCTTATACCACCGATAGAATCGATAGTTTCGTCAAAACAAGCAAACCAATGCATCAAAAACAGAATATGTCTTAAACAGGACAGTCTGTAGCAATCTGAACATCTACCATACTTCTGGTACTCCAACAATTCTGAAACATTAGAAAAAATAAAAAAAATATAGAAATACTGTGCAAAAAGTTTCAGAAACTTTTGACGTTCCAGTAAAAAATGTAAAACCACGCACTACAGCAAAAGTTTATGTTTTTGCACCGCACATACCAACAAGCAATCTAATCATCCTAAAGGCAAATTTTGGCTCACTATTTTTATGATACAATGGATTTGTATAAGGGGATAATTATTTTTATGAGAATTTTCATGAAAAATTCTACATTGTTTCCATGACCATGAACACAAGTATTCAAGGTCGACCCTCACTTCTCCAATGCATCACCTTTCAATCGCTTCTCTTTTTGAAAAAGTTTTTAGGTTCCCCTCTATATTTTTTGTTTTTTAACTTTATAAAAGCACTCAACAGAAATAAATGACTCTCTAAAACTTCTGGGTTGTCTCCCCGGCAGCGCTTTCTTTAAAACCATTAAGCTATGCATAAAGTGCTCAAATAATGGATCTACCTGGATCCCAAGGTATATCAAAGCCAATTGTAATTAACAATGATTTGGCATTTAGTAGTGAGCACAAAGCAACATATATCATGCAATGACGAAGTCTAAATCTCTTCCTATGCATCGGCATGTCATAGAAGAACAATTCATGCACATCAAGTAAAGGCCAATGCATAGTATAAGCAATTTCTTGCAATTCTATCCTGTTGGAAACATAGAGAGGCCGAGATGTAGTTCCTCTCTCATAATAATTGCAAGGAGAGCAGAAAAAACATCATATTATATTCATCAAAATCATCATGTGCAACGGTAAAAGGCAACCCATCAATGTAATCCTTAATAAGTGCAAACTTCTCCAATATAGTAGTTTCAGGAATTCAAAAAGATAATAGGGTTATCATGTGTGGGTGCAATAGCAACAATTTCATTCTTAACATAAGGAACTATAGCAAGTTCATATCCATAAGCATAATTCATATGGGCATCTTGGACACAAGCATAGCAAGCATCAAGTTCATCAAAAAATGATATTTCAAATGAATCAACGAGATCATAGCAATTATCACAGCATTCATCCTTCGGTAAGTGTGAAGGAAATTAAATAATGTATGGGTTAAAGAGTTACTCTTGCGGGCACGGGTAGCTAATCCGCTCTTCCTCCTGTTGTTCTTCGCTCTTCTCATCATCTTTTTCATCCAATAAGCTCACAATTTCATCAATTTTTTCTTCCATATACTCCTGCAAAATATTAGTCTCTTCTTGGACAGTGGAGACTTTCTCAATAAACTCATTAATATAAGCATTAAAAGCATAGTTTTCACAGCAATATTTAAGTATGGAAAAAAATTCAGATTCGTAAAGAGTAGTATCATACTTTTCAATCAAAGAAGCAATTTCATAAGCACCTTTAAAAGCAACAAATTCTTCAATTTGTTCAATATCATAATAATTGTGAACACCCTTGGCATAAGAAGATAAGATTCCATTATCACTAAACTCACATTGGTAGGGAAGGTGTTTTTTAGGGTCTTCAGAACAACAAGTAAAATCATTTATTTCACATAAATTCCAAGCATAGCATTGCATAGTATTAATTTGATGCAGTAAAAGTTTCCCTTTTTGAGATAAATGGTGTCGCACAAAATGTGCATGCTCATGTAATGATTTGCTCTCAACTAAGCTAGTTGGTGTTTCAGCACGAGCACATAGGGATGGAAGATGATCCAAGTAGAAAGCTTCAGCAGTATAATAGATTTTGGGTGGTTCTTCAACCATTGGTTTAGTAGGTGCAACTGATTTCTTCTGTATTTTGTGTTTCCTACCCATAACTAAAGATAGAAAACAAGACCATAAAAATAAAAACTACTTAGTGATAAGGCAAAAGAGCACACAAGAGAATATTCACACCACGCTATTGCTCCCCGGCGATGGCGCCAGAAAAAGGTCTTGATAACCCACAAGTATAGAGGATCATTTGTAGCCTTTTTCGATAAATAAGAGTGTCGAACCCAATGAGGAGCTAATGGTAGAACAAATATTTTCTCAAGTTCTATCGACCATCGATACAACTCTACGCACACTTGACGTTTGCTTTACCTAAAACAAGTATGAAACTATTTTGCAAGAATAAAACTACGCGTACTTTGTAGGAATAAAACTACGAATAAATTGCAAGACAATAAAAGTAGATAGCTTTTTTCAACAAGAAATTCATTTGTCCCTAGGTGATCGATAACTAAACGGGTGATCATTGTTGTAATTTTATATGAGGGAGAGGCATGAGCTAACATACTTTCTCTATGTGGATCATATGCACTTATGATTGGAACTCTAGCAAGCATCCACAACTACTAAAGATCATTAAGGTCGTAAAACCCAACCATAGCATTAAGTATCAAGTCCTCTTTATCCCATACGCAATGACCCCCAAACTCGGGTCTGTGCTTCTGTCACTCATGCCACCCACCATAAGCGAACTGTTAACATATTGCAACACCCTATAGCGGGGATCCCTCCATTTGCATGACACGTCGGGCACCGTACGACGACACCAAAATAAAATATACAACTCAAACCAATCATGACCATCTGTCAACCCATAGGACAAAACTGATATACTCAAACATCATAGGATAACCACATATCATTGGAAAATAATATATAGTGTTGAGAACCATGTTTAAGTAGAGATTACAACAGGGAGAAGGGGTGTTACAGCGTTGCATAGAGGGGAAGAAAGTTGGTGTTGACGGTAGCAAGATTGTTGATGTAGATCGTTGTCACGATCCTTGCCCCGGCGGCACTCCAGTGCCATCGAGAGAGAGGGGGAGAGTGTTGGGGAACGTAGTAATTTCAAAAAAAAAATCCTACACACACGAAGATCATGGTGATGCACATCAACGAGAGGGGAGAGTGTTGTCTACGTACCCTCATAGACCGGAAGCGGAAGCGTTAGCACAACGCGGTTGATGTAGTCGTACGTCTTCACGGTCTGACCGATCAAGCACCGAAACTACGACACCTCCGAGTTCTAGCACATGTTCAGCTCGATGACGATCCCCGGACTCCGATCCAGCAAAGTCTCGGGGATGAGTTCCGTCAGCACGACGGCGTGGTGACGATCTTGATGTTCTACCGTCGCAGGGCTTCGCCTAAGCACCGCTACAATATTATCGAGGAATATGGTGGAGGGGGGCACCGCACACGGCTAAGAGATCAATGATCAATTGTTGTGTCTCTGGGGTGCCCCCCTGCCCCTGTATATAAAGGAGTGGAGGAGGGGGCCGGACAAGGAGGGTGGCGCGCCCAAGGGGGGAGTCCAACTCCCACCGGGAGTAGGACTCCCCTTTTTCCTATTAGGAGTAGGAGAGGGAAGGAAGAGGAAGGAGGAAGGAAGGAAAGGGGGGGCCGACCCCCCTCCCAATTCGGATTGGGCTTGGGGGGGGGGCGCCCCCTCCCTTGCTCCTTTCCCCTCCTTTCCACTAAGGCCCAATAAGGCCCATATACCTCCCGGGGGGTTCCGATAACCTCCCGATGATCCGGTATAGTCCCAATCTCACCCGGAACCTTTCCGGTGTCCAAATATAGTCGTCCAATATATCGACCTTTATGTCTCGACCATTTCGAGACTCCTCGTCAAGTCCGTGATCACATCCGGGACTCCAAACAACCTTCGGTACATCAAAATATATAAACTCATAATGAAACTGTCATCGTAACGTTAAGCGTGCGGACCCTACGGGTTCGAGAACAATGTAGACATGACCGAGACACGTCTCCGGTCAATAACCAATAGCGGAACCTAGATGCACATATTGGCTCCTACATATTCTACGAAGAACTTTATCGGTCAGACCGCATAACAACATACGTTGTTCCCTTTGTCATCGGTATGTTACTTGCCCGAGATTTGATCGTCGGTATCTCAATACCTAGTTCAATCTCGTTACCGGCAAGTCTCTTTACTCGTTCCGTAATACATCATCTTGCAACTAACTTATTAGTTGCATTGCTTGCAAGGCTTAAGTGATGTGCATTACCGAGAGGGCCCAGAGATACCTCTCCGACAATCGGAGTGACAAATCCTAATCTCGAAATACGCCAACCCAACAAGTACCTTCGGAGACACCTGTAGAGCACCTTTATAATCACCCAGTTACGTTGTGACGTTTGGTGGCACACAAAGTGTTCCTCCGGTAAACGGGAGTTGCATAATCTCATAGTCACATGAACATGTATAAGTCATGAAGAAAGCAATAGCAACAAACTAAACGATCAAGTGCTATGCTAACGGAATGGGTCAAGTCAATTACATCATTCTCTAATGATGTGACCCCGTTAATCAAATGACAACTCATGTCTATGGCTAGGAAACTTAACCATCTTTGATTCAACGAGCTAGTCAAGTAGAGGCATACTAGTGACATACTGTTTGTCTATGTATTCACACATGTATTATGTTTCCGGTTAATACAATTCTAGCATGAATAATAGACATTTATCATGATATGAGGAAATAAATAATAACTTTATTATTGCCTCTAGGGCATATTTCCGTCAGAGAGAGCCCCCCTCCTCATTCTATTTCATTGGCCTCCCCCCTAGATGGGAGGAGAGTTCCCCCTCTGGTCCATGGCCTCCATGGCGGCGGAGGGGCGGAAGCCCTCTGAAATTGGATCTCCCTCTTAGTTCTCTTCTGTTTCGCGATCCTATTTTCTTTCTGAAAATCGTTTCTTATATTTTCGGAGATCCGTGACTCCGATTGCATTGAGATTTTAACATGATTTTTTTTGGATATAAGCTTCCTTCCGCCCGAAGTAGAGATCCAACCAACGTACGAGGTGAGCACATCCCGCCACCGCGTGCCTGGCCCCTGGGGCACGATCTGGTGTGTCTTGGGGGCTGTGGGCCCCTCTTTGCATTGATTCCAAGTCCCAAAAATCACATATATTCGAAAATAATTCTCTATAAATTTTTATCGCGTTTGGACTTCATTTGATATGGATATTCTACGAAACAAAAACATGCAAAAAAACAGGAACTGGCACTGGATCAGTAGGTTAGTCCAATAAATCATATAAAATGATGCCAAAAGTATGTGAACATAAAATTCATGAACATAAACTTCTCCAACTAGAGCCAAGAGTGGGCTCCTGACCAACCACCGCAATTATCCCGCCGGTTTTGGCTTGCAAAAGCATAAACTTGGGGGAGATCATCACCACTTCTACATCAAGATGAGGCGGTATTTGAGTTAATTGTAATGAGGTTGTACTTAAGCTCGTGGAGCTTCAAAACATTCGTTGTGGTTTGTCCCAACACTTTGCTTTTGCTTTTTCTTTTGCCTTTGCGATTTTTTTGGTGGCAGTAAGTTTTCAAAAACCCCAAAACCAAAAAAATAGAATAAGATTTGCTTGCTCTTGTTCTTTATTTAGCCCCTTGGAGTTCGTTTGCATTTTGTTCTCAGTTGAGTTTATCTACGCCGGAAAACGAGGAATGCAAGAGTAAGAAATATAAGTATGTAAACTCGCAACCATGAAGGTACGTTCTACAACCCTGTTTTTTGCACTAGAAATACTTAGAGTAGAAGTAGTAGTCGTATGTGTGATATGTGCAGATGGGAGTAAGTCTTGATAATTAAGTCATCTAGTAGCTGAAATAATTTAGTAGCCTTTCTTCTGTTTAGTTTAGACAAACAAGACTTGCAGTGGGACTGTTTTTAAATGAAATGATATTAAGCAAGAATAACTATGCACAAGAGAAGGTCTTGGGAGTTGAAGAAATTATAGTAGAAGTGATGTTTGAAATGTTCAACCCCATGTTGTTAATTTTAATATACTTGATAGGACTTGTGGATTAAATTGTCTAGAGGAAATTAGTTGATGGGTGAACGATATTATGCCAAAAATCTGTGTTGTATCCCTTACATGGTGCTTCGACTTCTTACTGGTGCCATGGCCCCGCTACTCTATGCATGTGTATGTGTGTAAATGTGGCTTCATCACCTTTCTTTATGTTATGTTGAGGACTCTGCTGGCCAATAAACAATCCTTCAAGAGCGATAACTCGGATTTTGCCAATGAGTTTGTTACCGTATATAGTGCCAACACTACAAACACATATTATTCGGCTTTCTCTTGAATGGGTGTGTATGTGGTATATAAAAGGGACTGATCAATAGTATGCATATCATCAATATGATGCTCAATAATAAAACCAACAATGGTTTGGCTTCTCATAGATTCTAACAATTAATGAGCCAAATCATATTCAGCCAAAGCATAAGCCCACTTACAAATTCTGCAACTATGAATTGGTCTATCCAACATATAATGAATGGCATTGGTTATAATGTGTCAACTCTATGCAAGCATAGTATGGGTATAAGTATAAATTTCAATGAGCATGTACCTTGTATCGGTCTCCAGTTGAACTAAGGATAATGTTAGAGCACCACATCGGCCTTTCTAAGATAGATTCTTAGGATGATAGATAAATACGAGCCATTATCATAAAGTCCATGTAAATTTTATCCACCAAAATATGTATAGCCGAAATAAATAAATAAATAAATAAAACAAATATTGTTGCTATCGTGAACTAACTGGTTTTGCGGAGGATACGGGCAAGCCCTGCAGTGCCATGTCCGCAACCACCAGTGGAGAGGTGATGCATAGAGAGTGGGGATGGGCATCGCGGCGGCGGCCCAGCGATCGTTGATATGAGGGAAGAGGACGTTCCAATCCAACTCTGAATATGTAAAATGAAAAAAATCTTCTCTATTTTTATAATATCTTTATCTTTTTAGATATTATTGCTATAGCGAACCTACTGGCTTCTATATTAGTGTGATTTTTTTAACACCCAATGTTGAATTCCTTGATTCGCCACTGGCTGACGTGGTGTGCTTGCATGCTTCACTTGCAATGGTTGATTGAGAAAAACTAGATATGATACCTTGGCCATGTTGGAAATATGCCCTAGAGGCAATAATAAAATGGTTATTATTATATTTCCTTGTTCATGATAATTGTCTATTGTTCATGCTATAATTGTGTTATCCGGAAATCGTAATACATGTGTGAATACATAGACCACAACACGTCCCTAGTGAGCCTCTAGTTGACTAGCTCGTTGATCAAAAGATAGTCATGGTTTCCTGACTATGGACATTAGATGTCATTGATAACGGGTTCACATCATTAGGAGAATGATGTGATGGACAAGACCCAATCCTAAGCATAGCTCAAAGATCGTCTAGTTCGTTTGCTAGAGCTTTTCCGAATGTCAAGTATCATTTCCTTAGACCATGAGATTGTGCAACTCCCGGATACCGTAGGAGTGCTTTGGGTGTGCCAAACGTCACAATGTAACTGGGTGACTATAAAGGTGCACTACGGGTATCTCCAAAAGTGTCTGTTGGGTTGGCATGAATCGAGACTGGGATTTGTCACTCTGTATGACGGAGAGGTATCTCTGGGCCCACTCGGTAATGCATCATCATAATGAGCTCAATGTGACCAAGTGGTTGATCACGGGATCATGCATTACGGTACGAGTAAAGTGACTTGCCGGTAACGAGATTGGACGAGGTATTGGGATACCGACGATCAAGTCTCGGGCGAGTAACGTACCGATTGACAAAGGGAATTGTATACGGGATTGATTGAATCCTCGACATCGTTGTTCATCCGATGAGATCATCGAGGAGCATGTGGGAGCCAACATGGGTATCCAGATCCTGCTATTGGCTATTGACCGGAGAGTCGTCTCGGTCATGTCTGCGTGTCTCCCGAACCCGTAAGGTCTACACGCTTAAGGTTCGGTGACGCTAGGGTTGTAGAGATATTAGTATGCGGTAACCCAAAAGTTGTTCAGTCCCGGATGAGATCCCGGACATCACGAGGAGTTCCGGAATGGTCCGGAGGTGAAGAATTATATATAGGAAGTCCAGTTTCGGCCATCGGGAAAGTTTTGGGGGTCACCGGTATTGTACCGGGACCACCGGAAGGGTCCCGGGGGTCCACCGGGTGGGGCCACCTATCCCGAAGGGCCCCATGGGCTGATGTGGGGAAGGGAACCAGCCCCTAGTGGGCTGGTGCGCCCCCTTGGGCCTGCCCCTGCGCCTAGGGTTGGAAACCCTAGGGGTGGGGGCGCCCCACTTAGCTTGGGGGGCAAGCCACCCCCCTTGGACGCCGCCCCCCCCTTGAGATTCAATCTCTAGGGCCGGCGCCCCCCTAGGGGCCCTATATATAGTGGGGGGAGGGAGGGCAGCCGCACCCTAGCCCCTGGCGCCTCCCTCTCCCTCCCGTGACACCTCTCTCTCTCGCTGAGCTTGGCGAAGCCCTGCCGAGATCGCCGTTGCTTCCACCACCACGCCGTCGTGCTGCTGGATCTCCATCAACCTCTCCTTCCCCCTTGCTGGATCAAGAAGTAGGAGACGTCTTCCCAATCGTACGTGTGTTGAACGCGGAGGTGCCGTCCGTTCGGCGCTCGGTCATCGGTGATTTGGATCACGACGAGTACGACTCCATCAACCCCGTTCTCTTGAACGCTTCCGCGCGCGATCTACAAGGGTATGTAGATGCACTCCCCTTTCCCTCGTTGCTAGATAAGTCCATAGATTGATCTTGGTGATGCGTAGAAAATTTTAAATTCTGCTACGTTCCCCAACAGTTGCATCATGAGCTAGGTCTATGCGTAGTTTCTATGCACGAGTAGAACACAAAGCAGTTGTGGGCGTCGATATTGTCAATTTACTTGCCGTTACTAGTCTTATCTTGATTCGGAAGCATCGTGGGATGAAGAGGCCCGGACCGACCTTACACGTACGCTTACGTGAGACTGGTTCCACCGACTGACATGCACTAGTTGCATAAGGTGGCTAGCGGGTGTCTGTCTCTCCCACTTTAGTCGGATCGGAGTCAATGAAAAGGGTCCTTATGAAGGGTAAATAGAAATTGGCATATCACATTGTGGTTTTGGTGTAGGTAAGAAACATTCTTGCTAAGAAACCTATAGCAGCCACGTAAAAACTTGCAACAACAATTAGAGAACGTCTAATTTGTTTTTACAGCATGTGCCGTGTGATGTGATATGGCCAAAAGGATGTGATGAATGATATATGTGATTTATGAGATTGATCATGTTCTTGTAATAGGAATCACGACTTTCATGTCGATGAGTATGACAACCGGAAGGAGCCATAGTTGTTGTCTTAATTTATTTATGACCTGCATGTGAACATATAACGTCATGTAATTACTTTACTTTATTGCTAAACCGTTAGCCATAGTAGTAGAAGTAATAGATGACGAGACAACTTCATGAAGACACGATGATGGAGATCATGATGATGGAGATCATGGTGTCATGCCGGTGACGACGATGATCATGGCGCCCCAAAGATGAAGATCATAAGGAGCAAAGTGATATTGGCCATATCATGTCACTATTTGATTGCATGTGATGTTTATCATGTTTTACATCTTATTTGCTTAGAATGACGGTAGCTTAAATAAGATGATCCCTCGTAATAATTTCAAGAAAGTGTTCCCCCTAACTGTGCACCATTGCGAAGGTTCATTGTTTCGAAGCACCACGTGATGATCGGGTGTGATAGATTCTAACGTTCGAATACAACGGGTGTAAGCCAGATTTACACACGCAATACACTTAGGTTGACTTGACGAGCCTAGCATGTACAGACATGGCCTCGGAACACGGAAGACCGAAAGGTCGAGCATGAGTCGTATAGAAGATACGATCAACATGAAGATGTTCACCGATGTTGACTAGTCCGTCTCACGTGATGATCGGACACGGCCTAGTTGACTCGGATCATGTTTCACTTAGATGACTAGAGGGATGTCTGTCTGAGTGGGAGTTCATTGAATAATTTGATTAGATGAACTTAATTATCATGAACTTAGTCTAAAATCTTTACAATATGTCTTGTAGATCAAATGGCCCACGCTAATGTTGCCCTCAACTTCAATGCGTTCCTAGAGAAAACCAAGCTGAAGGATGATGGCAGCAACTATACGGACTGGGTCCGGAACCTGAGGATCATCCTCATAGCTGCCAAGAAAGATTATGTCCTAGAAGCACCGCTAGGTGACGCACCCATCCCAGAGAACCAAGACGTTATGAACACTTGGCAATCACGTGCTGATGATTACGCCCTCGTTGAGTGCGGCATGCTTTACAGCTTAGAACCGGGGCTCCAAAACCGTTTTGAGCAACACGGAGCATATGAGATGTTCGAAGAGCTGAAAATGGTTTTCCAAGCTCATGCCCGGGTCGAGAGATATGAAGTCTCCGACAAGTTCTTTAGTTGTAAGATGGAGGAAAATAGTTCTGTCAGTGAGCAGATACTCAAAATTTTGGGGTTGCATAACCGCTTGACTCAGCTGGGAGTTAATCTCCCGGATGACGTGGTCATTGACAGAATCCTTGTGACGCCCCCGATTCAATCGTACACTAATCATGCACGCAAATGTGTACGATCAAGATCAGGGACTCACGGGAAGATATCACAACACAACTCTACAAATAAAATAAGTCATACAAGCATCATAATACAAGCCAGGGGCCTCGAGGGCTCGAATACAAGTGCTCGATCATAGACGAGTCAGCGGAAGCAACAATATCTGAGTACAGACATAAGTTAAACAAGGTTGCCATAAGATGGCTAGCACAAACTGGGATACAGATCGAAAGAGGCGCAGGCCTCCTGCCTGGGATCCTCCTAACTACTCCTGGACGTCGTCAACGAGCTGCACGTAGTAGGGGCACCTCCGGTGTAGTAGGGGTCGTCGTCGACGGTGGCGTCTGGCTCCTGGACTCCAGCATCTGGTTGCAACAACCAGAAAGAAAGGAAAGGGGGAAAAAGGGGGGGAGAAAGCAACCGTGAGTACTCATCCAAAGTACTCGCAAGCAAGGAACTAAACTACATATGCATGGGTATATGTGTAAGGAGGCCATATCAGTGGACTGAACTGCAGAATGCCAGAATAAAAGGGGGATAGCTAATCCTGTCGAAGACTACGCTTCTGGCAGCCTCCGTCTTGCAGCATGTAGGAGAGAGTAGATTGAAGTCCTCCAAGTAGCATCTTCAAGTAGCATATCCAAGCAGCATCTCCAAGTAGCATCGCATAGCATAACCCTACCCGGCAATCCTCTCCTCGTCGCCCTGCGGAAAAGCGATCACCGGGTTGTCTGTGGAACTTGGAAGGGTGTGTTTTATTAAGTATCCGGTTCTAGTTGTCATAAGGTCAAGGTACAACTCCAAGTCGTCCTGTTACCGAAGATCACGGCTATTCGAATAGATTAAACTTCCCTGCAGGGGTGCACCACATAGCCCAACACGCTCGATCCCATTTGGCCGGACACACTTTCCTGGGTCATGCCCGGCCTCGGAAGATCAACACGTCGCAGCCCCACCTAGGCACAACAGAGAGGCCAGCACGCCGGTCTAAACCTAAGCGCACAGGGGTCTGGGCCCATCGCCCATAGCACACCTGCACGTTGCGAGGGCGGCCGAAAGCAGACCTAGCCTAGTGGCGTTCCAGTCCAATTCGGCGCGCGCCGCTCCGTCGCTGACGTCTGAAGTGCTTCGGCTGATACCACGACGTCGGGATACCCATAACTACTCCCACGTAGATGGTTAGTGCGTATAGGCTCGTAGCCAGACTCAGATCAAATACCAAGATCTCGTTAAGCGTGTTAAGTATCCGCGAACGCCGAACAGGGCCAGGCCCACCTCTCTCCTAGGCGGTCTCAACCTGCCCTGTCGCTCCGCCACAAAGATCCACACAGAGGGCCGTCGGGACAAAGGTCCTTTCAGCCCCCAATCCGTGAATCACTCGCGGGTACTCTTCGAGCTGACCCGACTTTAGTCACCATCTGTATAGTATGTATGTATGTATAGTATATACCCGTGATCACCTCCCGAGTGATCACGGCCCAATAGTATAGCAAGGCAGACTGACAAGAATGTAGGGCCAATGATGATAAACTAGCATCCTATACTAAGCATTTAGGATTGCAGGTAAGGTATCAACAGGTGTAGCAACAATGTCAGGCTATGCATCAGAATAGGATCAACAGGAAGCAGTAACATGCTACACTACTCTAATGCAAGCAGTATAGAGAAGAATAGGCGATATCTGGTGATCAAGGGGGGGGGGGCTTGCCTGGTTGCTCTGGCAAGAGAGAGGGGTCGTCAACTCCGTAGTCGAACTGGGCAGCAGCAGCGTCGGTCTCGTAGTCTACCGGAGAGAAGAGGGGGAAGAAACAATGAATACAAGTAAACAGATGCATATCGATGCATGACATGTCAAGAAGCGATGCTAGGCGTGCCCTAACGTGGTATGAGGGGGTACTGGTTAGGGGGGAAAAACATCCGGGGAAGTTTTCCCGGTTTTTCGTGTTTTCGGGCAGAGGAGCCGGAGGGGGAAAGTTGCGGGTTCGATAGGTTAGGGGGGTGTGGTGGACGAACGGACTGCGTATCCGGAATCGTCTCGTCGTTCTGAGCAACTTTCATGTTGAAAATATTTTAATCCGAGTTACGGATTAAAAGATATGATTTTTAAAAGATTTTATTAATTTCTGGAATTTAATTAATTAATTAATTAATTCGAAAAAAATGTATTTATGACGTCAGCATGATGTCATGCTGACGTCAGCAGTCAACAGGGTTGACTGAGTCAACCCTGACAGGTGGGTCCCGCATGTCATTCTCTGTTATCTAATTAACCTAATCAGATTTAATTAACAGTGGTTAATTAGCTTTAATTAGTGATTAGGTTAAATCTAATCTGATTTAATTAAGTTAATTAATTCTCTAATTAATTAATTAATTAATTAATATTTTAATTATTATTTTTAACATTTAGTTTTCCCTTTTTTTTTTCGTTTTAACAGTGGGGCCGACCCCACTGGTCAGGGACCCAGCCCAACCGGGGCGGGCGAACGGGGAGAGGCGCAGTTGAGCGCCCGAATGGGGCGCAGCGGGGGAGGCCGAGGCCACGACGACGGCCGGAGGGGCCGCAGCCACAGTGAGGTTGGCCGGGCTGCGAGCGGCGCCGGCGAGGCGACCGAGCGGTGGACGGGGCCGGCAGCGGCCGGAGCGGCAGGGAGGAGTGGGGCGAGCGCCGTGCGGGGCCGCGGTGGTGGTCGGGGCGGCCGCCGCGGCGAGAGGTGGTGCGGGAGTCGACGGCCGCCGTGGTGCGGCGGGGGCGTTGGCCGCGGCGTCGGCACCGGCGCGCGTCGCCGGGGGGGGGGGGGGGGCGGCGTGGCCGCGGATGGCCGGAGCCGGCGACGGGGCGCGGGGCTATGGCGGCGCGCGGGAGGGGAGAGGGGAGCGAAGGGGGGGGGAGATATGAAGCTCACAGCGGGGCCCGTAGGGTCTAGGGGGGCGGGCGCGGTGGAGCTCGCTGACGTCCGGCGAGGAGGCGGGCGGGGAAGCGGTCGCCGGCGTCGGGGAGGGCGTCCGGTGAGGCGGGGGAGGCCGGGGTTGACCCCGCGGTGGCGGGTGCCCCGCGCGTGGGGGCGACGGAGGGGAGGAGGGGGTCCGGGCGGTGGAGAGGAGGAGGGGGGTGGAGGTGACCGGTTGGGGCGGCGGGGGCCGCCGGCGATGAGGGGTGCGACGGGGGTCTCGCCCCCGATCTGGATCGGGGCGGGGGCAGGGGAAAGGGGATCGGGGCGGGGGGGGGGGGCGAGTGGGGGCGAGTGAGGTGGGGCGGCTAGGGTTTCTAGCCGCGGGAGGGCTAAGTGGCCGGCCGGCTGGGCCGGCCCAGGGTAGGGGGCTGGGCCAGGGGTGAGGGGGCCAGGTGGGGGGTTCGGGGGGGCTGGCTGGGCCAGGTGGGGAAGGGCTGGCCCAGATGGGCCAGTGGGGGTTCCTTCCCCCCACCTCTTTTGTTTTATTTTCCTTTTTTTTATATTTTTCCCTTTTCTTACTTTCTGTTTTAGATTAATTAAAATGCCAAAACATTTTACAAAATTTTGTGCACCCCACCATAATTAGGTTTGCTATTTTAGACAACCCCCGAACATTTTAGTTTTAGTTTTTGAAACCTTTTATCTTTGGTTTTGTTTTGAATTTATTTGTAGACCGGGTTCGAATCAACGTGAGGTTAGCCACAGTAACCGAGGTGACGTGGCACATTAGGGTTTACTGTAGCTTAATTATCCGGGCGTCACAATTCTCCTCCACTACAAGAAATCTCGTCCCGAGATTTAGGAGCGGTTATAAGGGGGAAAGGGATCTGGTTACGAAATTCTAACGATTCTTCTCGGTCATAGTTGCTCTTCTCGAAGTGGTTGATCCAATACATTGATGTCTTCATTTTTCTGCTTCAGGTCATTAAGATGAAGTCGGCATCCTTTCTTCGGAAACTCCATCGTACTTACGAATTGGTCGCGGGGTAGATCGGAAACGACAGAATGCTATAAGGGTAATAACCTGGGATTAACCCATGAATGAGCATATGAGTACCTCTCGAGTTGAATAAATAGAACACATCGAGAGTAAAGTTGGAAGGTCCAACAAGAAGTTTTTGGCAGCCAGGCGATCGTTCAATGCCTAGTCAGAAGGTGAAAGGGGTTTCAAGCAACAGAATAATTATTGTTTCCGATGCCAGAATTGATGATCTCATCGGAAGGTGGCTCATGAATTACATACGAGTCCACGCGGGAGGAATAACTTTGGGAACAGGGGGTGTACAGGAGAGTCAGGTTTCGATCCTGTGGTACTGTGGGTTATGGGTCCACCATGTGGTTGAAAGTAGGAAGGGGGCCGACATCTTGCACGGTCATGATAGTAAGGCGTGTCAGAGGGTAGCATGTCAGTTATGTCGGCAACAACATCGATACCAAGGGCGAGGGACGAAGAGAACCATTTTCCTGCTCGTTGAACGAGGCGGGCCAATAGGCAAAGTTCCCGTCCGTCGGTGGTTACCGAAATGTCATCCACAGTAGGAACAGGGTCTTACTGGCACGGTTGTACACTAACGTGTTTTACATAAGCAGAAGATTACTACTGCTTATATAATATAGATCACAAGAAGGGTTAAGCAAACCAAAGGAAAGGAAAGGTGATTACCAGGTTAAACAGAACAATGGAAAGGAAAAATGTGTTTAAACACATTTCGGGGGCATATCCTTCCCAAGGACAAGCAGAGCAAGATATCCATGACAGGATATAGAGTGGATAACCATTTAGGTAAGGGGAGAGGAATTTGATGACCATACCCATACAGCGGTGTTTGGATAATCGAGCAGGAAACATTTAGCATTGGGCTTCAAATGTTTTTGTTGAAAATCAGAGTACCATTGACATGCTTCGAGATAGCATTGACATGGTCTTCAGGTGAAGATCAGACTTTGGGTAACACGAAGGATCCATCAGGAATAACTTGTAGAATAAGTCTTACCATTTCCTCATGGACGAATGGATAACCTTGCTGAAAAGGAATCTATAATGATAGGTCCTCCAGCCGGGGGGGGGTGCTAGGCATGACATCATGTTACCGGGTCATCAAAGGATCAAGATCATAACTCTTGGAAAGTTGTCCCAGCCATCATATCTGACCGAGATTCAGATCCGATTGGTGTCATGATACCTCAGACTCAGGATGTCCGAGAATAAAAGGTGCAACACAAATAGACGAAATGACATTTCAGGATTCTCAGGAAATGAACTATGGGAGTGGGTTCCTGAAACAATAGTTCATCATTAAACCAAGGAGAGGAGGAGGTGGCTGATGGACTCAGCGATAATCCATCGAGATTTCCAAAAGATGGATTTCCACCATTAAGTGAACAAGGATATAACATTTGTCAGATCAACTGATATAAGGAAGTATGCTCGAGGAAAACATACACAATTAAACATTGGTTGAAGGTGCGCCCGAAGTACGGGTTGGGTTGCACGGCCAATGTTAGAATGGTGATTCAATTAGCGAAGGACTTAGAATGAACTATCGCCCATTCACTTCAAAGCAATAGGGTTGCTAGAAGTTTTGAATTCACACGTCATAGCTCCATTGTCGGTATTCCGGTTGAAAACAATACGGGGACCAAGGAATGAACGAAGATGGCAAGAAGTATTATGATATCAAGAATTATTAAGGGGTGGTGAAACTCTCACCACATTCTTGACAAAAAGAGATGGTAATACTTCCGAGGTAAGGAAGATCAATTGCTGGACAGCAAGGAACTCAAGGCATAACACCAAACATGAACAAGCTTGTGTTGGTGGGAAGGCAATAAGGTGGTCGAGGATAATACAATTCATCGAGGCAAGGATGGTATTTCTCATCATGAATCCAATTGATATCCTGGATGAGCTCAGAATGATGATGATGATCACGACACATTTGTCGAGAGATTTCACGAAGATGTAATCGATCGACGATGACATCAAGTCAAACAATGATGAAGTGAAAGGTTATTGGAACCAAGGGTACGACACCACTCGAAACCAAGCTTGTTGTTCAAGGCGAAATGATATGACGATGAGGATCGACGTAAGGTTAGTTCATCGTCGAAAATTGGTGCTCCGAGAATAAGGACCAGGTAGCACAGTTAGAATCGTCACGACAATGATATAGCCAAACAGGCTAGGAATGGCGTGATCGGGTACAAACTCGTACTTATAGAAGCTTACTGAAGAGTTGTTGAACCGAAGAGCGGACTCGGTTCAGTTATCGGTGTTTTTGAGTGTTCAATAACTCAGAGCCCGCGAAAAATTGGAATCAGTGGGAAGGTAGCACTTGATGAAGAACTCATAAGGAGTTATGCAGTTCCATGATAATCTCGAGATACCAGGGGGTTAATACTCGTCACAAGATCAAAGTAAAGGTGGGACTGGTGTATTGATCCATAGAAGACAATTGTTTTAACTTGTCCAAGAAATGAGATCAAAGAAGAACAATCATGGTCGGAACCACGGTTGCAAAAGGCCAGATCCTAGATATAAGATGAACTTATACCAAAGGAATAATTTATTTAAAAGAAGCTTTAATGATAAGATCTACATCGTGTCCATGGGCATGAACACAAGTTCAAGGTCGACTCCCACTTCTCCAATGCATACCCTTTCATTCACTTCTCGCTTTCGATGAAGTTATAGCGTTGAAATCTTATCTGGCAAAATACCAGAAGAGTACGACTCGTGAAAACTTTCGAGTTCACACATATTAAGGAAGGCATAGGTTCAACCCATCTGGGCATCTTAGAATCATATACCAGAATCTTTAGAAGTAATTAACTCAAGCTCGAAGACAGAGCATGGTTGAGAAAGCAGACGATACAATTTACCAAAGGCATTATGTATCAGAGAAAAGGCTCACAAGGTTATTGAATATGAAGGGCGTTGTCAGATAAAATCCAACAAAGGATCTGGTGGTCCACAAGGGATCTGACGTGAGCATCGGTACTCAACTAGAGGAAGCAAATTATAGAAACAACTGACTAACTCAATTGTCAAATGCAAAGGAATTATGATTTCCAAATCAAGGGATCAGAAGCAATGCTCTGATTAGGGGTGGATAAGTTGAATAGCCTTAGGGTACAATCAAAGACAATTGGATTGGTCGAGAACCAATTCCAGTTAAAAGGATGGCAGCTCAGCCGGAAAATTAATTTATAAGGATCAATGATGATTGCGTGTATTCGCAAACATATTGAGTCAACAGACTCAAAAATGATAATGACAAGGAATGTCAATAAGACTACAAGAGTTATGGGATTAACCATAATGCAAGCAAGCAAGAATTTCAAGAGCCAAAGGCTCCAGAGGATTTTCGGAAGATCGAATATTAATTTGAAGGCTTTTGTGAAACACAAGAACAACTGGGGATGAGCGGATACTCGGCAAGCGCGAGTAATTATTCGTAGGGGTATTCATGCAGCAAGGAACTGCAGGGCAGTAAGCGTAAAGAATTCTCAGAATATCGAAGAGTATTTCAGGACATCTTGTAATAACAAGAGCAACTGGGGATGACAATATGAACGATAGGTGTAAATAGTTATCCAGAGGGATTTATCGATGGAAGTGAATTGCAAAAGCGATGGCACATAGTTTCGAGAGCACATCGTAGAGTATCTTCGGAATCTTCTGGTGCAGCAGACGTTCATCAATAATAAGGGGCTCTCCGGGTGAAAATGATAACGAGATCCTAATGTTAGATTTAGTAAAATTCATTTAACCCGAATAGAAGAGATGTCAGAGTCCCAGAGTAAAGGTCGAGGAGTAAAAGATCCTAATACTACCCAATGGCGACGTGGGCCCGTAAGGCACACAGCCAAGTTAGTAAAAGTTTTGTAATGTCTAGACTCGACTTCGGCCAAGGAGTTGGAAGGGGGATTCCTACAGGCAGTCGGCTCTGATACCAACTTGTGACGCCCCCGATTCAATCGTACACTAATCATGCACGCAAATGTGTACGATCAAGATCAGGGACTCACGGGAAGATATCACAACACAACTCTACAAATAAAATAAGTCATACAAGCATCATAATACAAGCCAGGGGCCTCGAGGGCTCGAATACAAGTGCTCGATCATAGACGAGTCAGCGGAAGCAACAATATCTGAGTACAGACATAAGTTAAACAAGTTGCCATAAGATGGCTAGCACAAACTGGGATACAGATCGAAAGAGGCGCAGGCCTCCTGCCTGGGATCCTCCTAAACTACTCCTGGTCGTCGTCAGCGGGCTGCACGTAGTAGTAGGCACCTCCGGTGTAGTAGGGGTCGTCGTCGACGGTGGCGTCTGGCTCCTGGACTCCAGCATCTGGTTGCAACAACCAGAAAGAAAGGAAAGGGGGAAAAAGGGGGGGAGAAAGCAACCGTGAGTACTCATCCAAAGTACTCGCAAGCAAGGAACTAAACTACATATGCATGGGTATATGTGTAAGGAGGCCATATCAGTGGACTGAACTGCAGAATGCCAGAATAAAAGGGGGATAGCTAATCCTGTCGAAGACTACGCTTCTGGCAGCCTCCGTCTTGCAGCATGTAGGAGAGAGTAGATTGAAGTCCTCCAAGTAGCATCTTCAAGTAGCATATCCAAGCAGCATCTCCAAGTAGCATCGCATAGCATAACCCTACCCGGCAATCCTCTCCTCGTCGCCCTGCGGAAAAGCGATCACCGGGTTGTCTGTGGAACTTGGAAGGGTGTGTTTTATTAAGTATCCGGTTCTAGTTGTCATAAGGTCAAGGTACAACTCCAAGTCGTCCTGTTACCGAAGATCACGGCTATTCGAATAGATTAAACTTCCCTGCAGGGGTGCACCACATAGCCCAACACGCTCGATCCCATTTGGCCGGACACACTTTCCTGGGTCATGCCCGGCCTCGGAAGATCAACACGTCGCAGCCCCACCTAGGCACAACAGAGAGGCCAGCACGCCGGTCTAAACCTAAGCGCACAGGGGTCTGGGCCCATCGCCCATAGCACACCTGCACGTTGCGAGGGCGGCCGAAAGCAGACCTAGCCTAGTGGCGTTCCAGTCCAATTCGGCGCGCGCCGCTCCGTCGCTGACGTCTGAAGTGCTTCGGCTGATACCACGACGTCGGGATACCCATAACTACTCCCACGTAGATGGTTAGTGCGTATAGGCTCGTAGCCAGACTCAGATCAAATACCAAGATCTCGTTAAGCGTGTTAAGTGTCCGCGAACGTCGAACAGGGCCAGGCCCACCTCTCTCCTAGGCGGTCTCAACCTGCCCTGTCGCTCCGCCACAAAGATCCACACAGAGGGCCGTCGGGACAAAGGTCCTTTCAGCCCCCAATCCGTGAATCACTCGCGGGTACTCTTCGAGCTGACCCGACTTTAGTCACCATCTGTATAGTATGTATGTATGTATAGTATATACCCGTGATCACCTCCCGAGTGATCACGGCCCAATAGTATAGCAAGGCAGACTGACAAGAATGTAGGGCCAATGATGATAAACTAGCATCCTATACTAAGCATATAGGATTGCAGGTAAGGTATCAACAGGTGTAGCAACAATGTCAGGCTATGCATCAGAATAGGATCAATAGGAGGCAGTAACATGCTACACTACTCTAATGCAAGCAGTATAGAGAAGAATAGGCGATATCTGGTGATCAAGGGGGGGGGCTTGCCTGGTTGCTCTGGCAAGAGAGAGGGGTCGTCAACTCCGTAGTCGAACTGGGCAGCAGCAGCGTCGGTCTCGTAGTCTACCGGAGAGAAGAGGGGGAAGAAACAATGAATACAAGTAAACAGATGCATATCGATGCATGACATGTCAAGAAGCGATGCTAGGCGTGCCCTAACGTGGTATGAGGGGGTACTGGTTAAGGGGGAAAACATCCGGGAAAGTATTCCCGGTGTTTCGTGTTTTCGGGCAGAGGAGCCGGAGGGGAAAGTTGCGGGTTCGATAGGTTAGGGGGTGTGGTGGACGAACGGACTGCGTATCCGGAATCGTCTCGTCGTTCTGAGCAACTTTCATGTTGAAAATATTTTAATCCGAGTTACGGATTAAAAGATATGATTTTTAAAAGATTTTATTAATTTCTGGAATTTAATTAATTAATTAATTAATTCGAAAAAATGTATTTATGACGTCAGCATGATGTCATGCTGACGTCAGCAGTCAACAGGGTTGACTGAGTCAACCCTGACAGGTGGGTCCCGCATGTCATTCTCTGTTATCTAATTAACCTAATCAGATTTAATTAACAGTGGTTAATTAGCTTTAATTAGTGATTAGGTTAAATCTAATCTGATTTAATTAAGTTAATTAATTCTCTAATTAATTAATTAATTAATATTTTAATTATTATTTTTAACATTTAGTTTCCCCCTTTTTTTTCGTTTTAACAGTGGGGCCGACCCCACTGGTCAGGGACCCAGCCCAACCGGGGCGGGCGAACGGGGAGAGGCGCAGTTGAGCGCCCGAATGGGGCGCAGCGGGGGAGGCCGAGGCCACGACGACGGCCGGAGGGGCCGCAGCCACAGTGAGGTTGGCCGGGCTGCGAGCGGCGCCGGCGAGGCGACCGAGCGGTGGACGGGGCCGGCAGCGGCCGGAGCGGCAGGGAGGAGTGGGGCGAGCGCCGTGCGGGGCCGCGGTGGTGGTCGGGGCGGCCGCCGCGACGAGAGGTGGTGCGGGAGTCGACGGCCGCCGTGGTGCGGCGGGGGGCGTTGGCCGCGGCGTCGGCACCGGCGCGCGTCGCCGGGGGGGGGGGGCGGCGTGGCCGCGGATGGCCGGAGCCGGCGACGGGGCGCGGGGCTATGGCGGCGCGCGGGAGGGGAGAGGGGAGCGAAGGGGGGGGGGAGATATGAAGCTCACAGCGGGGCCCGTAGGGTCTAGGGGGGCGGGCGCGGTGGAGCTCGCTGACGTCCGGCGAGGAGGCGGGCGGGGAAGCGGTCGCCGGCGTCGGGGAGGGCGTCCGGTGAGGCGGGGGAGGCCGGGGTTGACCCCGCGGTGGCGGGTGCCCCGCGCGTGGGGGCGACGGAGGGGAGGAGGGGGTCCGGGCGGTGGAGAGGAGGAGGGGGGGTGGAGGTGACCGGTTGGGGCGGCGGGGGCCGCCGGCGATGAGGGGTGCGACGGGGGTCTCGCCCCCGATCTGGATCGGGGCGGGGGCAGGGGAAAGGGGATCGGGGCGGGGGGGGGGGCGAGTGGGGGCGAGTGAGGTGGGGCGGCTAGGGTTTCTAGCCGCGGGAGGGCTAAGTGGCCGGCCGGCTGGGCCGGCCCAGGGTAGGGGGCTGGGCCAGGGGTGAGGGGGCCAGGTGGGGGGTTCGGGGGGGCTGGCTGGGCCAGGTGGGGAAGGGCTGGCCCAGATGGGCCAGTGGGGGTTCCTTCCCCCCACCTCTTTTGTTTTATTTTCCTTTTTTTTATATTTTTCCCTTTTCTTACTTTCTGTTTTAGATTAATTAAAATGCCAAAACATTTTACAAAATTTTGTGCACCCCACCATAATTAGGTTTGCTATTTTAGACAACCCCCGAACATTTTAGTTTTAGTTTTTGAAACCTTTTATCTTTGGTTTTGTTTTGAATTTATTTGTAGACCGGGTTCGAATCAACGTGAGGTTAGCCACAGTAAGAGTGGTGACGTGGCATCATTAGCAGAGTTTTACTGTAGCCTAATTATCCGGGCGTCACAATCCTTCAGTCGCTTCCACCGAGCTACAAGAGCTTTGTGATGAACTTCAATATGCAGGGGATGGAAAAGACCATTCCTGAAGTATATTCAATGCTGAAATCAGCAGAGGTGGAGATAAAAAAGGAACATCAAGTGTTGATGGTGAATAAAACCACTAAGTTTAAGAAAGGCAAGGGTAAGAAGAACTTCAAGAAGGACGTCAATGGGGTTGCCGCGCCCGGTAAGCAAGCTGCCGGGAAGAAGCCAAAGAATAGACCCAAGCCCGAGACTGAGTGTTTTTTATTGCAAGGGAAGTGGTCACTTGAAGCGGAACTGCCCCAAATACTTAGCGGACAAGAAGGCCGGCAACACTAAAGGTATATGTGATATACATGTAATTGACGTGTACCTTACCAGTACTCGTAGTAGCTCCTGGGTATTTGATACCAGTGCGGTTGCTCACATTTGTAACTCAAAGCAGGAGCTGCGGAATAAGCGGAGACTGGCGAAGGACGAGGTGACGATGCGCGTCGGGAATGGTTCCAAGGTCGATGTGATCGCCGTCGGCACGCTACCTCTACATTTACCTACGAGATTAGTTTTAAACCTCAATAATTGTTATTTAGTGCCAGTTTTGAGCATGAACATTGTATCAGGATCTCGTTTAATTCGAGATGGCTACTCATTTAAATCTGAGAATAATGGTTGTTCTATTTATATGAGAGATATGTTTTATGGTCATGCCCCGCTGGTGAATGGTTTATTCTTAATGAATCTCGAGCGTAATGTTACACATATTCATAGTGTGAATACCAAAAGATGTAAGGTTGATAATGATAGTCCCACATACTTGTGGCACTGTCGCCTTGGTCACATAGGTGTCAAACGCATGAAGAAGCTCCATGCAGATGGACTTTTGGAGTCTCTTGATTACGAATCATTTGACACGTGCGAACCATGCCTCATGGGTAAAATGACCAAGAATCCGTTCTCAGGAACAATGGAGCGAGCAACCAACTTATTGGAAATCATACATACTGATGTGTGCGGTCCAATGAGTGTTGAGGCTTGCGGTGGCTATCGTTATGTTCTCACCCTCACTGATGACTTGAGTAGATATGGGAATGTCTACTTAATGAAACACAAGTCTGAGACCTTTGAAAAGTTCAAGGAATTTTAGAGTGAGGTTGAGAATCAATGTGACAGGAAAATCAAGTTCTTGCGATCAGATCGTGGGGGAGAATACTTGAGTCACGAATTTGGCACGCACTTAAGGAAATGTGGAATAGTTTCACAACTCACGCCGCCTGGAACACCTCAGCATAATGGTGTGTCCGAACGTCGTAATCACACTCTATTGGATATGGTGCGATCTATGATGTCTCTTACCGATCTACCGCTGTCATTTTGGGGCTATGCTTTAGAGACTGCCACATTCATTTTAAATAGGGCTCCGTCGAAATCCGTTGAGACGACACCGTATGAATTATGGTTTGGGAAGAAACCTAAGCTATCATTTCTAAAAGTTTGGGGATGCGATGCTTATGTCAAGAAACTTCAACCTGAAAAGCTCAAACTCAAGTAGGAAAAATGCGTCTTCATAGGATACCCTGAAGAAACTATTGGGTATACCATCTACCTCAGATCCAAAGGCAAGATCTTTGTTGCCAAGAATGGATCCTTTCTAGAGAAAGAGTTTCTCTCAAAAGAAGTAAGTGGGAGGAAAGTAGAACTTGATTAAGTATTGCCTCTTAAACCGGAGAGTGGCGCAGCTCAAGAAAATGTTCCTGAGGTGCCTGCACCGAATAGAGAGGAAGTTAATGATGATGATCAGGAAACTTCAGATCAAGTTGCTACTGAACTTCGTAGGTCCACAAGGACACGTTCCGCACCAGAGTGGTACGGCAACCCTGTCCTGGAAATCATTTGTTAGACAATGGTGAACCTTCAAACTATGAAGAAGCGATGGCGGTCCCAGGTTCCGACAAATGGCTGGAAGCCATGAAATCCGAGATAGGATCCATGTATGAAAACGAAGTATGGACTTTGACTGACTTGCCCGATGATCGGCGAGCCATAGAAAATAAATGGATCTTTAAGAAGAAGACAGATGCGGATGGTAATGTAACCATCTATAAAGCTCGGCTTGTCGCTAAGGGTTATCGACAAGTTCAAGGGGTTGACTACGATGAGACTTTCTCACCCGTAGCGAAGCTGAAGTCCATCCGAATCATGTTAGCAATTGCCGCATTCTATGATTATGAGATATGGCAAATGGATGTCAAAACTGCATTCCTTAATGGTTTCCTTAAGGAAGAATTGTATATGATGCAGCCGGAAGGTTTTGTCAATCCTAAGAATGCTGACAAGGTGTGCAAGCTCCAACGCTCGATCTATGGACTGGTGCAAGCATCTCGGAGTTGAAACATTCGTTTTGATGAGATGATCAAAGCGTTTGGGTTTACGCAGACTTATGGAGAAGCTTGCATTTACAAGAAAGTGAGTGGGAGCTCTGTAGCATTTCTCATATTGTATGTGGATGACATACTGTTGATGGGAAATGATATAGAATTCTTGGAAAGCATAAAGGCCTACTTGAACAAGTGTTTTTCAATGAAGGATCTTGGAGAAGCTGCTTACATATTAGGCATCAAGATCTATAGAGATAGATCAAGACGCCTCATTGGTCTTTCATAGAGTACGTACCTTGACAAGATATTGAAGAAGTTCAATATGGATCAGTCAAAGAAGGGGTTCTTGCTTGTGTTGCAAGTTACGAGATTGAGCACGGCTCAATGCCCGACCACGGCAGAAGATAGAGAAAAGATGAGTGTCGTCCCCTATGCCTCGGCCATAGGGTCTATCATGTATGCTATGCTGTGTACCAGACCTGATGTAAACCTTGTCGTAAGTTTGGTGGGAAGGTCAAAGTAATCCCGGCATGGAACACTGGATAGCGGTCAAGAACAGCCTGAAGTACCTGAAAAGGACTAAGGATATGCTTCTCGTTTATGGAGGTGCCGAAGAGTTCGTCGTAAAGGGTTACGTCGATGCTAGCTTCGACACAGATCTGGATGACTCCAAGTCACAAACCGGATACGTGTATATTTTGAATGGTGGGGCAGTCAGCTGGTGCAGTTGCAAGCAAAGCGTTGTGGCGGGATCTACATGTGAAGCGGAGTACATGGCAGCCTCGGAGGCAGCACAAGAAGCAATCTGGGTGAAGGAGTTCATTACTGACCTAGGAGTCATTCCCAATGTGTCGGGCCCGATGACTCTCTTCTGTGACAACACTGCAGCTATTGCCCTTGCCAAGGAGCCCAGGTTTCACAAGAAGACTAGGCATACCAAGCGTCGCTTCAGCTCCATTTGTGAAAGTGTTCAAAATGGAGACATAGATATTTGTAAAGTACATACGGACCTGAATGTAGCAGATCCGTTGACTAAACCTCTCCCTAGAGCAAAACATGATTAACACCAGAACTCTATGGGTGTTCGATTCATCACAATGTAACTAGATTATTCACTCTAGTGCAAGTGGGAGACTGTTGGAAATATGCCCTAGAGGCAATAATAAAATGGTTATTATTATATTTCCTTGTTCATGATAATTGTCTATTGTTCATGCTATAATTGTGTTATCCGGAAATCGTAATACATGTCTGAATACATAGACCACAACATGTCCCTAGTGAGCCTCTAGTTGACTAGCTCGTTGATCAAAAGATAGTCATGGTTTCCTGACTATGGACATTAGATGTCATTGATAACGGGATCACATCATTAGGAGAATGATGTGATGGACAAGACCCAATCCTAAGCATAGCTCAAAGATCGTGTAGTTCGTTTGCTAGAGCTTTTCCGAATGTCAAGTATCATTTCCTTAGACCATGAGATTGTGCAACTCCTGGATACCGTAGGAGTGCTTTGGGTGTGCCAAACGTCACAACATAACTGGGTGACTATAAAGGTGCACTACGGGTATCTTCGAAAGTGTCTGTTGGGTTGGCACGAATCGAGACTGAGATTTGTCACTCCGTATGACGGAGAGGTATCTCTGCGCCCACTCGGTAATGCATCATCATAATGAGCTCAATGTGACCAAGTGGTTGATCACGGGATCATGCATTACGGTACGAGTAAAGTGACTTGCCGGTAACGAGATTGAACGAGGTATTCGGATATCGACAATCGAGTCTCGGGCGAGTAACATACCGATTGACAAAGGGAATTGTATACGGGATTGATTGAATCCTCGACATCGTGGTTCATCTGATGAGATCATCGAGGAGCATGTGGGAGCCAACATGCGTATCCAGATCCCGCTGTTGGTTATTGACCGGAGAGTCGTCTCGGTCATGTCTGCGTGTCTCCCGAACCCGTAGGGTCTACACACTTAAGGTTCGGTGATGCTAGGGTTGTAGAGATATTAGTATGCGGTAACCCGAAAGTTGTTCGGAGTCCCGGATGAGATCCTGGATGTCACGAGGAGTTCCGGAATGGTCCGGAGGTGAAGAATTATATATAGGAAGTCCAGTTTCGGCCATCGGGAAAGTTTCGGGGGTCACTGGTATTGTACCGGGACCACCGGAAGGGTCCCGGGGGTCCACCGGGTGGGGCCACCTATCCCAAAGGGCCCCATGGGCTGAAGTGGGGAAGGGAACCAGCCCCTGGTGGGCTGGTGCGCCCCCCTTGGGCCTCCCCCTGCGCCTAGGGTTGGAAACCCTAGGGGTGGGGGCGCCCCACTTGGCTTGGGGGGCAAGCCCCCCCCCCCCCCTTGGCCGCCCCCCCTTGAGATTCAATCTCTAGGGCCGGCGCCCCCCTAGGGGCCCTATATATAGTGGGGGGGGGGAGGGAGGGCGGCCGCACCCTAGCCCCTGGCGCCTCCCTCTCCCTCCCGTGACACCTCTCCCTCTCGCTGAGCTTGGCGAAGCCCTGCCGAGATCGCCGTTGCTTCCACCACCACGCCGTCGTGCAGCTGGATCTCCATCAACCTCTCCTTCTCCCTTGCTGGATCAAGAAGGAGGAGACGTCTTCCCAACCGTACGTGTGTTGAACGCGGAGGTGCCGTCTGTTCGGCGCTCGGTCATCGGTGATTTGGATCACGACGGGTACGACTCCATCAACCCCGTTCTCCTGAACGCTTCCGCGCGCGATCTATAAGGGTATGTAGATGCACTCCCCTTTCCCTCGTTGCTAGATAACTCCATAGATTGATCTTGGTGATGCGTAGAAAATTTTAAATTCTGCTACGTTTCCAACAGGCCGTTGCGTCAAGTGTTTGTTGCAATATAGTTTAATGATATGAATACTTGGATGAAAATTTTGAGAGCTAATATTGAAAATAAAATAATATTTTTTTAAATTTAATTATTGAGACGTGCCTTTCATACGTGCGGTTGAGATGGGTCTTCTCCATACATGTTTTCATGATGATGTGGCATATATGTATGTTGAGGGAAATAAGGTTGTATGAGCTAACTATCTGGATATAGTCCCTGCAAAACAAACTATTTACATATAAAAGATAGATAGTGATCGAGTTCTAGTTATTTAAAAATAGATGATTGAGAGCCAGGGGAGCCCAGATTTGGGTGCACACGTGGCAGATGCTAGGTTTTGTCGATCTCATTCCATTGCCGTGCCACTCAGGGTTCCTTTGGTTGAAAAGAACTAGCAAATATGCCCGTGCGTTGCAACGGGAGAAAAACTATCAAATTATGCAGGAGTGGTAGATAATGGCTTTTAAAATGCCAAGGTGAGATAAGGGCTTTTAAAATGTCATTTCAAAAACTATGTTTAAGTGATGTCATGATGAGATAAGAGACTTTTGAAAAGTCATTTCAAAAAAAAGTGATGGTTTGAACACGATTTGATTTCCTAAGACGCCACAACAAATTAGTTTTGGCTGAGTAAACTGCATTGATGGACCCTGCCTAAGCTAGGCTGATGAATGATGTATATAATCTTGACCTAGCGTCGCGGTGGTTGTCATAACAATTACCATGGTACCAGAATAGACATAGCTGTGTATGGAGGCAAAATAGACATTTAGTCATTTTTATATAGTTTACAAAAACTAACCCATAGAAAGTTGTGTCAATATTTTTTGGCTTCAGCATCGTACGAAACATGGAACCTTTTTTTTACCCGATGCGAGGGACTAAATAAAATCATAAATTGACCTCTACAGATCCCCTATTAAAACTTCTATACAGGTGATGTTTCGTTTCGTTCATCATTTACGGGCCTGTTTTAATTTTGGAAACATTTCAAAAAAATCATGTATATTTTTTTCTAATTCCAGAATGTACTTTGAATACTGGATTTTTTTTAAAAAATCATGTTTTTTTTCATGAACATCTAGTTGATATTGTGATTTTTTTTCTATGATATGCGATTTTTCTTTGAAATCATGAACAATTTATGATTTCTCAACAAAACTCGCACCTTTTTGAAATTTGGTTCTTTTGAAAATCCAGAATGATTGTAAAGAATGAAAAACAAAAACAGAATTAAAAAGGTAAAAAGCAAAAAAAAAAACGAACCCGCACATGGGCGGCCCCATTAGCGCGTCGAGGAGGAGGAGGCACGCCATGTACATTTTTTCCTAATTCCAGACTACTGGATTATTATTTTAAAATCATGATTTTTTTTATTTCATGAACATCTATTTGATATTCCGAATTTTTTTATGATATGCAAACAATATTTTGAAATCATGAATATTTTATTACTTCTCAATAAAGCCCGCAGATTTTCGAAATTTTATTCTTTTAAAAATACTGAATTAATTTAAATAAGAAAAAAATAAAACAGAAATAAGGAAATAAAAAGCAAAAAAAATAGAAAACAGGCCCACCCCCAGCCAACTATGGGCCGGCCTATTAGCGCGCGCGGGTGGAAGACCTGCGTGGCAAAAAGGGAGAAAAAGTTGTAGTCAACAGGGATCGAACACCGGTCTCCTATGTGGTAGGCCGACGCCACGGCCATTGGGCTACCGGTGGGCTTGTGCAATATAAGTGTATTGCTCTATAAGAACTAAACCCGCGGTGATTTTGAAATAAATCCGAATCATGTTACTTATGGATGGCATGGCGGGTAATGTATATGTATATGTATATGTATATGTATATGTATATATATATATATATATATATATAAATATAAATATAAATAAATAAAGTAGGTAAAGAGGTAAAGATAAAGATAAAAATTTAGTTGGATTTGATTCTTTTGTAATTTTTCGTGCGTAGCATTTTATTTGATTTTTAGGTTGGAATCTTTAGGAAAATTTTCAAAGGATTACTTTGCAAAATATTTTAATGGAAAATTTACATACACTCCAACTTCTTTGTACAACTTCTTTTTTTTCCTGAGGCATCAAATACCTTTTATCCCAAATTCATGTGGTTTTCTATCCACCGAGAGAGTGTGCCACATGAAAGAAGGATAAATAGTTTCAGGTTCTATACATACGTATCATGTGTGTAGTCACACTAATGTTAGAGAACCCCTATCCGTATTCATTTTTCACTTTGAATACAAAAGGATCTGCATTGAATTTGAAAGAAATCAAATATGTATCACCAATGGCAAGCGGACACGAAAAAAAACCAGAAGTTTGTCTCCGTCTTGCGCGTGGCCTCATTTCCGTGTCCGCTACTCATCCAATCCGATTCCGACTGTAGCTTGCAGACTCTGATCCGGGTGGGGAACGAACACACACAGCGAGCTACCATAAATATGCGTCCCGAGGTATCATCTATTCGTACCATTTTTTTCTTGATTTCCTTCCACGATCTACCACGAACAGCAATGGCAGCAGCAGTTCTTCTCCCGCCGCTGCTCCCTACGCCGCCGAGGAGCGAGATGCTGCCGATCCTCCCGACGCCGCCCAAGAGCGTGATGCTGCCGCTGTTGCCGACGCCGCACGGCCTCGTTCTCACCATGCTGGTGTCCGCCATGCCAGGCCGCGCCGACTTCGTCAAGAGGTGGGACTGGAACAAGAAGTGCCCAAACCCATGCAGCTCAATCTGCTCGTCGTTGTCGGAGGGCAGCAGGAGCACCGACCGTGCCGACTCCGTCGAGAGGTGGGACTCGCACAAGAAATACAAGAAGCCCTGCACCACCATGTCGTCGTCGTCGTCACACAGCGACGGGAGCCCCGGACGCGCCGACTCCGTCGAACGCTGGGACAGCAAGAAACTCGCGACCTTGTGCAGCGCGACCCCGCCCACGGATCGCGGCCGCCATGACGGCAACAACAAGCGCCTGCCTAGCCCTAGCCGCGCGTACGCGGAGCGCTGGGACTTACACAAGAAGCCTCGCCCGGAGCAGATGGAGAAGCTGCCTCGGACTAAAGCGGCAGCGACGACGCCGGCGCTAGCCACGACACCGCAGAAGGCCATGTTTGCCGGTCCTAACTTCCACGCCTCGCCGGATCCGAGCATGCTCCCCATGCCCTCCTTCTTTCTGCTGGCACGTTCGCGTGCACTCTGTACTAGTAATTAAGTCCATTACGGCGATCTAGTTCCTTCGTGAGGAGTAGTGCTGTATTAGGATGTGGAATTCAATGCCATAACTTGTAGTTCCTTTTATTTCATATCACCTAGTGAAAAGCATCGGACTCCACAGAATTTGGGCGATGCTACTCCAGGTGTTAGGATTCCAATTAATGTACTCCCTCATTCCATCTATATAGAGCCTAATGTGTTTCTCAAGACCGCCTTTGACTATTAGTAAGATTAATAATACATGAGATATATAATGTGAAAATTATATCATTGGAAGCTCCTTTCACGTACGAATTTGACGGTATGCTTTGTGTAACTTGCATGTCATATATAATTACTCTAACACTTGGTCAAAGTTAGCCTCGAAAAACGCATTAGGCATATATATATAGAAGGAGGGAGTAACCAAAATATAGGAAGGATCTTTAGTTTTCATGAATTTGGTCATGGTCATTTTTTTGCAACTTAATTTCCTCATCTTGATGGCAACACACACATTGGGCTAGAAACGCACCATCCTCGTCGGACATTTAGAAAAAAAAATTATGCACGATGGACAAATTTTCATACACGGTGCACATTTGTCTAACACATGATGCACATTTGTTCACGATGAGCAATTTTTAAACACTCAAGGGACTTTTCTAATACACCATAAACACTTCTCAATACATGGTCAAACATTTTGAATAAAAGATAAACATTTGTTAATACATGATGAACATTTTTAATAAACTGTAAATACTTTTTAATATAATATGAATAATTTTAAAATAAAGATGAATACCTTTCATGCATGGTAAATTTTTTCAACACATGATGAATTTTTTAATACATGGTAAACATTATTTAAAGCATGATTAATTTTTTTTAATAAAAAATATATTTTTAATACAAGAAAATCATTTTTTAATACATGAGTGAATATTTTCTGAAGTTGTAAACTTTTTTTAATACATGCCAAATATTTATTATTACATGATGAACATTACACATGAAGTTGTACACACTGAATATTTGTTAATGTGAGATGCACATAGTTTAAAGACATGAAGAAAATTTTAATACATGATAAACACTTCCTAATACATGATAAGAATTTTTGATAAATGATTAACACCATTAACATACCATGAACTTTTTAATAATGTTACAACATATTTAATACAGTATGAACATTTTAAAAAATTATTATGAATACTTATATACATGGTTTATATATTTTATACACAGGGAAATAATGATAATACACAAGAAACATTTTTCCAAAGTGTGATGGGAGATTCTTAATAAACTACAAAAAAAAAAATTAATACACGAATGTACAGTCCAAGAAATTGTAAACATTTTTTAATACATGGCAACCATTTCTCGATACATGATGAATATTAGTTAATAAGCGATGCACATTTGTTAAATACAAGATAAACATATTAAGTACATCATAAGAAAAGATTCCATGCTTTCTTTCTCCTGCCGTCGGCAACGCCGCTGGTCTGCCCCATCTCCAATGGCCTTTGGCCCATGGAGGTGCGGAGGATCTCGGCCCCCCGCTGGCGAGAGGGACCCTATTCTCGTTCTTGTTAGGTTCAGCATCTTAATTGGGACTATGTGGCGGCGGCGAGGTTCCTCAGTAGGAATAATGTCTCGCATGTTCTATCTCTGTTTGTCTTAGGGCGTGTGCAGGCGTGTCTTTGTTGGATCTCACGGGATTCGGTCGGTGCTGCTCTTCGATGGATCTGGTCTTCGTTCATCTTCGTTTGCATGTTTACAGGTTTGATCCTTCTAATCTATGACTTTCTTTGTCACCGAGGGTTGCTCCTCTAGTTCGCTGGTCATATTGAAGCCTTTGCACGACAATTTCCCGACTATCTACTACAACAAGTTTTTCCCGGCTCCAATGAAGAAGGGGCTATGATGAAGACACACTTTCGGCTCGCTCCAGTGCTTGTAGTAGTAGCTAGGTGGTCCACGGATCTGGTTGTAATTTTTTTATCTCTGGAGTTCTTGTACTACCATGATTGAAGATGAATACATTGGAAGTTTCTCTCGTAAAAAAAACTACGACGAACTTTTTAATAGATAATGAAAATACCAGAAGAAACAAAAAAACAAAGAAACAAAAATAGAAAAAAGCAAATAAAAAGAAACAAAAAGAAGAGCGAAAGAAAAAAGGAATAAAAGTTAGACAAAATAAGAAAAGGAATAAACGAAACAAAGAAAAAGCAAAAAAAAAAAAAACTGCAACAAATCTTGCTATCGGGGTAAATGTTAGGATCAATTTTGCTGATTGGGATATCTGCTCGAATAGTCGATCAATTTCAATATAACGACTGACGTGCCTTTTCAATCTCCTATCTTCTTACATTTTTGGTGCACCCAGCCTCGTGGTGCTACCAGTGCACTAAACTCACATAGCACATTTTTAAAATGTTTGAATTTTGTTGTTGTGGAACACTTTGTGAGAAATTGGGTTGAAGAAGGAAAAAATATTGTGGAACATGTGATAATGGAAGAGCAGCATGCCGACATCCTTACAAAAGCCCTACCCAGAGATACCTTCCAAGAGATGAATAAGAAGATTGGCGTAGGTGATCAGGTGAGTGCATCAAGCTTAAGGGGGAGAATGTTATGACTAATCCTGATGCATGTGTTGGATTTTACGTTCAGTTGGTTTTTATATTCTGGATGGATTTTATGTTCTGGCCAGATTTATGTTCCAGCTGGTTTTCATGTTATAGCCATGACGTTTTAAGTTCCATGTACAACTAATGCCAGAAGCCCACTGCGTTCGTGTTGTGGATAAATAGGTCTAGGCACTTTGTTTTCTGTTAGTTAGTTTGCCGACCATGATCAGTCCGAGGGATGACACGGGATCAACACATTGTGGGCAGCTCAGTTTATTTATCTTTATTTTTACCTAATATTAAAGAAAGGAGACTTTCATAGTTCTCCATACGTCACTTATTTATATCCGTTGATTTTATATTAATCATAAAGATTAGTGGCCGAGATTTATCACATCGTAGCCAGATTTTTCATCCATTGTTTCCATCTCTAACACGTCACGGATTGGAAAACAAAACATGATGCAATCTCTCTTGCTTTCCTTTTCACAAAAAACCGAGCACACATCTGGTTCCCACCACACAATCGCACCATCACTGAGAGAAAAACAACATAAACAAAAAGGATTTTGCTAGGATTCTATGAATCATGGTGGCCGGTCGTCCCTGGCGATTCGCCGAGGAGCACCGGCGCCCGGAGCGACGTTGAGGACTACGAGGACAGCAGCAACGAGGACTAGCTCTGGCTGGATCTCAGTCCCATGGCTTCGTCCTCGTCGACTACCATGTCAACCTCTTTCGCTGGCCACGACAACAACGGCGCCAAGGTTGCTCTCATAGAGCTAGACTACAACTTCTATTCTCGTTTCCTTCTGCTAAGACTCCAGGCAAATTTTAAGATTGTCCCAACTATTATGGACAATCCATTATTCAAGATCCAGTTTTGTTTCCCTCTTGCGTGTAGGGGCGAGCACTTTCAATCTGAAAACCTAAACCATACCGTTTTGACCTAAGTATAGGCTAAAACATTTTTTAGTTATTCAGTTTGGTTTTAAAAATAGACACTATTTGGTTGATCATTTTCCCATACAAGGTTTACTAAACTCTACTAAGTTCTATAATGACACAAGATTAACTTGTTACAGGACAAGTGTACTGAGGAATGAGTATGCAGAGAAGCTTTGATTCTTCGTCCTCTATATTCTACTTAGAATATAACTCACAAGGTATGAACATAGTTACTGTTTTTTGTCGTGTCAATGTATCCATGTTGGCTGACAAACTATCTTGGTAACATTATTATGTCTCGTGGATGGAATAAGAAGAAGAAACACATATTCTGGGTACATGCATCATATGAGTGGGTGGAAGCTAATGTGTTCCAGTTTTTATGAAAACGACAACTTTTATTAAAAATAAGGAATTTTCTGCATTTTCAGAAAAGCAAAAGAAAAACGACTGACAAGTTATTCTATGCAAAACTACTCTTCTATCAGATGAAGAACGGTATGTTGGCTTCTTCACGTCCGAACATGAAGGGGTTATCTATTGCTATACAGTGAACGGAGTAAGTTATTCTGATCCTGCTACTGTAAAAAAATATGCGAGGCGTTCTCAATTAGGGGAAATTTTTGAATTAGACCGGGCTACTTTGAAATCTGATGGTATTTTTTGCAGCAGTCCAAGGGGTTGGTTCACTTTTGGTCATGCTACCTTTGCTTTGCTCTTCTTTTTCGGACACATTTGGCATGGCGCTAGAACATTGTTCCGAGATGTTTTTGCTGGTATTCATCCAGATTTGGATGCTCAAGTGGAATTTGGAACATTCCAAAAAGTGGGAGATCCAACTACAAGGAAATAGGCAGTCTGATACACATTGTTATAGTATCTTTCACCTCTCTTTTTTGATTTGACATGGGAAACATCTCCCATCCGGAACTACCGGTCTGCATCGAGACAGACTCACTTTCAGCGGTGAATATTCTGAATGGGAGGGACACAAACAGGTCTGATGCTTCTTTGGTGGCGGAGATCAAGCATTTGAAGTCTCTTCATATGACCCGTATTACTCATATCAGCCGTAGTCAAAATATAGTTACTGACATTTTAACAAGTTTTGCAAAAACTGAAAGGAGAACTATAGTCTGGCTCGGCTCTGGACCCCTGGAGGTCGTTGATTTGTGTAAGGACGGGTGTAAGGTTGCTGCTTGAGTAATACAAGTTTATACCTTTTTCTTTTTGCGGGTGAATACAAATTTATACCCACAAAAAAAACTTCATGCTACAAAAAGGACTAATCAGTTTAACCTTATTATTGATGTTTATTAAAACTGAATATAAAAAATGGTGCATAATGGCAGATGAAGCAGGTTGTGCCTCTTTTTCACCCGATGCAACGCACGGGCATTTGTACTAGTGCGTGAATAAAAGGAAGAAACAGAAGAGACGCAAGTTTTACGCGTCACCAAAAGCTCCAACCTATGTGCACGTGTGTGTCTCCTCCCTCCTTGAGTTCTACCAACTCCAAGGGAAAAGAATGAGCAAGAGAATTCGAGGTTTTGCTCCAACAAAATTACAGTCATCCGATGTTCTATTTACACTTCAATTCTACATGTTGAACTTGCTCGCCGAGTGAAAGAACTATTAGGGGTTTGACCGAAAACTTTGCATGTAGTTTCATATCGGATACGAACAGTTAGTTGCGTTGCAGCTAGAATTTTAGTTTGATATACACATTCTTTTCCGGCTTATATACAAGCAACCCGACCAACTTAATAGAACAACCAATATTATCAACTAGCCAAAATTTAAGTTTGAAGAAAAAAACTACCAGACAGGTTCTAGTTTGCGTAGAATCACCTAATTTGTGATCTGTAGTTTATTTTTACACACTTCCCTCATAGAACTATAATTAACGTAATGGATAGAATATGCAAGACGAATTAGACATTCGGAGGTACAAAACATAATTTTATTGGTCTATGATCTCTGTTTTTGACGGAAAACAATACTCTTGTACTGCATATATTTAAATTTCTGGTTAAGTATATGATCTATTGGTCAAATATCATGTACAATCAACCAGTAATCTCACATACTGTCTGCACTTTAATCATGTGTGCCGAAAAGGCAAACTGAGCATAAGAGCTACAAGCCATCTTACTCCACATACCGATTTAGTATTGTTAAATCATATATACAACATAAACAAAACAAAAGGCTTAATGGAATGACCGGTAGTTGGCTGGCATTCCAAACTTTATTTTAAGTTTAATATCGCAGACAAACAATCTGGATTCCAGCGAGCTATCAACGTTACATACTATATAGCATGACGACTAGTGATTGACTGACCCACATATAAACTTTATTTTCGTATATTCACCTAAAGATATATGACTGACCAGGTCATGGCTGAAACTTTAATCTCGTATATTGGTTTAAAATCACATACACTGGTACACGTGACAATACCGCTTGACATACAAATTGAGGACCTTCTAGACGACTTATATAATTACAGTTATAATGGACTCAATTAATTAATCCAACATATTGTCATTTAATCACATACAATCTACCTGCCAATTATACTGTCCAAATTGGTGTCCATAAATAGTTCATATGTAGTTGTATGAAGGGAACATTTAATCCTTGATCTAATGTGTCCTGGAAATAGTATGACAATATAAACTTACACAAGCAAAATAAATTGTACTACCTCCGTACGGGTTTATTGGTCCCCTTCGTATTTTTTTCCCTAACTTTGACCATAGATTTGACTAACAAATTAAGAAGTTGTATATCACAAAATTTATATTGTTGAATTCATATTTGAAAGAGGTTTCCATTGATACTATTATTAGGCTATATAACTTGTCTTTTTAAGTTAAATCAAAGATCAAAGTTTGACCCAAACTATAATGAGGACTAATAAACTACGACGGAGTTAGTATATGACTAAAAGGTTTGGTCCGCAATTGTACGAGACACTGTGCTTGTTCATAGAAGAGGAAGTATGTTTTTGGTCCCTCAAGTTTCCCAAAAGTGTAGACTTGGTCCCTTAAGATTTTTTGGTACACATTTGGTCCTTCAAGTCTCAAAACCGGGTAATTTTAGTCTGAAACCAGATTTTGACCATTTTGACGGCCCAGAATTTGACCGGATGAATAGTACATTCAGAAAAAAAATTCAAAAGAACTGAATATTTTTGTCAACCAATACGCTTACATGTGCAAGGTGCATGCCAATTTTCGTGGTCTTTCGACACTCGAGGGAAAAAACAAAAAAAACCATGAAATATTTTGGGGTTTAATCACTAGTAGAAAAAGGGCCATTTGTCCCGGTTTGGGAACCGGGACTAAAAGGTCGTTACTAATGCCCTTGGCCTTTAGTCCCGGTTCTTACACGAACCGGGACAGATGGGCCTCCACGTGGCCGGTGCGGCGAGCCCAGGCAAGAGGCCCTTTGGTCCCGGTTGGTGGCACCAACCGGGACCAATAGGCATCCACGCGTCAGCTATTAAGGGGCTAGGGTTTTGTTTTTTTCTGAAGGGGGGGGGGGTTGGGGGTTTTGTATGGTTAATTAAGGTGTTTCATATATTGTGTTAGGTAGCTAATTAATTAATAGAGAGAAGTGTCCTCTCTTATCTCCGTGCTTGGTCGACGCTACGTACTATACGTATAGAGAGCACTCGACACGCTAACTAGTAAGCAAAAATGAAGGAAATAGAAGATCGTCATGAACATATGCATACAGAGAGAAGTGATATCGACCTCTCCTTCTCCGAGAGATTAGTCGAACAAGTTTTTGTATATATATCCGACGCTACTGGCTAGATATATACAATATAAGATCTCTTACAATATAATCCCCTAATTATATATGAACACAGGGTCCACATAGTATTCTCCGTCTTTATCGATCACGTGGTCAAGAAAGAATGCCGCCAATTCCACTTGAATTCCTCGCATGCGATCTGGTGCTAGGAGTTCATCCCGCATCCGAAACATCTAATTTGAAGAAGGGGGTCAATACATATATATGAATGAATGAAACTCAACACAAAAGATGGTAAATAAAGTTAAATTATGAATATTATTGCTTACTCACTTCATATTGTTTTTTAGTGTAGCCCCACTCACAGGTTGTGTGGCGGATGGACTCGCAAACGTAGTATCCATAGTAATTATTCTTGGCTTCATGCCACAACCACTTTACAAGAAATAGAGGTCAATCAAATTGATAAGCAAGCATGCTAAAATGGTATTGATGAAACTAGCACTTGAATCACTAGGAGATGCATGGAACATGCTAGTAGTACTTACTTTCGGGTGTTTAAATTCCAGCTTCTTCGGCAGTCCCGGAGCTTTTGAGGTGAATTTTTTTCAAACCCTGCCAGACAAATAAAACAATTACTTGATATCAGGTAGTGAACAAAGTTGCCGATATGGTGCGATAATGATCGATTTAACTTACTTCTCGAGAATTTCAGTCATGTCCGCATACTCCTTGGGATCTTTTCGTCTCGAGTCTAAGACAGTTACTAGTCCCTGCTCGAGCTTAATCTCTAGGAGAATATAGTGGAACCTGCGCACGCATGCATAACTCATCAATTACATTACTATAACCTCGACTAATAAGGGAAACCGAATATGCACAAGACAGTAACACTCACTTGAAGTTGTAAGGAAAGAGTATTATAGCTTTGTTTTGATTTAATACCAACGATCGTAGCAAGTTGGCCTTGGTTTCTTTTTTCTTAAATTCAACTGAATATGCATATATGATATTTGTGTTAATGAACCCAATATCACCGATTTGTCTTTTCTTGAAGACCGTTTGTGTGGCGTGGTGAATGGGGTGTAGCAACACAAGGCAACACACAAATAGTAGTACGAAACGGGTACAACCCATAGAAACCCACAAATAATAGCACGAAAGAAAAAATATAAAAATAAGAAAACCAACAACAATATAAATAGTAGCACAACCGATAGTTCCACGACATAGATAGCATAGCCTTACAACTTAATAATAGTAGCACACAAACATAAACTATTACAACTTAAAATGCTAAAATGATATATAGATAGCTAGATAGATCGGGGGCACAAACGGGGTTCTTGTCCTTCTCCTCCTCTTGGCGAACACCACCTCACTCCTCCGGGTGCCCTTCACTACTGGTTGTCGATGGGGTATGGGAGGGTGTGCATGCCGTTATGGGTGGGAAAGATGTTGTTGAAGTCGGTGAAAATGTTGTGGGTGATGAAAGCAATAAACTCACACCCACACCAAAACACTCGGCCGAGGAGGTGGAAGGCGTCGAAAGGGTTGGTGAATGTAGCGAGGAGCCCAACCACAACGCCATTGTGATTGACCTCCTCAACATGGAACATGGTTGGAGGGCCCGGGGGGAGGTGGCGGTAGCCGGCTGAAAGGAAGAACTGCGTGAACTCCCTTGCTCCCCTCCACCTTGAGATTGCCCACACCCTAAGGGTGTTCTCTACATAGACGCCAGCGAGATAGAGCCTCTCCGGCACGGTGGGGGCTAGCGGTAGGTTGGGCTATTGTACTGCATGGTGGCTTCAGGACCCTCTACTTTGTGGAGAAGAAGGAAGAAGGAGGGCGGATGGGGCCAGATTTGAGATGATGGGGTTGGGGTATGGATGAGGAGGGAGAGGAAGACGATAGGTATGGCTTAAATAGCCCTAGTGCAATGTGTTTTTTGATTTTTTTTGAATGGTTTCACCGGGTGGAAGTAATGACCGGGCGACGTTTGGTGGCATCGGGAGTGTGTACACATGCATGGGAAAGGGAAACCAAAGACTCCATGCATCAATGGGGGGTGCCCCTACATCAATAGCCCCGCTGCGACGTTTCACACAGGTGCACACGTCTGTGCCATCGGTCGGGGGTCAAGGGGTCACACTGACCCATTTTATGTGTGTGTGCCGCCCGTGCATGCATGCATCGTAGGCTCTGAGCACGGCAATGTAGCCTGCTGGCTAGGGCCTGGCTAGAGGAGGCATGGTTCGGTCCAAAGGTCCAAAGGGTGGGCTTCTTTCACCAGAGCCCAGCGGCAAGCCCACTCGTAGCAGCACAAAAAATGTGTTTATTAATCCAGAAAATCAGAGCGTAGCGCGCGGATCGCTGACATGTAGCACTGCATGCTGATCCACACTATAGAACGCGAAGTGATCTAGCGATCCAGAGTTGAGGTGGGGGGTTATCCAGCGATCTAGCATTGTCGACTGCAGCCAATCACAGAGCCTCACACGGATCAGTGACGTAGCCCTAGCGCCTGATCCAGGCCGTCCACTAACAAATATCAAGCGGCGCGGAAGGGTGCGGAGTTTCAGATGGGGTTTTGAGGGGTTTTGAGGGCTAGGGTTGAGCATAACTAATTCAAAAAAATAAAAAATTATGAAACTTGCACTCATCATCGTTTTATGTGAGTGAGTTGCTGGGAAAAATAAGAAACTTGCTCTATGGGTATTTTGATGAAAAACCCTTCACAAAACATAGCTATAATGAACGAGGTTGCATGGGATTCAAGCTAGGGTTTAGGGCTAAGCATGTCATAATTTATCCAAATGATCTCATATTGGGCATGGACCCTATATTTGCACACTAGATGTCAAGTTTTGATTTTTGGCCCATTTAGAAAAGGTCGAAAAAATGTGCTTACTTACAAATGGGGTGTTTAGCCTAGCTTCGGAGCTCAATTGGAGCCCATTTTTCATGACTAGTGTTTCACATCAACAATAAGTGCTCGGATTGATCGCTTAACATGCTTATATATGACTAATATTTGAGAAAGCATTGTAACATCAATACCACATACTAAACAATTTCAAATTTGAATTTTGGGTCAAATTTGAAATTCAGCCAGAATTTGAATAGCATTACACAAATACCATTGTACACAAATTGAGGCAAGTTTGTTATTCTACAACACACATCACCATTAAAAAAGTTTGACAAAAGAAGTTTTCACTTCTTCTTCTTACCACTCGATTTCTTATTCTTCTTACCACTTTTTGATCCTACCACACCTAGTTCACTCAAAGTCTTGGTTTTCATAACTGGACTAGCTGGGACAGCTTCAGTTGGCACCACAACATCTACATGAGGCTCAGTTTGCACAACATCAACTCCAGTAGCTTCAATTGGTAATACAACTTGCAATATAGGCTTAGTTTGCAGAACATCTACCGCACCATCTTCAGTTTGCAGAACATCTGCCGCAGCACATCATCATCCAAATGTTGCTCATGATGCATCACAATATCAAAGACTACCTCATTTTGCACAACATCATCCAAATCTTGATCATTTTGCATCACAACATCATCCAACTCTTCCTCATTTTGCACCGCAGCATCATCCAACTCTGGTTCATGACCAAAATTTCTCTTTTTTTATAGCCATTGATTCTTGCGTTTTTTATTGCCCAGCAATATTCAATAGCAAGGGGTTGACCTCCACGCTTCCTCCTGGAAAACAAAGCTTCTAGTTTTGCTAGTAATTAAAAACAACACCCAAATAAAAACACAAACATAAACATACTTTGGCCTTTCAGGAGTGTAACGACATTTTGGAGGTCATTTTCGGTTCCCAAGTTCCTGGCACAACTTGCATCTATTTTTGTTACCTTTTTGGGACCTTTTTGGCTTTGCATCCTTCTTCCCCTTCCCCCTTTACTACTCCCATCTTTCTCAAACCATGCCTTGAATCTACTCTCTTTAGGCCTGCCAGCCTTTCTTTATGTGAGGGGAGGACACATGGAAAATTCAATTTCCACTTCAGGCCACTAAGACTGATCTGTAAGTGCTCGAATTGGAGTTGTGTAGGCAGCCTTGAATCTTCCCACTGAGTAATATTCATGCAAATATGGGTGAATGTTTATCTTGGGTTGGGAGGCCAAGAAAAGAATGGAATGGCCACATGGTTTCCCGGTGTGTTGCCACTCGAGGCAAGTGTAGTCATGCAACTCAGTGTTAACAACATGCCTCCTCCCAGTCTTGGTATCTCTAACTTCAGCACCCCACAATGAAGATTTTTTCACAGACAAATGTGCAAGATTTCTGCTCCTGTTCACCACCTGTTGTACCACTGCAGGAAGCTTATCCCCTTGCAGACAATCACCAATCCTTCTTCTCAATTCCCACATGCGCATGATCATGGTCCTGATTTGGTCAACCATGTCATGCATAGGCAGGTTCTTCAACCGATTTATCTTGTTGTTAAAACTTTCTGCCAAGTTATTGTTGATATGATCACATTTGATGGCAGTGTTAAATCCTGACCTGTACCACAATAGAGAATGATAGGTGTTCAACCATGGACCAAACTCACTGCATTCTGTTTTTATCTTATCAAGATGATATGAATGTGTTTGTTTGGTGTAAGATCTTGCTGGTGGTCACATTCTCCCAAATTCTTCCCCTCTGAATTTTTTTAATCAAATTCATCCACATATGGCCAAAGCACTCCCTCTTCTCACAATGAGGAAAAACATTCTTCACTGCATTTTCTAGCCCTTTACATGCATCTGTGTGTACTGCCAAAGGTGACACTGGCCCTATGCATCTTTTCAACTGCATCATGAACCATGTCCAAGAAACCTCTGTCTATGACTGAAACAAACCAATAGCAATAGGGAACATCCAGTTGTGTCCATCTAAAGCATTGCATGCTGCCAATTGACCATTCGATTTGCCTGTCAAAAAAGATGAGTCTATGCTCAAATATGGATGGCACCCTGCTTTGAAGCCATCAATGCAAGGCTTTAAGCCATAAAGAACATGGAGAAAAGAACTCTACCATCCTCTGTTACCTTAGTATCTATCTCCACAACACTGCCAGGTGACCTCTTTTCCACCTCTTCTTTGAAGTTATAAAGCATCCTAAAAGTATTTGCCCAATCACCATATAATTCTTTCATTGCGCTCTGTTTTGCTTTCCACACTGTGGTATACTTCACCTTAATTGGGTACTGCTTTTCCAAGTCCACTATGAGTTTCTTTGTTGTAGTGTTTGGTTTCTTGGCTAAAATTGGAGTGATACTTTCTATAATCCAAAGCTGTGATGTCATGGTTGTTGTGAACTTGTAATACATGTATGTGGATTTGGGATTTTATTAACCCTAATGGTACTTCCATCAGGTTGAATTCTAGCATATATGTACCACTTGCAAGCCTGACGCTTCCATCGAAACCTCTGCACCTTGCATAAAATTTCTTTCTGTCAGTCCACATAGT
Source organism: Triticum aestivum (assembly GCF_018294505.1). Lineage (NCBI taxonomy): Eukaryota > Viridiplantae > Streptophyta > Magnoliopsida > Poales > Poaceae > Triticum > Triticum aestivum. Next base: position 34,090,783 of record NC_057794.1, read on the forward strand.
CTTGGCATCAAACTCATGTTTGACTACATAAGTCTTGAAACACATCCTGAACTCCTTCATGCTTGGGAACAACTTGCCTACTTCAATAACAGGATTTTCTTTGTCATACACACTTACAAGCTCATCATCATGTGCATCATCTACATCATCTGCAGCATCTTTCATCAGTTGTCCATCCACATCTTCACAAGCATTTATGTTAGGATCATTAGTCAAACTCGATTCATCCCTATCTTCCTCATCTTGATCATCTACTGGATCTACTGAAATGCCAAAAAAATTGGCCATCTCAGTGTCAGCTATTAGTGCAATGACCAAATCAGTAGTGTCTTCTAATTATACTGAATTCCAATCAACACAAGCAACCCTTGCAGCACCATCACATCCCTCTTCTGCATCTTGCTCAGCCCCCTCTATTACTGTCAGTTCACCCGTAAACATGGGCATTATCTATCTTTGTGAAGCCCAATCATCATCTACCATCTGCGAAGCCAACTTTGAGGGCACATATCCAACCTTAGAATCTGATTTCAGATCAACGAGCTCTGCATGAAAGGTAGTCTGTTTTCTTGCCCAGCCGTCTTGCCGGTCGATTTCATCAACCATCTCTTCACGATTCTCAATTCTCACATACTCACCCTTCCAATTATCAAACCATACCGATGCCACCTCTTGCTCTGGACCCCAAAAAATAATTTCTCCAATTTTCTCCACAACATTCCTCACGGCCCTCTCTTCCATGCTCTGTATTTGCTGTGGATCAATCTCTTCAAATTCAACCTCCCATTTCACAATTGTATCTCTCTCTATGTCTTGCACGCTACCATCAACTAGCTTTTCTTTAGATGGTAAGAATTCAATACTAAATTCGAAGGTACAAGCAACATTCCCCTTGTTTATCAATGGTGGGCACTATGAGGCAGCGGAAGCAGACGAGGCACACATCGCAGGGTTGAAGAGGTTGGATAGGGTGATTGCCTGGTCGACGTAGTCTCTCGTGGCTCCATCTGGTTTAGCCCAACGCCGCCCCATCGCCACTCCCCAGTCTCACCCACCTCCACAATCTGGATCTCGTGGAAAATAGGGGCAAAAAGAGGCTCACTTGGTCAGATCTAACTCAAGTCAGAGGGAAATGCTGCCGAATACACTCACCACATGTGCAGCCACGGCCGTCGCCGCCGCCGCCGCTGACGACGAGAAGGAAGAAGAGAGCAGCAACTAGAAGCAGGGGAGAAGCACGTGTTCAGTCAGGCGGGGAATCGATGCACTGCCAAGTGGGACCCACAACCATTAGTTTGACCCCCTGTTTTTACCTTAACCGCAGTCCCGTTGACGACCGGGCCCGTGTTTTAACCACCTGGTCGTATTGGGGCTATTATTGCCATGTAAGATGGTGCACAAGAGCTATTTCTGGCAACTACGTCGCACTCCTTCCAATTCACATGAAATGTGTCGCATAGCAGCTATTGACCCGTGAAAATGGCAATTGCATGGTTAATTAGCTTTACAGCATCTCGATCGATCATTTTCTAAGCTTGTTACTGAAAAGTGGATGAAGATTAAACTTGATGCACGGTTGCATGCAAACAAGCTCCCATTTAGTTTATTTTTTACGAGAAAACTTTCAATCTATTCATCAAATGTCATGATAGTACAAAGAAAACCGGAAATAATAAAAATTACATCAAGGTCCATCGACGACCTAACGATGAATACAAGCGTTGGAGCGAGCCGAAGGCGCACCACCGTTATCGCCCCTCCTTCACCAGAGCTGCACAAAACTTGTTTTAGTAGATAGTTGGGAAGTCGTTGTGCTAAGGCCCCACAGGACTAGCGCGCCAGAACAGCAATCACCGTTGATGAAGAGAAACGTAGATCAGAAGAGTCCAATTTGTAGACACACGAACGTAGACGCACCAAGACTGGATCCATGAAGGTTCACCAAAGACAAACACCGACCGAATCCCACGTGATCCGCCGGAGACACACCTCCACACGCCTTCCGACGACATTGTGAGCACCATCGTAAAAGAGATTAGGCGGAGAGGGCCTTATTCCAACTACGGGAAGCCGTCGCCGTCTCGACTTCCTAAATAGGACATGAACCCTAATTAACCCTAAACAAAGACCCTAAAATGGAGCAGGAGCCCTCCCACCAGCAAGGGTCGAGGTCCACAGTGTCTCCATGGCCCTAACGCCACCGAAGACAAGGCGGATCTACGGCGGTCCAGCGGGAGGCAAGAAGACCCTCGCCCTGGAGTTCTTCTACCTCTTTCATCTGGCTACTTTCTTTCTAACATAAGCAAATTGTATGAGGCTCAGTCCCATTATTTTCTACTTAAACGATAAATAATCACAGTTATGGTGTTGATAATTGGAGCCAACAACTAAGGGCATCTTAAAGGGTGCCCCCTACTCTCTCTCCCTACTTGTTCGCTTCGGATAAAATGGACAAAACCAAATCTCCCCTATTTCCTATTTGCTCAATTTTCTTCAAATCTTCTCACATGTATGGGCGGGACGGGTTGGGGTTGTGCGGCGGACAAATCACCTCAGTACGGATCACGTGGCCCAATCACATAGCCTTTGTTTTCGAGAATCCTCTCTCTCCCTCTCTCTCTCTTTGTCTCTAACCCACCCCCCCCTCATCTATTCACTCCACTTCCTCTCCCCCGCCAGAGCTAGTCATTGCCCAACATCCTCTCCTCTCACTTCATCAAGCCGCCACCCAGCTCGGGCCACACTCCCCGGCATCCATGGGCAGCCACAAAATCCAAGAGGAGCTCGAGTGTGATAACACACAAGAATAGGGGATCGTTTGTAGCCTTTTTTGATAAATGAGAGTGTCAAACCCAACGAGGAGCTAAAGGTAGAACAAATACTCCCTCAAGTTCTATCGACCACCTATACAACACTACGCAAAGTTGACATCTGCTTTACCTAAAATAGGTATGAAGCTATTTTGCAAGTATAAAACTATGAGTACTTTGCGCGAATAAAACTAGATAGCTTTTGTCAACAAGAAAGGCATTTGTCCTTAGGTGATAGATAACTAAACCAGTGACCATTATTGCAATTTTATATGAGGAAGAGGTATTAGCTAATATACTTTCTCTAGTTGGATCATATGCACTTATGATTGGAACTCTAGCAAGCATCCGCAACTACTAAAGATCATTAAGGTCGTAAAACCAAACCATAGCATTAAGTATCAAGTCCTCTTTATCACATACACAATGACCCCCAAACTCGGGCATGTGCTTCTGTCACTCACGCCACCCACCATAAGAGAACCATTAACGTATTACAACACCCTACAGCGGGGATCCATCCGTAGCGCGACACGGAGGGCATCATAGGACAGCACCAAAATAAAATATACAACTCAAACCAATCATGATCATCTATCAACCCATAGGACAAAACAGATCTACTCAAACATCATAGGATAACCACATGTCATTGGGAAATAATATATAGTGTTGAGCACCATGTTTAAGTAGATATTACAGCGGGGAGAAGCGGTGTTAAACCGCTGCATAGAGGGGAGAAAGTTGGTGTTGAGGGTAGCAATATTGTTGATGTAGATCGCTATCACGATCCTTCCCACGGCGGCACTCCGGCGCCACCGGGAAAGAGGGGAGAGAGCCCCCTCCTTCTTCTTGGCCTCCCCCTAGATTGGAGGATAGTCCCCCCTATGGTCCATGGCCTCCATGGTAGCGGAGGGGCGGGAGCCCCTTCGAGATTGGATCTCCCTCTATGTTCTCTTCTGTTTCGCGTTCCTGTTTTCTGGCCGAAAACCGTTTCTTATATTCCCGGAGATCCGTAACTCCAATTCCGCTGAGATTTTAACACGATTTTTTGGATATAAGCTTCGTTGCGCCCGAAGTAGAGATCCAACCAACGTACGAGGTGAGCACAACCCACCACCGCGCGCCTGGCCCCTGGGGCGCGCCCTGGTGTATTTTCGGGGTGTGGGCCCCTCTTTGCGTTGATTCCAAGTCCCAAAAATCACATATGTTCCAAAATAATTCTCCGTAAATTTTTATAACGTTTGGACTTTGTTTGATATGGATATTCTGCGAAACAAAATACATGCAAAAAAAAAGAACTAGCACTGGGCACTGGATCAATAGGTTAGTCCAATAAATTATATAAAATGTTGCCAAAAGTATGTGAAATTTGTATAATAATGGCATGAAACAATAAAAAATTATTGATACAAAGGAGAATTATCAGCATCCCCAAGCTTAATTCCTGCTCGTCCTCGAGTAGATAAATGATTAAAAAAATATAATTTTTGATGTGGAATTAGCATAAACTTGATCATATGTCTAATCATGGCATGAATATTAAGACATAAGTGATTCAAAGCAATAGTCTATATTTTGGCATAAAGACATCACTACTCGGGCATCCCAACAAACAATCGTGTCTATCAAAATATCAATGCTAAAGAAAGCTATGCCTACCAAATCATATAGTCTTGTCATCAACAATGCTAAAGAAAGCTATCCCTATCCTCATGTCGAGACCTCCTATCTTTGAACACTTCATCCACACAAAACTTAACAGAAAACCGGTGAGATCCATTAGTATAATAATGTAAATCACTACTTTAAGTACTATTGAAAACCCATTCATATTTTGCTTTTGCATTGTACCTACTGTATTATAACTTTTCCATGGCTTATACCACCAATAGAATCGATAGTTTTGTCAAAACAAGCAAAACAATGCATCAAAAACAGAATATGTCTTAAACAGGACAGTCTGTAGCAATCTGAACATCTACCACACTTCTGGTACTCCAAAAATTCTGAAACATTAGGACAAAATCAAAAAAACTAAAGCAATACTATGCAAAAAGTTTCAGAAACTTTTGACGTTCCAGTAAAAAAATGTAAAATCACGCAGTACAACAAAAGTTTATGTTTTTGCACCGCACATACCAACAACCAATCTAATCATCCTAAAGGCAAATCTTGGCACATTATTTTTATGATACAATGGATTTGTACAATGGGATAATTATTTTTTACGAGAAATTTCATGAAAAATTCTACATTGTTTCCATGAGCATGAACACAAGTGTTCAAGGTTGACCCTCACTTCTCCAATGCATCACCTTTCAATCACTTCTCTTTTTGAAAAAGTTTTTAGGTTCCACTCTATATTTTTTAAAACTTTATAAAAGCACTCAACAAAAATAAATGACCCTCTAAAACTTCTGGGTTGTCTCTCAGGTAGCATTTTCTTTAAAGCCATTAAGCTAGGCATAAAGTGCTCAAGTAATGGATCCACCTGGATTCCAAAGTATATCAAAGCCAATTGTAATTAACAATGATTTGACATTTAGTAGTGATCACAAAGCAACATATATCATGCAATGACGAAGTCTAACTCTCTTCCTATGCGTCGGCATGTCATACAAGAATAATTCATGCATATCAAGTAAAGGCCAATGCATAGTATAAGCAATTTCTTGAAATTCTATCGTGTTGGAAACATAGAGAGGCCAAGATGTAGTTCCTCTCTCATAATAATTGCAAGTAGGAGCAGTAAACACATCATATTATATTCATCAAAATCATCATATGCAACAGTAAAAGTTAACCCATCAATGCAATCCTTAATAAGTACAAACTTCTTCGATCTAGTGTAGTTTGAGGAATTCAAAAAGATAATAGGACTATCATGTGTGGGTGCAATAGCAACAATTTCATTCTTAACATAAGGAACTATATCAAGTTCATCTCCATAAGCATAATTCATATTGGCATCTTGGCCACAAGCATAGCAAGCATCAAGTTCATCAAAAAGGGATATTTCAAATGAATCAATGGGATCATAGCAATTATCATAGCATTCATCCTTCGGTAAGCATGAAGGGAAATTAAATAATGCATGAGTTAAAGAGTTACTCTCATTAGAAGGTGGGTACGGGTAGTTAATCCACTCTTCATCCTTTTGTTCTTCGCTCTCCTCATCATCTTTTTCATCCAAAGAGCTCACAGTTTCATCAATTTCTTCTTCCATAGACTCCTGCAAAATATTAGTCTCTTCTTGGACAGTGGAGACTTTCTCAATAAAGTCATTAATATAAGCATTAGAAGCATAGTTTTCATAGAAATATTTAAGTATGGCAAAAAATTTAGATTCGTAAAGAATAGTATCATACTTTCCAATCAAAGAAGAAATTTCATAAGCACCCTTAAAAACAACAAATTCTTCAATTTGTTCAATATCATAATAATTATAAACACCATTGGCATAATAAGATAAGATTCCATTATCACTAAAATCACATTGGTAGGGAAGGTGTTTTTTAGGGTCTTCAGAACAACAAGTAAATCATTTATTGCGCATAAATTCCAAGCATAGCATTGCATAGTATTAATTTGATGCAGTAAAAGTTTCCCTTTTTGAGATAAACGGTGTCGCACAAAATGAGCATGCTCATCTAAAGATTTTCCCTCAACTAATCTAGTTGGGGTTTCACCACGAGCACATAGGGATCGAAGATGATCCAAGTAGAAAGCTTCAGCAGTATGATAGATTTTAGGTGGTTCTTCAACCATTGGTTTAGTAGGTTCAACTAATTTATTTTGTATTTTTCATTTTCAAACCATACCTAAAGATAGAAAACAAGACCACAAAAATAAAAACTACTTAGTGATAAGGCAAACGAGCACACACGAGAATATTCACCCCACGCTATTGCTCCCCGGCAATGGCGCCTGAAAAAAGGTCTTGATAACCCACAAGTATAGGGGATCGTTTGTAGCCTTTTTTGATAAATAAGAGTGTCGAACCCAACGAGGAGCTAAAGGTAGAACAAATATTCCCTCAAGTTCTATCGACCACCGATACAACTCTACGCACACTTGACGTTTGCTTTACCTAAAAAAAGTATGAAACTATTTTGCAAGAATAAAATTACGAGTACTTTGCAGGAATAAAACTACGAATAAACTGCAAGACAATAAAAGTAGATAGCTTCTGTCAACAAGAAAGTCATTTCTCCCTAGGTGATCGATAACTAAACCGGTGATCATTGTCGCAATTTTATATGATGGAGATGCATGAGCTAACATACTTTCTCTACTTGGATCATATGCACTTATGATTGGAACTCTAGCAAGCATCCGCAACTACTAAAGATCATTAAGGTCGTAAAATCCAACCATAGAATTAAGTATCAAGTCCTCTTTATCCCATACGCAATGACCCCCAAACTCGGGTCTGTGCTTCTGTCACTCACTCCACCCACCATAAGCGAACCATTAACATATTGCAACACCCTACAGCGGGGATCCCTCCGTTTCCGTGACACGGAGCACCATAGGACAACACCAAAATAAAATATACAACTCAAACCCATCATGCTCATCTATCAACCCACAGGACAAAACGGATCTACTCAAGCATCATAGGATAACCACATATCATTGGGAAATAATATATAGTGTTGAGCACCATGTTTAAGTAGAGATTACAGCGGGGAGAAGGGGTGTTACACCATTGCATAGAGGGAAAGAAAGTTGGTGTTGACGGTAGCAAGATTGTTGATGTAGATCGCTATCATGATCCTTGCCTCGGCGCCACTCCGACGCCACCGGGAGAGAGGGGGAGAGAGCCCCCCTCCTTTCCTTCTTCCTTGGCCTCCCCCTAGATGGGAGGAGAGTTCCCCCTCTGGTCCATGGCCTCCATGGCGGCAGAGGGGCAGGAGCCCCTCAGAGATTGGATCTCCCTCTTTGTTCTTTTCTGTTTCGCAATCCTATTTTCTGGCCAAAAATCGTTTCTTATATTCCCGGAGACCCGTGACTCCGATTTCGCTGAGATTTTAACACAACTTTTTGGATATAAGCTTGCTTGCGTCTGAAATAGAGATCCAACCGACGTACGAGGTGAGCACAACCCACCACCGCGCGCCTAGCCCCTGGGGCGCGCCCTGGTGTATCTTGGGGGCTGTGGACCCCTCTTTGCATTGATTCCAAGTCCCAAAAATCACATATATTCCAAAATAACTCTCTGTATATTTTTATCGCGCTTGGACTTCGTTTGATATGGATATTCTATGAAACAAAAAACATGCAAAAAACAAGAACTGTCACTTGGCACTGGATCAATAGGTTAGTCCAATAGATCATATAAAATGTTGCCAAAAGTATGTGAAAGTTGTATAATAATGGCATGAAAGAATCAAAAATTATAGATACGACGGAGACGTATCAGAGCGCTCTCACATGGCATTATTATCGGGATAAAGGAGGTCGATGAGGCTCTGGTCTGCAGCATGTCGACCTTCCATTGCACGTCTTCCTCCCATCGTGCACCATCCTTATCACATGCCCTCCAACCGCTGCCATCCTCATCTCCACCCTCCAATCGCACACTATCTCACATCGCGTTGACCTCACATGCCACGCCATCCCTACATGCATTGACCCTCTGCATTGTGCCACCTTCGCTGCTTGCCATCTCCTAACTCCACTATGGTGCCAAATAGAGGTAACTTTTTTGTCACCCAAATTCTTCCAAGTGTGTCTATAGATAAATAGGGAGGACAAACATAGTTTTTTTTCAATCGAGAGGCCCTAAGATGTTAGGACTTATAGACCAGATCATTTCATGTGGGTGATAACATGGACCAAGCGGTATCTGTGGGCGGCCAACAAGTGGCAAGGTGGTAGGTTGCTGCTACCCCTTTTAGCAGTGCGTTGGTTTTCCCCGGAGAGGAAGGGATGATGCAGCAAAGTAGCATAAGTACTTCCCTCAGTTTTTGAGAACCAAGGTATCAATCCAGTAGGAGGCTACGCGCGAGTCCCTCGCACCTGCACAAAACAAATAAATCCTCGCAACCAACGCAAATAGGGGTTGTCAATCCCTATATGGCCACTTACGAGAGTGAGATATGATAGATATGATAAGATAATATTTTTGGTATTTTCATGATAAAGATGCAAAGTAAAATAAAGGCAAAGTAAATAGCAAAGTAAATAACTAAGTAGTAAGAGATTGATATGATAAAGATAGACCCAGGGGCCATAGGTTTCACTAGTGGCCTCTCTCGAGAGCATAAGTATTCTACGGTGGGTGAACAAATTACTGTTGAGCAATTGACAGAATTGAGCATAGTTATGAGAATATCTAGGCATCACGTCCGAGACAAGTAGACCGACTCCTGCCTGCATCTACTACTATTACTCCACTCATCGACCGCTATCCAGCATGCATCTAGATTATTAAGTTAAAAACAGAGTAACGCCTTAAGCAAGATGGCTTGATGTAGAGGGATAGACTCATGCAATATGAAGAAAACCCCATCTTGTTATCCTCGATGGCAACAATACAGTACGTGCCTTTCTGCCCTTACTGTCACCGGGAAAGGACACCGCAAGATTGAACCCAAAGCTAAGCACTTCTCCCATTGCAAGAAAGATCAATCTAGTAGGCCAAACCAAACTGATAATTCGAAGAGACTTGCAAAGATAACCAATCATACATAAAAGAATTCAAAGAAGATTCAAATATTATTCATAGATAGACTTGATCATAAACCCACAATTCATCGGTCTCAACAAACACACCGCAAAAAGAAGATTACATCGAATAGATCTCCACAAGAGAGGGGGGACATTGTATTGAGATCCAAAAAGAGAGAAGAAGTCATCTAGCTACTAACTATAGACCCGTAGGTCTGAGGTAAACTACTCACACTTCATCGGAGGGGCTATGGTGTTGATGTACAAGCCCTCCGTGATCGATGCCCCCTCTGGCGGAGCTCCGGAACAGGCCCCAAGATGGGATCTCGTGGATACAGAAAGTTGCGGCGGTGGAATTAGGGTTTTGGCTCCATATCTGATCGTTTGGGGGTACGTGGGTATATATAGGAGGAAGAAGTATGTCGGTGGAGCAACAGGGGGCCCACGAGGGTGGAGGGCGCGCCTGAGGGGTAGGCATGCCCCCCTACCTCGTGGCCTCCCGTTACGTGTCTTGACGTAGGTCCAAGTCTCCTGAGTTGTATTCGATGATAAAATCATGTTCCCAAAGGTTTCATTCCGTTTGGACTCCGTTTGATATTCCTTTTCTTCGAAACCCTAAAACAGGCAAAAAAACATCAATTCTGGGCTGGGCCTCCGGTTAATAGGTTAGTCCCAAAAATAATATATAAGTGGATAATAAAGGCCGATAATGTCCAAAACGGTAGATAATATAGCATGGAGCAATTGAAAATTATAGATATGTTGGAGACGTATCAGTTGCATAGGGGTAGGCTATGACAAATACTACATGCAAGGATGTGCTGATTTGGCAAGGCAAGGCATGGGCTGTAATAATCCATAGTTTTAAGTGGAGAGCATGAATTTTTACCTCGATTGTGCATTACATTCATTCATCCAAAATCCAAGGGAATTTAAAACTTTTCTCTGCAAACAACTAAATCTAACCACATGTTGGAAAATTGGGCATGACCTTTGCTCATTGTATAACATTTGGATCACTATTCAATAAGTATAGGAGAAAATGACTATAATGCATAAAGACCATTCATGCCACTTTAAAATTGGAATTCAAAATTATGTCAAATGGTTGTTTGAATTACAAATATTCTTTGAATTCAATAATACAATTTCAGTTGAATTGCAAATCATAATATAAAATGTATGCATTGAAATAAATTATATTATATTCAAATGATTACAATTAAATGAATTGAATTACAAAACATTACATAGATCATAGTCAGATCTTGGCAAATTTTATAAGGTGTTCATAATAGAATAATGGAAATGCTAACTAAAGCTAAATCTTGTTTCTTCTCAGCTTCTTCTCAACAACCTGCAAATACAAACATGATACATCCATTTTGCATCATGTTTTTCTACTGTTATTTATTATTTTTGGGTCATTATTTCACTTTATGATGCTATCCTAATGTCTTCTCTCTCTTATTTTGCAAGTTTCACATGAAGAGGGAGATTGCCGCTTGCTGGAGTTTTGGACCTGAAGAGGCTACAACAGAGATAGCTATTCTGCACAACTCCAAATGACCTAAAAATTTACGGAGACTTATTTTGGAATGTAGAAAAATATTGGCGGAAGAATTACCAAAAGGGGGTCCACCGGGGAGTGACGAGCTTAGGGGCGCCCCCAGCAGGCCTCCCATGCCCATCTTCTGCTATATGAGGCTATTTTCCCTAGAAAAATAGAGATGAGACTTTCAGGGTGAAGTGTCGCTGTCTCGAGGCAGAACCTGGTCAGGAGCACTTTTGCTCTTCGGCGGAGCGATTCCGCTGGGGAAACTTCCCTCCGGGAGGGGGACTCAAAACCATCGACATCAGCAACAATCCTCTCATCATGGGAGGACCAATCTTCATCAACATCTTCACCAGCATCATCTCCTTTCAAACCCTAGTCCTCTTGTATTCAATCTTTGTCTCAAAGCCTCAGATTGGTACATGTGGGTTGCTAGTAGTGTTGATTGCATCTTGTAGTTGATGTTAGTTGGTTTATTTGATGGAAGACTATATGTTCGGATCCTCAAGCATATTCAATACACCTCTAATATTGAACATGACGATTTATGAGTAGTTAATTTTGTTCTTGAGGACATGGGAGAAGTCTTGTTATAAGTAATCATGTGAAGTTGGTATTCATTCGATATTTTGATGATGAGTATGTTGTTCTTCCTTTAGTGGTGTCATGTGAATGTCGACTGCATGACACTTCACCATACTTGGGCCTAAGGGAAGGCACTGGGGGTAATAAGTAGATGATGGGTTGCGAGAGTGACAGAAGCTTAAACCCTAGTTTTTGTGTTATTTCATAAGGGGCTGATTTGGATCCATATGTTTCATGCTATGGTTAAATTATCTTAATTCTTGTTTCATAGTTGTGGGATCTTACGAGAGGGGGTAATCATACGAGGGTTATTTGTTCAAGTAAGAATAGCACCATAGCACCGGTCCACCCACATATCAAATTATCAAAGTAGCAAACGCAAATCTACTAAACATAATGAACGTGACTAGACAACAATTCTCATGTGTCCTCGAGAATGCTTTGCTTACTATAAGAAAATGTTCTGGACAGTCCTTTGCTATAAAAAGGATTGGGCCACCTTGATGCATCTTTGTTACTATTGCTACTTGTTACTTGTCACTTGTTACAAATTAGCTTGCTACAAAACTATCTATCATCGCTACTTTCATCACTTGTAGAGAATACCTTACTGAAAAACGCTTATCATTTCCTTCTGCTCATCGTTGGGTTCGACACTCTTACTTATCGAAAGGACTATGGTTGATCTCCTATACTTGTGGGTCACCAAAACACAAAGACAAGAAATGAGAGTTAAGGTTAGAACATGTGCGATCACATGAGGTGATGCAATATTTTATTTAGGAGCCTAGTTCAGAACATCGGCGATTGGTCTAGGTCATAATCCTATTAGAGTGGATACCAAATTATTCGAATGAGAAAATTAACAACACTTTGTCCCAGACACAACCTTGAGCCACAGATGACGAGGATGGCAATTAGTCGTTTGGCAACAAAAGGCAATGAGAGCATTATAACCACAACTCCATCCCACATATAGAGGCAACCATGATAACTATAAGTCAATTAGGGATGTCTCTAACTGGATTAAGCTCTGTAATCATTCAAATGCAATAAATGAGTAATTTTTGGGTTTAGCTTACATATTTGTATCCAGCTAAATTCATTTCAGCCCATATGTTTATGCAAGTCGAAGTAATCTAACCAGAAAACCCCCATGGACAATAAGTAACCCTTTTAGCCACTAAATCAATACAGGAAGGAGGATAATGCACATCCCATCAACTAAAGTTTGGTAATGTAGACAACTGCTTGTCTAGATAATGATTGAGGAGGAGAGGTCAGCAAGGCAACCTGTAATAATTCTCTCATAAATCGGAGAATTAGATCATGATAAACCACACAACTTACTCATCTAAGGCTAAGTTGAGTCAACATTGAGGTGGCAGTCACACAAGCATGTGTTGGGAAACGTTGCATGGAAAACAAAAAAATTCTACGCACACACAAGATCTATCCATGGAGATGCATAGCAACGAGAGGGGAGAGTGTGTCTATGTACCCTCGTAGACCGTAAGCAGAAGCGTTTAGTAAAGCGGTTGATGTAGTCGAACTTCTTTGCACTCCAACCAATCGAGTACCGAACGTACGACACATCCACGTTCAGCACACGTTCAGCTCTATGGCACCCACGCCTTCTTGATCTAGCAAGACGGCGAGGTAGTGGATGAGTTCCGGCGGCACAACAACGTGGTAACGGTGATGGTGATGCTATCTCCACAGGGCTTCACCTAAGCACTACGAAAATATTGACCGAGGGTGTAAACGATGGAGGGGGGTGCCGCACACGGCTAAGCAATTGTTGTGGTTGTGCTAGGAGCCCCCTTCCCACATCTATACATATACCTATACTAATTACCGACTCCGTAGAAATTAGCACGTTAATTAGAAATTAGGAGCCGTTCATCTCCCGGGACCGAGTTATAACACTGTAGATTAACCCATGTAATTTTAAGGCTCCACGACAACGATCAGAAAAAAAAAATTAGCCCTACGGTCAAATGTACGGTTTAGATCAAAAATGAGAAAACATAGTAGAGTCGTAATAGCATACAATCCAAGTCCACCGCAAGTTAAAAATTGTAGACGTACAATCCAGATCAAAGAAGAAAACCGTGGATGTCAAAAAAAAGCAAGCAAGCCGTGGTTGAGTCCTAATAGCATACGATGCATATCCACTCCAAGGTGAAGAAATTGTATACGTACAATCTCTAACCCTGGCGTCTTGACGCATTCTCTCCCCCCTCCTCCAAGCCTTCTACTTCCACCTCTCGCCCCTCCTCCTCCCATCTACCACAAGCCCATGGCACTCTCCCCGTGCTACAACGGTCACGGGACAACGCGACGATGAAGCAACCTCACTTTTTCTGATTGATCCACCTGCAGTACGGGGTTAGCCTCCTACTAGCCAATTCATGCTTGATCGATCCTTGCGTATAGCTGCCGCCAAAGCACGTGCACGTACACAGCGTCCCCACGACTAAGAAACGAAGCAACCTAGCTTTCTCTGATTGATCCACCTGCAGTAGGGCGTTAGCCACCTGCTAGCCAATTCGCGCTTGATCGATCCTTGCATGTAGCTGCTGCCAAAACACGCGCACGTACACAGCGGCCAGCCAGCAAGAAAATAAAAGCATGGCCAGGCACAGGAGAAATCACTCGATGGCCACGGTACGTACCTTGCGTTTTCTGTATTACTTTATTGGTAAATTACATAGCCTAGGTAAAGTATCTTTAATGCCTCAGCTAGCTAAGTATATCAGATTACATGTACGTGCAGGAACCAAAGCTCATGATGATGACATGCGTACATGGCTTGTGATTATTATTGCTAATGATGTGCCTCCATGCGTCCTCCGGGTAATCCCGAGTTAGTGATTCCAATGCCATAACACGTGCATCTACAGCGGCCAGCCTGCAGGAAAATGAACACACACGCAGGCGAACAAGAAATCGCTGGATGGCCATGGGTACGTAGCTTTGCGTTTTCTCTATTAATTCTCTGGTACATTACATATCCTAGGTAAAGAATCTTAATGCCTCAACTAGCTTACTATATAAGCTGTGATCGCATTACATGTACGTACAGGAACCAAAGCACACGATGATGTCATTACCGATATGGATAGTGATTATTATTGCTAACAATGTTCCTCCCTGTGTCCTCCAGGTCATTCCTGAGTGACTAATTCCAAAGATCTTCAACAATGTTGGAATTTAGTTTAGGATTAGTACTACAAACTAATTTTGTATAGGTATTAAAAAAAATAGTTCACTTGGCATATTCAGCAAGGTTGGAATTTAGATCTCGATCTCTTGAATGTGAGTGAATTGGTCGCTATTTGCTAGAAAAGGTTGCGGACAGGACAATGGTGCATCGCAAGGTTACAGCAGGTGTGCAACATCATCAGCGGATTTATAGATTATTTCAAGCACGTTAACATAAATCGGATCTTCGCATGCAAAAACTCTGAGGAGTTGTTTTTCAGTCTACCTGTTGGGAGGTGCCTGTTCTAGGAGATATTTCTCCTTTCTGCTTGATCCAGTATGCGTCCAAGCTGGTAACTCAACTTTTTTGTTTTTAGGTTCTTTAGACGTTAATACGATCTTTTTTCAAGTTGAGATGTAAGCTTAGAACAAATTAAAAAAAAGTGTTTCTAATATAGATTACCTTTCCTGAAAAAAATTGAATTGTCAACTGGGCTGGATATATACTAGCTTGGATGATACTAATTCCTCCCTCAGTGTGATCATATGTATATATATGTGCCTTTTGCTCTCCAATTATTAGCACAACATGTCCACTCATTTTTTTTCCAAAAGCGCAGGTGAACAAGCCTGGGCTCAATATCACGTGCCTCACGTGTAATAAGACTAGATGCTTCAAACTACAATATATTCAGAGGAGTTGATGGTGTGATCTCTTATATATTTATTAGTTATTGTACAATATCACAAGTCATAAGGTTTTTTTGATGCAAAGGGAGGTATATTTTCAAGATCAAAGAGAGTATATTTGTTCACGAAGAAACCTTTCTAACAGTTGTTTTAATATGAGTGTGTTGTTAACATTTTTTTTGTGCAAATTATGTTTCCACCTCAGAATCAAATGCAAAATATGTTCTTCCCAGCCATGAAGTACTAATTACTCCTTTTCTGTTCTCCATATCATATAATTATTGTTAATTAAATTAGTGGCATGCCCATTTATTTCATGGCAAGATCATCATCATGCTGCAAACCTAGAATATATAATTGCCAGACCATTTTTCCTGGGCATGAGTTGTCTATTGGTGCAGCTTTTTTGTATCTATTTTAGGTTTTTATTTCTTAGAACTACGAAGAAAAGCTACATCTAAATTTACTCCAAGGTATATGTTCTCCTTCTACTAAAAAACACATTTGGGTGCGAGTTGAAGAGAAAAATCATCCAATTTTTTTATACTTTCTAATGTGGTGAGCCTCACATGCACCGGCATCCACTACGATGCATCTGATCTGTGCAAAAGTTTGAATACTTGATGGTACTTCCACTTCATCTCCGGGATTAGATCAATAATTAAATGCCTTCTACGGGTGGATTCAAGGATGATATTGATACCTAAAGTTTGTGTATGGTTGTATTTCATAATAAAGGTTTTGATAATTGTAAAACTGTGATGGTTTTTGGGACTTGATACTTTTTTTTTTGACAAAAGGGACTTTATTCTTTCGATAGTTACAACCACTAGAGGTGTAAGAATGTACATTAGTTAATTATTTTGGATGACAAACACCAAGTGTTATAGTGTTTTGTGAAGTTCATTGCAAAGAACTTTTTGGCATTTCCACTTGGATAATATGGAATTGGTGCACGAAGGAACCATATATTTTCGAACTTATAAAAAATGGCAGTAACTCAAGGACTCATGTTTATTTAGCTATTTGGTAGAACGGAAAGACTATATACATCATCTCTCTCTCTCTCTCTCTCCCTCTCTCTCTTTCTCTCTCTCTCTCTCTACATTTCTTAAAGAAGTGTATTGTTATATATGAATATTATATGTTCCCAGAGTTGACGGTTTATGAAACATTATTGGCTGTGATTCTTCACGAACTACTGCACATGTCAAAAAAATTATCCGTAATATGTGTGGTAAAAACACTATCATTGTTATGAATAAATTCAAAATTAATTGGGTGTATGGTTACATGGACAAAATGTTTTGTTTGAATACTAAACTTTCAGGAGCTTTAATACAAAGCAAAAAATTTACAGCATAACCAATATTCTTGGATAAAATTCTAATAAGTTACTATCTAAATAACTAGCCCGTGCATCTGCACGGGTTGGCGACTAGTATATATAGGTCGGGGGAGGAGGGAGCAGCCAGGAGGCGCCCCCAAGTAGGCCTAATCCTACTTGGGGTCCTTCCCAAGTGCCCCCCCCCCCCCCTTACCATATTTGTCGGAGGAGGGGAGGAAAGGGGGAAGAGGGAAGGAAGGGGGAGGCCGAATCCCCCCCTTACCTTTCCCCCACTTGGGCGGCTGCCATAGGGGGTGCGTTAGCCCCTTGTGGGCTGGTGTGCTCCCCTCTAATGGCCGAATAGGCCCATTACCCTCCCGAGGGTGTCTGGTACCCCCTCCGGTATTCCAATGACTACCCGGTACACTCCGAAACACTTCCGTTGTCTGAATACCATCGTTCTATATATCAATCTTTACCTCCGGACCATCCCGGAGCTCCTTGTCATGTCCGTGATCTCATCCGGGACTCCGAAAAACATTCCGTCAGCAAGTCATATAACTCATATAACACTATGTCGTCAACGAACGTTAAGCGTGCGGACCCTACGGGTTCGAGAACTATGTAGACATGACAGAGACACCTCTCCAGTCAATAACCAATAGTGGAACCTGGATGCCCATATTGGCTCCTACATATTCTACAAAGATCTATATCAGTCGAACCTTATGACAACATACGTAATTCCCTTTGTCCATCGGTGTGTTACTTTCCCGAGATTCGATCGTTGGTATCTTCATACCTAGTTCAATCTCGTTACCAGCAAGTCTCTTTACTCATTCTGTAATACATCATCTTGCAACTAACTCCTTAGTCACTTTGCTTGCAAGGCTTCTTATGATGTGTATTATCGAGAGGGCCCAAAGAACCTCTCCGATACACGGAGTGAAAAATCCTAATCTCGATTCATGCCAACTCAACAGACACCTTCGGAGATACCTATAGAGCATCTTTATGATCACCCAGTTACGTTGTGATGTTTGATAGCACACAAGGTATTCCTCTGGTATCTGGGAGTTGCATGATCTCATAGTCAAATGAATAGCTACTTGACATTAAGAAAGCAATAGCAATAAACTAAACGATCATATGCTAAGCTAATGAATGGGTGTTGTCCATCACATCATTCTCCTAATGATGTTATCCCGTTATCAAATGACAACTCATGTCTATGATTAGGAAACCTTAACCATCTTTTGATCAATGAGCTAGTCTAGTAGAGGCTCACTAGGGACACGGTATTTTTTTATGTATCCACACATGTATTTAAGTTTCCGGTCAATACAATTCTAGCATGAATAATAAATCTTTATCATGATTAAGGAAATATAATAATAACCATTTTATTATTGCCTCTAGGGCATATTTCCATCGGCATGCCCACCAACTAGCAAAAGAAAATACCGATGTGTTAAATATCTAGGAAAGAAACACGAGGGATAAGGACAAGTAGATGGTCAGCCATGGTAGCTCCCCATTTAAAGAGGTAATGATTGTCATCGACTAATGGGAAGAGATCTAGAGCCCTTGTTGCTTTGAAGGGTTGTGAACTGTGAAAGAATAGCCCGGTGGGGAGGGAGCGGGCACTAGATAATAAAGGGAAGGAGAGGGATGAACAACAAGGAGGTAGTGAGAGGCAAAGGAAGCAAGAACGGGAGTGAGGGGGAAGATAGAAAGAAGTCAAATAATATGAGAAAACCCATCGTTTTACCCTTAGTGGCAATAATAAAATACATGCATTGGCCCTTATTGTCACTGGGCTAGATCACCGCAAGATTGAAGCCATGACAAAGCACCACTCCCTCAAACTTGGCCAAAGAAGACAAATAGATCGGAGAGCATGTAAAGCTATTTAATTATACAAGAAATAAAACCTCAAAAGATTGAATTGATTTCAATGAACAATCTGATCATAAAGTGATGATTCATCATGTCCCAACGAACACACCACCGATTACGTCAAATTGATCATGATCATGTGAGAAAGCTCATAGGAACATGGTATTGAAGATTCAAATACAGAGAGGGTCCTCTACCTACTACTATGGACCCTGATGGAACTACTCACACATTATCATGGAGGCAGCATGGTTGATGAAGAATACTCCAGCAATGACTTCACCCTCCGGCAGAGCTCCAGAAAAGGCCTCCAAATGGGATCTTCATCGAATAGGAACTTGCGATGGCGGTAACATTCTTCTAGAGGAATGACGAACAGTTGTAGTATTTATAGGGATTCATGGCAGTGGAATCAGGTCAACTACAAGTGGGGGACCCACACGGGAAGGGGGAGGCCTACCCCCCCCCCCCTCCCGGGCCGCGCCCCCTGCCCGTGTGGGGCCCCACCTACCGCCTTGACTGATTTCACGGCCATAAATATCCACCTGGCTGTGTGGGCCCTTGCTACCTCTTGAGCATGCGTTGGTTTTCCCTTGAAGAGGAAAGTGCGATGCAGCAAAGTAGCGCAAGTATTTCCCTCAGTTTTTGAGAACCAAGGTATCAATCCAGTAGGAGACTACACGCAAGTCCCCCGTACCTGCACAAACAATCAAGAACCTTGTAACCAACGCGATAAAGGGGTTGTCAGTCCCTTCACGACCAGTTGCAAAAGTGAGATCTGATAAAGATAATAAGATAAATATTTTTGGTGTTTTTGTTGTATAGATTGAAAAGTAAAGATTGCAAAATAAACAGCAACAGAAATAGCTAGTTGACGGGGGATTAATATAATGGAGAATAGACCCGGGGGCCATAGGATTCAGTAGTGACTTCTCTCAAGATAGCATAATCTACAGTGGGTGAACAAATTACTGTCGAGCAATTGATAGAAAAGCGCATAGTTATGAGAATATCTAGGCATGATCACGTATATAGGCATCACGTCTGTGACAAGTAGACCGAAACGATTCTGCATCTACTACTATTACTCCACACATCGACCGCTATCCAGCATGCATCTAGAGTATTAAGTTCATAAGAACAGACTAACACATTAGGCAAGATGACATGATGTAGAGGGATAAACTCAAGAAACATGATATAAACCCCATCTTTTTTTCCTCGATGGCAACAATACAATACGTGCCTTGCTGCCCCTCCTGTCACTGGGAAAGGACACCTCAAGATTGAACCCAAAGCTAAGCACTTCTCCCATTGCAAGAAAGATCAATCTAGTAGGCCAAACAAAACTGATAATTCGAAGAGACTTGCAAAGATATTTAAATCATGTATATAAGAATTCATAGAAGAATAAAATATTCTTCATAGGTAATCTTGATCATAAACCCACAATTCATCGGATCTTGACAAACACACCGCAAAAAGAATTGCATCGAATAGATCTCCAAGAAAATCGAGGAGAACTTTGTATTGAGATCCAAAGAGAGAGAAGAAGCCATCTAGCTAATAACTATGGACCTGAAGGTCTATGGTAAACTACTCACACATCATCGGAGAGGCTATGGTGTTGATGTAGAAGCCCTCCGTGATCGATTCCCCCTCCGGCGGAGCACGAGAAAAGGCCCCAAGAAGGGATTTCACGGGTACAGAAGGTTGTGGCGGTGGAAATAGGGTTTTGCGGTGCTCCTGGATGTTTTCATGGTATATGGGTATATATAGGAGGAAGAAGTAGGTCGGTGGAGCTGCGAGGGGCCCACGGGGGTGGGAGCACGCCCTCCTGCCTCGTGGCCTCCTTTCTTCTTTCTTGACGTCCACTCCAAGTCTCCTGGATTGTGTTTGTTCCAAAAACGATCTTCGCGATGGTTTTATTCCGTTTGGATTCCGTTTGATATTCCTTTTCTGTGAAACACTAAAATGGGCAACAAAACAGCAATTTGCACTCGGCCTTCGGTTAATAGGTTAGTCCCAAAAATAATATAAAAGTGCATAATAAAGCCCATTAAACATCCAAAATAGATAATATAATAGCATGGAACAATCAAAAATTATAGATACGTTGGAGACGTATCAGCCCTTGGTTGCTTGTCTCGATCTCTCCCGAAGCGTCTAGTATCTCTTGTTGCCCAAAAGATCCGTGTCAAATTGGCAACTTATTTTGACCTAAATTGATATTGATTTCCTGTAGAACCAAAAACAAAATAAGTAAACATGAATTGTCACTATGCACTAAATTAGTAGGTTAGTCCATGAAAATAAAATAAATTGCTATAAAAGTATATATAAATGATAATATAATAGCATGAAACAATAAAAATGATAGATACGTTTGAGACGTATTTAAAGTCTTGTAGCCTACTTACATCACCTTATTATACTTGCTCTTATATGGCCGCATGGTACAAGACCTCCCTAGGAGTGCAACACAACCCCTAGGGGATTATAGTTTACCTACACTCTAGGGGATCATAAGTTTACCTTGTGTTTTGTTAATGTCCCTAGGGAGACTAACAATCCTTAATGTCTTCATTTTAGGATCTAGGGAACATTTCAAACCCTAGGTAACATTGCAAATTTTAGTAGTGACTATGCCAACCTGAGGTACCAATTCACAATAACCAAAAAAGAAGCAAGCTGGAGGAAGCTTATCCCTAAGAAGTTGGTTGTTTATGAAGGAAATATGCCCTAGAGGCAACAATAAAGTTGTTGTTTATATTTCCTTATATCATGATAAATGTTTATTGTTCATGCTAGAATTGTATTAACCGGAAACTTGATACATGTGTGGATACATAGACAAAACACCGTGTCCCTAGTAAGCCTCTACTAGACTAGCTCGTTAATCAAAGATGGTTAAGTTTCCTAACCATGGACATGTGTTGTCATTTGATGAACGGGATCACATCATTAGGAGAATGATTTGATGGACAAGACCCATCCGTTAGCTTAGCATAATGATCATTAAGTTTTATTGCTATTGCTTTCTTCATGTCATATACATATTCCTTTGACTATGAGATTATGCAACTCCTGGATACCGGAGGAATACCTTGTGTGCTATCAAATGTCACAACGTAATTGGGTGATTATAAAGATGCTCTACAGGTATTTCCGAAGGTGTTTATTGGGTTGGCATAGATCAAGATTAGGATTTGTCACTCCGAGTATCGGAGAGGTATCTCTGGGCCCTCTCGGTAATACACATCATGATAAGCCTTGCAAGCAATGTGACTAATGAGTTAGTTACGAGATGATGTATTACGGAATGAGTAAAGAGACTTGCTGGTAACGAGATTGAACTAGGTATGAAGATACCGACGATCGAATCTCGGGCAAGTAACATACCGATGACAAAGGGAATAACGTATGTTGTCATTACGGTATGATCGATAAAGATCTGCATAGAATATGTGGAAACCAATATGAGCATCCAGGTTCCGCCGTTGGTTATTGACCGGAGAGGTGTCTCGGTCATGTCTACATAGTTCTCGAACCTGTAGGGTCCGCACGCTTAACGTTCGATGACGATTTTGTATTATATGAGTTATGTGATTTGGTGACCGAATGTTGTTCGGAGTCCCGGATGAGATCACGGACATGATGAGGAGTCTCGAAATGGTCTAGAGGTAAAGATTGATATATAGGACGATGGTATTAGGACACCGGAAGTGTTCCGAGGGTACCGGGTGCATATCAGGTCACTGAAAGGGGTTCCGGGCATCCCCCCGGCAACTACATGGGCCTTAATGGGCCAAGAGTGGGACAGACCAGCCCCTAAGGGGCTGGTGTGCCCTATGTAGGCCAAAATAAGGGGGAAGGAAAGTGGAGAAGGGAGAAAGGAAGGGGAGGGATTTGGCCTCCCCCTTCCTTCCCTCCTCCCTTCCCCCTACGGATGGATATGGAAGGGGGAGGCCGAATTGAGAGGCGCCCAAGTAGGATTCCTCCTATTTGGGGCGCCCCCTTGGCTACCTCTCCTCCCCTCCAACCTATATATATGAGGGGGGCACCTCTAGAACATACAACAACGATTGTTAGCCGTGTGCGGCGCCCCCCTCCACAGTTTACGCCTCGAGTCATATTGACATAGTTCTTAGGCGAAGCCTTGCATGGATCACTTCACCATCACCATCACCATGTCATCGTGCTGACAAAACTCTCCCTCGAAACTTTGCTGGATTACGAGTTCGAGGGACGTCATCAAGATGAACGTGTGCAGAACTAGGAGGTGTCGTGCGTTCGGTGCTTGATCGTTCGGAATCAGAAGATGTTCGACTACATCAACCGTGTTGTCAAATGCTTCCACTTTCGGTCTACGAGGGTACGTGGACACACTCTCCCCCTCTCATTGCTATGCATCTTGTAGATAGATCTTGCATGAGCATAGGAAAATTTTGAAATTGCATGCTATGTTCCCCAATAGTGGCATCCGAGTCAGGTCTATGCATAGATGATATGCACGAGTCGAACACAAAGAGTTGTAGGCGGTGATCGGCATACTGCTTACCACCAACGTCTTATTTTGATTCAACGGTATTGTTGGATGAAGCGGCCCAGACCAACCTTACATGACCACATTCATGAGATCGGTTCCACCGACAGACAGGCAACTAGTTTTGCATAAAGGTGGCTGGCGGGTGTCTGTTTCTCCAACTTTATTTGAATCAAATTTGACTATGGTCGGTCCTTGTTGAAGGTTAAAACAGCAAACTTGATAAATCACCGTTGTGGTTTTGATGCGTAGGTAAGAACGGTTCTTACTAGAAGCCCGTAGCAGCCACGTAAAACTTGGAACAATAAAGTAGAGGACATCTAACTTGTTTTTGCAGGGCATGTTTTGATGTGATATGGTCAAGACATGATGTGATATATGTTATTGTATGAGATGATCATGTTTTGTAAAAGTTATCGGCAACTGGCAGGAGCCTTATGGTTGTCTCTTTATTGTATGAAATGCAAACACCATGTAATTGCTTTGCTTTATCACTATGCGTTAGCGATAGTTGTAGAAGCAATAGTTGGCGAGACGACCATAACGCTACGATGGGGATCAAGGTGTCAAGCCGGTGACAATGGAGATCATGACGGTGCTTTGGAGAAGGAGATCAAAGGCACAAGTGGATGATGGCCATATCATGTCACATATTTTGATCGCATGTGATGTTTATCTTTTATGCATATTATTTTTCTTAGTACGGCGGTAGCATTATAAAATGATCCCTCACTAAAATTTCAAGGTATAAGTGTTCTCCCAGAGTATGCACCATTGTGACAGTTCGTCGTGCTGATACACCACGTGATGATCGGGTGTGATAGGCTCTACGTTTACAACGGGTGCAAGACAGTTTTGTGTGGAATACTTGGGTTAAACTTGACTAGCCTAGCATGTACACACATGGCCTCGGAACACTGGAGACCGAAAGGTCGAACGTGAATCATATAGTAGATATGATCAACATAGAGATGTACCATTCAAAACTATTCCATCTCACGTGATGATCGGGCATGGTTTAGTTGATTTGGATCACGTGGTCATTTAGATGACTTGAGGGATATCTATCTAAGTGGGAGTTCTTAAGTAATTTGATTAATTGAACTTAATTTATCATGAACTTAGTCTTGATAGTATTTGCATATATATGTTGTAGATCAATAGCTCGCGTTGTAGCTCCCATATGTTTTTGATATGTTCCTAGAGAAAACTAAGTTGAATGATGATAGTAGAAATGATGTGGACTGGGTCCTTGATCTAAGGATTATCCTCGTTGCTGCACAGAAGAATTATGTCCTTGATGCACCGCTAGGTGACAGACCTATTGCAGGAGCAAATGCAGACGTTATAAACGTTTGACAAGCTTGGTATGATGACTACTTGATAATTTAGTGCACCATGCTTTACGGCTTAGAACCGGGACTTCAAAAATGTTTTGAACGCCATGGAGCATATAAGATGTTCCAAGAGTTGAAGTTGGTATTTCAGACTCATGCCCATGTCGAGAGGTTTGAGACCTCTGACAAGTACTTTTCCTACAAGATGGAGGAGAATGGCTCAGGCAGTTAGCATATACTCAGAATGTCTGGGTAGTACAATCGCTTGAATCAAGTGGGAGTTAATCTTCTAGATAAGATAGTGATTGACAGAGTTCTCTAGTCACTATCACCAAGCTACTAGAACTTCGTGATGAACAATAATGTGCAAGGGATGATGAAAACAATTCTCGAGCTCTTCGCGATGCTGAAATTGGCGAAGGTAGAAATCTAGAAAAAAACATCAAGTGTTGATGGTTGAGAACACCACTAGTTTCAAGAAAAAGGGGCAAATAAAAGAAAGGGAACTTCAAGAAGAATGACAAGTAAGTTGCCACTCCCATGAAGAAGCCCAAATCTAGACCTAAGCCTGAAACTAAGTGCTTCTATTGCAAAGGGAATGGTCACTTGAAGAGGAATTACCCCCAAATACTTGGCGGATAAGAAGGATGGCAAAGTGAACAAAAGTATGTTCAATATACATGTTATTGATACGTCTCCAATGTATCTATAATTTTTTGATTGTTCACTACTATTATATTATCAATCTTGGATGATTTATAATCATTTTATAGTCATTTTATATCATTTTTTGGTACTAACCTATTGACATAGTGCCAAGTGCCACTTGATGTTTTTTCCATGTTTTTTACATCACAGAAAATCAATATCAAATGGAGTCCAAATGTCATGAAACTTTACGGAGAATTTTTATGGGCCAAAAGGAACACAACGGGCCCTGGCTGCACCTGGGGGTGCCCCGAGGGAGGCACAACCCACCAGGGCGCACTAGGAGGCCCAGGCTCGCCCTGGTGGGTTGTGCCCACCTCGGGTGCCCCCCGGACTGCCTCTTTGTTGCTCTATAAATACCCCAATATTTCCAGAACCCTAGGGGAGTCAACGAAATATTCATCCAGCCACCGCAGAGTCCAGAACCACCAGATCTGTCGTGGAATTGTTATGGCAGATGTCCTAGCGGAAGGACTTAGTCGTGGAGCCATCGCAACTAGGTTAGCTTAAAGGGGTTAAATGGGACAAAGGACACAGGGAGTTTATACTGGTTCGGCCCCTTGCAATCAAGGTAAAGGCCTACTCTAGTTAGGGTTGTATTTGTTGGGTTTCGATCACCAGGGAGCGAATACGCTTGTCCTAGTTATCGATCTCTTGTTTCTTGCCCTAAACCGCCGTCGGGTCATCCCTTTATATACACAGGTTGACGCCCGACATCTCACGGAGTCCCGGCCAGCTCATACACAACGTGTCCGGCTCAGTGACTATCTATGCTTGCCTTACAAAACAAGTCATACACTTATGGTGGTTCATCCTCTTGGGCCTCAAGTCGCCTCTGGGTCATGGGCCGTGAACGGGCTTGCATGATCCGCCATCTTCTTTGATAGGTCACCAGTGGTATGACCCGGCCCCTCCTGGGCGGTTATACCTAGTAGTTATATCCGCAACATTAGGCCCCAGGTTGATTTGAACTTTTTCACATCAATCTTCAACACCTGACTTGTCAAAATCTTGCACCACTTTTTTGATAAACCGTGTTGTAACCCGTGATGACGTCAGCTCACAGAATTTTCTTAAACCGCCATGACGTCATTTCACATGAACTTTGCACAAGGCCTAGAACATCTTAACTGATCCTTATCTTAATAAACATCCCGAGAATCGAGGTGTCCATATAGCCACATGACGATTTCGACCTCCTCGATTCCCGCGCGTGCCTTGTATCCACCCCCTTATAAATAGGTCCAAGGGTCTTTATCATTTTCCCCTCGATTCCTCCTTCGTCTTCCTCTCGCGTCTCCTCTGCCGCCCAAGCTCCGCCGCCGCGACCTCCGACGCTGCACCAACTCAGGCCACTGCATCGACTTGATCAAACCAGAAAACTCCGGTGTGTCGCCGCTGCTCCACCGCATCTGTAAGTACCCTTTTATATATCCAAGCCTCAGATATGTACTAGGGTTTGAGTAGTTCATCAGCGTTCTTGTTGTTCTTCATGTTCTTCAACTTCGAGAAATGTTCAATCTGAATAAGTCATAACCTTTGCGTGGTAATAGTTTAGCATTTGTTTATATCGTCAAAGTAGCCTCTTTCCATAGAAAACATCATCAGAGCATCACAGCCTTCCGCTGTCGCCACCTTAGGCTAGAATTTTACTGCTTTTCTGAACTGCCATAGATCCAAAATTTTAGCTTTATCTTGCGAAATTTGTTTGTCCACCACTTAGCAATTTTTTTATTTTATAGACCTGAAGCACCAACACTGCCATGGCGGCTTATGACATAAACCATGACCCATTATATATCATTAGGCCCCTTAAGCCGCCATCACTTAATTTATAGTTAATAAATCTCCAATATCCTTTCGGTTTCACAAGACTGGCTTATTCATCCTCATAATTCAGTTCTCCAGTTTAACAATCGGCAGACTTTGAAATGTATCTCCATAACCATTAACCTTGCACAGCGGTTTAAACAATAATGTGTAACTCGCCAAACATTTGTCGGTTTAATGATGTCTTGAACCGCCTTATGTAGGTCGTGCATTCAATCATGACTAAGACCGTCACGTCATGCGGCTGGGTCCCGTCCATTGTTAACAAGGTAATGCTCCAAGAGTATCTCAAGATTGGCTTTTTGCCGGCAAAAAACATCATTCATTGGCGTGCTCCGAACCCCAAAGAAGTCAGACCTCAGCCACAAGATGATGAAGTTATCGTTTTCACTGATCACATGAACCGGGGCTTCTCACCGCTCAGGTCAAAATTCTTCTGTGATGTTCTGCATTTTCTACAACTTCATCCCCAAGACATCGGACCCAATTCCGTTTCCAATATCTGCAATTTTCAAGTCTTCTGTGAAGTATACCTTCAAGAAGAACCCAATGTTGACCTCTTCAGATAGTATTTTTACTTAAACCGCCAAGATGAATTCACTGACGGGCCCAGCCAAGAACTTGGAGGAATCTCAATTCAGCGACGCAGAGACGTCGTTTTTCC
Organism: Triticum aestivum; assembly: GCF_018294505.1. Lineage (NCBI taxonomy): Eukaryota > Viridiplantae > Streptophyta > Magnoliopsida > Poales > Poaceae > Triticum > Triticum aestivum. Next base: position 34,118,619 of record NC_057794.1, read on the forward strand.
TTATGCTCAGCTTCCGAGCAATCCCAAGGACTGGAATCAAACTTGGTTCTACTGCAAAGATACCTCTCCTGCTGATGAGAACCCCTTGCCAGGCTTCCGTGATCATCGGCTCAACCCGAAGCACCCTCTTCCGGACCGGCTTACAACTGCTGAACATGCCAAACTTGCCCCTACCTTCTCAAAGGTTAGGGCGTTATTGGGTAACGGAATGACCGGTGTTGATCTGGTTTGGTGCTGGGTGGCTTGGAGGATCATACCTTTAAGCCGCCGGTCCGGTTTAATGTGTACATATACTAGCGACACCAAAGATCCATTGCGTTACAATTCAACATGCTTGTCTGATAAAGCCATTAATGAGATGACCAAGAATCTTCTCAATGAAAGATTGGAGAGTTGCACTAAAGTGGGTCTGAATCCCTTCTGCACACTTAACCCGGCACCGGATGTAAGTCTATCCAGTTTATATACTTTTCTTCATTGTTCATAGAACCTGGAAATCACTAACCTTTATTATAATTTTTCCTAGGCTAGATCTGCTTTTTGGGACAAAAAATATGATGAGAAAGCCGCCAAGAAGGCCAGGGCTAAGACCAAAGTTGTGAAGAAGAACAGAAAGAAATCCAATGCTTCTGATATGTTTAACTTGGACGATGACGATGAGTCGGAGGTAGACCTTAACTCCCTTGGCTCTTTTTTCATTCATCTTATTGACATTGATTGCTAACAGGACGACATGGAAACCAGCCAGGCGGGTGATGACGGGGTAACTATTATTTCCTCCGACTTAGACCCTTGCCAAGCCAGAAAATTTGACGAATGATCCGAAAAGTAAGATTTTCTAATCCTTTAGCTCACTTGGATCCCAACTTTATTTTGAAACAACAACTGCGTGAGAACCGGTGCAGAACCCGGACCAGTGGAGGCGGAGAACTTTCCTCTGGCTTACCTAATACGTCAGCCCCACGCAAATGCCGGAATGAGGTACATCAAAATTTCAACTTTATTTATTCTAAAGCAGGTCTTATTCATCAAGACTTTAATCCTTCTGACTCAAATTACCAGGGGACCTCTCACTCTTCGCCTGGCGATTCATCTCAGACTCTTCTTCTGGCTTTCAAGACTGCCCCTGGGTACCAACTTTATCTGTGTTTTTCAACATCACTAGACTCATACTGACTTTTTCAATCCTCTTGCAGTGGGAAAGCAAAGCCTAGTAAAAAAGCCAAAATGAACAAGCCCGCAGAAGACCCCGGGCTTCATGAACTAGAAAAACAAGCTCCAATATCTGAGGCCTCCCTGCAATAGCTGGAGGAACCTGCTGATGACCCACCACCAGAAAATCGTAGTGCCTCTGCTGATCATCCTGTTGCCAATGCCTTGGGTGCCGAGCCGCCAAGCCCAATCAAACCTTCCAAACCAAATACCGAGGAAGTTCTGATCACTGGCACTGGTTCTCAAGAATCGGGGAATCCTATTGCTCTTGCAAAGCACTCAAGGAAGAACTGATCGAGAGGTGCAAGGTCAAATTTGACATGGCCAATTATTCTCAACTGAGTATTAGTGAAACCCTCTCCGGTTATCTGAATCAAGTACACATCAGCCGTGATCTAGAGATTGACATGGTCAAGCATATGCATCAGAAATATGAGGTATTGATGACCCACAAGTATAGGGGATCTATCCTAGTCCTTTCGATAAGTAACAGTGTCGAACCCAACGAGGAGCAGAAGGAAATGATAAGCAGTTTTCAGCAAGGTATTCTCTGCAAGCACTGAAATTATAGGTAATAGATAGTTTTGTGATAAGATAATTTGAAACGAGCAACAAGTAACAAAAGTAAATAAAGTGAAGCAAGGTGGCCCAATCCTTTTTGTAGCAAAGGACAAGCCTAGAAAAACTCTTATATAGAAGAAAGCGCTCCCAAGGAGACACGGGAATATCGTCAAGCTAGTTTTCATCACGTTCTTATGATTCGCGTTCGGTACTTTGATAATTTGGTATGTGGGTGGACCGGTGCTTGGGTACTGTCCTTACTTGCACAAGCATCCCACTTATGATTAACCTCAATTGCAAGCATCCGCAACTACAACAAAAGTATTAAGGTAAACCTAACCATAGCATGAAACATATGCATCCAAATCAGCCCCTTACAAAGCAACACATAAACTAGGGTTTAAGCTTCTGTAACTCTAGCAACCCATCATCTACTTATTACTTCCCAATGCCTTCCTCTAGGCCCAAATATTGGTGAAGTGTCATGTAGTCGACGTTCACATAACACCACTAGAGGAGAGACAACATACATCTCATCAAAATATCGAATGAATACCAAATTCACATAACTACTAATCGCAAGACTTCTCCCATGTCCTCAGGAACAAACGTAACTACTCACAAAGCATATTCATGTTCATAATCAGAGGGGGTATTAATGTGCATATAGGATCTGAACATATGATCTTCCACCAAGTAAACCAACTAGCATCAACTACAAGGAGTAATCAACACTACTAGCAACCCACATGTACCAATCCCAGACTTAGAGATAAGAATTGAATACAAGAGATGAACTAGGGTTTGAGAGAAGATGGTGCTGGTGAAGATGTTGATGGAGATTGTCCCCCTCCCGATGAGAGCAACGTTGGTGATGACGATGGTGATGATTTCCCCCTCCCGGAGGGAAGTGTCCCCGGCATAACTGCTCCGCTGGAGCCCTAGATTGGTTCCGCCAAGGTTCCGCCTCGTGGCGGCGGAGTCTCGTCCCGAAAACTTGCTTATGATTTTTTTCTCAATGAAAGACTCCATATCGTAGAAGATGGGCATCGGAGGGCCACTAGGGGGCCCACGAGGAAGGGGCACCCAGGGGGGTAGGGCGCACCCCTCACCCTCGTGGCTGGTGAGTGGCCCCCCTCTGGTATTTCTTGCGCTCAGTATTTTTTATATATTCTGAAAATAACTTTCGTGAAGTTTCAGGACTTTTGGAGCTGTGCAGAATAGGTCTCTAATATTTGCTCCTTTTCCAGCCCAGAATCCCAGCTGTCGGCACTCTCCCTCTTTATGTAAACCTTGTAAAATAAGAGAGAATAGGCATAAGTATTGTTACATAATGTGTAATAATAGCCCATAATGCAATAAATATCGATATAAAAGCATGATGCAAAATGGATGTATCAACTCCCCCAAGCTTTTAGACCTCGCTTGTCCTCAAGCGAAAGACGAAATCGAAAAATATGTCCACATGTTTAGAGATAGAGGTGTCGATAAAAATAAAATACGGACATGAGGGCATCATGATCATTCTTAGAATAGCAGCTTATATAATTATTGTCATATGATCTCTGATGCTAGAGTAATAATTCAATCACAATTTAAAGTATGAATCATAAACTTCATTGAAAACTAACAAACTATAATCTCGGTCATTGAAGCAATTGCAATTTATCATAACATAGGAAAGAGTCAATATAAGAGCTTTTCAGCAAGTCCACATACTCAACCATCTTTTAGTCTTTCACAATTGCTAACACTCACGCAATATTTATGGGTATGAAGTCTTAATCGGACATAGAGAAAGATAGGGGCTTATAGTTTTGCCTCCCAACATTTTACCTCAAGTGTAATGTCAACAATAATAGTTCATGAAAACTCACATCCAATTATCCATATATACCAGGATCCTTCCACCATATTGTGCTTGCCAAAATAAAATGTAAAAAGGAAAGGTGAAGATCACCATGACTCTTATGTAAGGTGGGAGTTAAAAATAAAAGACAAGCCTTTCGCAGAGGGAAGCAGAGGTTGTCATGTGCTTTCATGGTTGGATGCACAAAATCTTAATGCGAAAGAACGTCACTTTATATTGCCACTTGTGATATGGACCTTTATTATGCAGTCCGTCACTTTTATTTCTTCCATATCACAAGATCGTATAAAGCTTATTTTCTCCCACACTAATAAGTCATACATATTTAGAGAGCAATTTTTTTATTGCTTGCACCGATGACAACTTACTTGAAGGATCTTACTCAATCCATAGGTAGATATGGTGGACTCTCATGACAAAACTGGGTTTAGGGATATTTGGAAGCACAAGTAGTATCTGTACTTGGTGCAAAGAGTTTAGCTAGCATGAGGGGGAAAGGCAAGATCAACCATGTTGGATGATCCATGGCAATATAATTTATCTTAGATGCAAGAAAACATAACCCATTACATTGTCTTCCTTGTCCAACGTCAACTATTTAGCATATCATATTTTAATGAGTGCTCACAATCATAAAAGATGTCCAAGATAGTATATTTATATGTGAAGACCTCTCTTTCTTTATTACTTCCTATTAATTGCAACAATGACCAAAACTATGTTTGACAAAACTCTCAACAACTTTGATTCATCATACTCTTTATATGTGAGCTCATTACTCTCCATAAGATCCATATGATCTCTTTTATTTCTTTTTATTCTTTTCTCTTTTCTTTTATTCACTCAAGATCATGGCAAAATAATCAAGCCCTTGACTCAACACTAATCTTTATTATATAGCTCACGGACTCGATTACATAGAGGGATCATAAAGCAAAACTCATAACTAGATCATACTAAAAACTTTTATTCTACTAGATCAAAATATTATCAAAAGGATCGAACTAAGAAAAACGGTAAAGATAAAAGTGATGGTGATACGATACCGGGGCACCTCCCCCAAGCTTGGCAGTTTCAAGGGGAGTGCCCATACCCATGTGATTATATATCTTTTGCCGGTGAAGGATTTGGAGTTGTTGATGATGTAGGCTTGTCGTCCCTCTTCCACGGCATAGGCTCACCATCATAGAAGGATGATCGAGTCTCCTGAGTCCTCAAATCTGCAGCCAAACTCATCCTTTTGAATCTATATTCATACTCACAGTTTTGATTTTGCAGGTCATAGATCTGGGCTTGGAGGTGCTCGATTTTCTCATGAAGCTTGAAGATGGCCTCCCCAATGTCCTTGACGTCCAGCTTGTGGTTGTTGGTGAACTCCGTGATCATAATGTGATTGGAGTCAAGTCCACGCTCCACCATCTCCTGACACTTGAAAACTTGTTGCTCCAATGCCTCGAGCCTTGCCTCCATGCTTCCGATCTTCCTTGGTCCCTCAACATCGCGGATGTGCAACAACCCCTCACGCATCTTAATGGTTTGAGGGTGTTCCAGCACCTCCGCATGGTAGGGGTTGATGACCTTCTCGAAGAACTTGTCCTTGGGGGCACTTGAAGACGACATGACGACCTAGATCTGTCAGAAAAATAGCTCGAAACAAAGACGAGAGATATTTGCGTGATACAGGAGTCAAAACCTCCGGGAGATTATATAATGATTTTTTAAAGACCAAAATATGTAACGTGCAAGAAAACGGAGTCCGGAGAGCACACGAGGTGCCCACAAGTCAGGGGGCACGCCCAGGGGGGTAAGGCGCGCCCTCCACCCTCGTGGAGCCCTCGTGTCCTTCCCAGACTGCTTCTTATTTTTCTATTTTTCTAAATATTCCAAAACGGAGAAAAATTGCCATTAGAACTATTTGGAGTCAGTTTACTTACCGTACCACGTACATATTCCTTTTCGAAGTCTGAAACATTCCGGAAAGTGTCCCTTATGTATTCCTCCGGGGTTACGGATTCAATAACATTGGTTTCAACATTTATATCCATTTTGCATCATGCTTTTATATCCATATTTATTGCATTATGGGCTGTTATTACACGTTATGTCACAATACTTATGGCTATTTTCTCTTATTTTACAAGGTTTACATAAAGAGGGAGAATGCTGGCAACTGGGATTCTGGGCTGGAAAAGGAGCAATATTAGAGACCTATTCTACACAGCTCCAAAAGTCCTGAAACTTCACGGAAGATGTTTTCCAAATATATAAAAATATTGAGCGGAAGAAACTCATCAGGGGGGCCACACCCTGCCCAAGAGGGTGGGGGCGCGCCCTACCCCCCTGGGTGCGCCCCCCTACCTCGTGGGCCCCCTAGTGGCCCTCCGGTGGCCATCTTCTGCTATATGGAGTCTTTCGATGGGAAAAAAATCATAAGCCATCTTCTCGGACGAAACTCCGCCGCCACGAGGCGGAACCTTGGCGGAACCAATCTAGGGCTCTGGCGGAGCTGTTCTGCCGGGGAAACTTCCCTCCCGGAGGGGGAAATCATCGCCATCGTCATCACCAATGCTCCTCTCATCGGGAGAGAGGGCAGTCTCCATCAACATCTTCATCAGCACCATCTCATCTCAAAACCCTAGTTCATCTCTTGTATCCAATTCTTGTCTCTAAGTCCGAGATTGGTGCTAGTAGGTTGCTAGTAGTGTTAATTACTCATTGTAGTTGATGCTAGTTGGTTTAATTGGTGGAAGATCACATGTTCAGATCCTATATGCATATTAATACCCCTCTGATTATGAACATGTTTATGCTTTGTGAGTAGTTACTTTTGTTCCTGAGGACATGGGAGAAGTCTTGCTATTAGTAGTCATGTGAATTTGGTATTCGTTTGATATTTTGATGAGATGTATGTCGTCTCTCCTCTAGTGGTGTTATGTGAACGTCGACTACATGACACTTCACCATTATTTGGGCCTAGAGGAAGGCATTGGGGATTAATAAGTAGATGATGGGTTGCTAGAGTGACAGAAGCTTAAACCCTAGTTTATGCGTTGCTTCGTAAGGGGCTGATTTGGATCCACATGTTTCATGCTATGGTTAGGTTTACCTTAGTACTTTTTTTGTAGTTGCGGATGCTTGTAATAGACGTTAATCATAAGTTGGATGCTTGTCCAAGTAAGGGCAGCACCCAAGCACCGGTCCACCCACATACCAAATTATCAAAGTACCGAACGCGAATCATATGAACGTGATGAAAACTAGCTTGACGATATTCCCATGTGTCCTCGGGAGCGCTTTACATCTTATAAGAGTTTGTCCAGGCTTGTCCTTTGCTACAAAAGGATTGGTCCACCTTGCTGCACTTTATTTAATTTTATTACATGTTCCTCGTTACGAATTATCCTATCACAAGACTATCTGTTACCACTTATTTCAGTACTTGCAGAGAATACCTTGCTGAAAACCGCTTATCATTTCCTTCTGCTCCTCGTTGGGTTCGACACTCTTACTTATCGAAAGGACTACGATAGATCCCCTATACTTGTGGGTCATCAAGACTCTTTTCTGGCGCCATTGCCGGGGAGTGAAGCACCTTTGGTAGGTGGAATTTGGTAAGGAAATATTTATATAGTGTGCTGAAATTTACTGTCACTTGTTACTATGGAAAGTAATCCTCTGAGGGGCTTGTTCGGGGTATCTTCACCCCAACCAGTAGAGCAAAGAGTTGCTCCTCAACCTACTGAACCTAGTGAAAACGAATATGAAAATGAAAATGCTTGCTTTGAAGTTCCTGCGGGTATGATAGAAAAACTGCTAGCTAATCCTTTTTTAGGAGATGGAACGAAACATCCTGATGAACATCTGATATATGTGGATGAAGTTTGTGGATTATTTAAGCTTGCAGGTGTACCCGGAGATGTTGTTAAGAAGAAGGTCTTCCCTTTATCTTTGAGGGGAGATGCATCGACATGGTATAGGCTATGTGATGATATGAGGTCTTGGAATTACAAATGATTGAAATTGGAATTTCATCAGAAGTTTTATCCTATGCATCTTGTTCATCGTGATCACAATTATATATATAATTTTTGGCCTCGCGAAGGAGAAAGCATCGCTCAACCTTGGGGGAGGCTTAAATCAATGTTATATTCATGCCCCAATCATGAGCTCTCAAGAGAAATGATTATTCAAAAAATTTATGCTCGGCTTTCTGGTAACAATCGCACCATGCTTGATACTTCTTGTGATGGCTCTTTTACGATGAAGACTATTGAATTCAAATGGGATTTATTGGAAAGAATTAAACGCAACTCTGAAGATTGGGACCTCGACAATGGTAAGGAGTCAGGTATGTATGACACCTAGTTTTGATTGTGTTAAATCTTTTATGAATACCGATATTTTTCGTAAATTTAGCACTAAATATGGACTTGACTCTGAAATAGTAGCTTCTTTCTGTGAATCTTTTGCTGCTTATGTTGATCTCCCTAAGGAGAAGTGGTTTAAATATCATCCTCCCATAGAAGTAAAAGTAGTTGCACGTATTAAAGTTGAAGAAAAGACTATCACTTATAATGATCCTATTGTTCCTACTTCTTATGTTGAGAAACCACCTTTCCCTATTAGGATAAAGGATCATGCTAAAGCTTCAACTGTAGTTTGTAAAAGCAATATTAAAACATATACACCTCCTGAGCAAGTTAAAGTTGAACCTAATATTGCTATTGTTAAAGATCTCTTGTCTGATAATATAGATGGGCATGTTATTTATTTCTGTAATGACACTGCTAGAATTGTTAAACCCCGTGATAAAGATAAACCTAGACCTGTGGTAGGCATGCCTGTTATTTCTGTTAAAATAAGAGATCATTGTTATCAAGGCATATGTGATAAGGGTGCTAGTGCTAGTGCAATACCTTATTCCTTATACCAAGAAGTTATGCATGATATTGCACCTGCTGAGATAGAAGATATTGATGTCACAATTAAACTTGCCAATAGAGATACTATTTCACCAATGGGAATTGTTAGAGATGTTGAAGTCTTGTGTGGGAAAACTAAATATCCTGCTGATTTTCTTGTTCTTGGTTCCCCACAAGATAACTTTTGTACCATTATATTTGGTAGACCCTTCTTAAATACTTTTAGTGCTACCATAGATTGCAAAAGAGATGTTGTTACTATCGGTTTAGATGATATGGCTCATGAATTTAATTTTTCTAAATTTAGTAGACAACACCATGAAGAAGAATTACCTAGTAAGGATGAAATTATTGGTCTTGCTTCTATTGTCGTACCTCCTAGTGATCCTTTAGAACAATACTTGCTAGACCATGAAAATGATATGTTTATGAATGAAAGAAGGGAATTAGATGAAGTATTCTTTAAACAGGAACCTATTCTGAAAAACAATTTGCCTATTGAAATCCTAGGGGATCCTCCTACACCCAAGGGTGATCCCGTGTTTGAGCTTAAGCTGTTACCTAATACTCTTAAATATGCTTATCTTGATGAGAAAAAGATATATCCTGTTATTATTAGTGCTAACCTTTCAGAGCATGAAGAAGAGAGATTATTGAAAACTCTGAAGAAGCACTGTGCTGCTATTGGGTATACTCTTAATGATCTTAAGGGCATTAGTCCCACTCTATGTCAACATAAAATTAATTTGGAAGAAGATGCTAAACCAGTTTGTGATCATCAACGCCAGCTGAATCCTAAAATGAAAGAAGTGGTAAGAAAGGAGATACTAAAGCTCCTTGAGGCAGGTATAATTTATCTCGTTGCTGATAGTCAGTGGGTAAGACATGTCCATTGTGTCCCTAAGAAGGGAGGTATTACTGTAGTTCCTAATGATAAAGATGAATTGATTCCTCAAAGAATTATTATAGGTTATAGGATGGTAATTGATTTCCGCAAATTAAATAAGGCTGCTAAAAAAGATCATTACCCCTTACCTTTTATCGATCAAATGCTATAAAGATTGTCCAAACATACACATTTTTGCTTTCTAGATGGTTATTCTGGTTTCTCTCAAATACCTGTGTCAGCCAAAGATCAATCAAAGACTACTTTTACATGCCCTTTTGGTACTTTTGCTTATAGACGTATGCCTTTTGGTTTATGTAATGCCCCTTCTACCTTTCAAAGATGCATGATGGCTATATTCTCTGACTTTTGTGAAAAGATTTGTGAGGTTTTCATGGATGACTTTTCCGTCTATGGATCTTCTTTTGATGATTGCTTGAGCAACCTTGATCGAGTTTTGCAGAGATGTGAAAAAACTAATCTTGTCTCGAATTGGGAAAAGTGCCACTTTATGGTGAACGAAGGTATTGTCCTGAAAGAGGTATTGAAGTTGATAAAGCCAAGGTTGATGCTATTGAAAAGATGCCATGTCCCAAGGACATCAAAGGTATAAGAAGTTTCCTTGGTCATGCCGGCTTTTATAGGAGGTTCATTAAGGACTTCTCAAAAATTTCTCGGCCTCTGACTAATTTATTACAAAAACATATACCATTTCTCTTTGTTGATGATTGAGTAGAAGCATTTGAAATACTTAAGAAAACATTGATTTCTGCACCTATTGTACAGCCACCTGATTGGAATTTACCCTTTGAAATTATGTGTGATGCTAGTGATTATGTTGTAGGTGTTGTTCTAGGACAAAGAGTTGATAAGAAACTAAATGTTATTCAATATGCTAGTAAAACTCTAGACAATGCCCAAAGAAATTATGCTACTACTGAAAAAGAATTATTAGCAGTTGTATTTGCTTGTGATAAGTTTAGACCTTATATTGTTGATTCTAAAGTAACTATTCACACTGATCATGCTGCTATTAAATATCTCATGGAAAAGAAAGATGCTAAACCTAGACTTATTAGATGGGTTCTCTTGCTACAAGAATTTGATTTGCATATTGTTGATAGAAAAGGAGCTGAGAACCCCATTGCAGACAACTTGTCTAGGTTAGAAAATGTGCTTGATGACCCACTACCTATTGATGATAGCTTTCCCGATGAGCAATTAAATGTCATCAATGCTTCTCATACTGCTCCATGGTATGCTGATTATGCTAATTACATTGTTGCTAAGTTTATACCACCTAGTTTCACATACCAGCAAAAGAAAAAGTTCTTCTATGATTTGAGGCATAACTTTTGGGATGACCCACATCTTTATAAAGAAGGAGTGGATGGTGTAATTAGACGTTGTGTACCTGAGCATGAATAGGAATAGATCCTACGCAAGTGTCACTCCGAAGCTTATGGAGGACACCATGCTGGAGATAGAACTGCACATAAGGTACTGCAATCTGGTTTTTATTGGCCTACTCTCTTCAAGGATGCCCGTAAGTTTGTCTTATCTTGTGATGAATGTCAAAGAATTGGTAATATTAGTAGACGTCAAGAAATGCCTATGAATTATTCACTTGTTATTGAACCATTTGATGTTTGGGGCTTTGATTATATGGGACCCTTTCCTTCCTCTAATGGTTATACACATAATTTTAGTTGCTGTTGATTACGTTACTAAGTGGGTAGAAGCTATTCCAACTAGTAGTGCTGATCATAACACTTCTATTAAAATGCTTAAAGAAGTTATTTTTCCAAGATTTGGAGTCCCTAGATATTTAATGACTGATGGTGGTTCACATTTTATTCATGGTGCTTTCTGTAAAATGCTTGCTAAATATGATGTTAATCATAGAATTGCATCTCCTTATCATCCTCAGTCTAGTGGTCAAGTAGAATTGAGTAATAGAGAACTCAAATTAATTTTCCAAAAGACTGTTAATAGGTCTAGAAAGAATTGGTCTAAGAAACTTGATGATGCATTATGGGCCTATAGAACTGCATATAAAAATCCTATGGGTATGTCTCCGTATAAAATGGTCTATGGAAAAGCATGTCACTTACCTCTCGAGCTAGAACAGAAGGCTTATTGGGCTATTAAAGAACTTAATTATGATTTTAAACTTGCCAGTGAGAAGAGGTTATTTGATATTAGCTCACTCGATGAATGGAGAACCCAAGCCTACGAAAATGCCAAGTTGTTTAAAGAAAAAGTTAAAAGATGGCATGACAAAAGGATACAAAAGCATGAGTTTAATGTAGGTGATTATGTATTGCTATACAACTCTCGTTTAAGATTTTTTGCAGGAAAACTTCTCTCTAAATGGGAAGGTCCTTACGTTATCGAGGAAGTCTACCGTTCCGGTGCCATAAAAATCAACAACTTCGAAGGCACAAATCCTAAGGTGGTGAACGGTCAAAGAGTCAAACATTATATCTCAAGTAATCCCATAAATGTTGAAACCAATGTTATTGAAACCGTAACCCCAGAGGAATACATAAGGGACACTTTCCGGAACGTTTCAGGCTCCGAAAAGGAATAGGTATGTGGTACGGTAAGTAAGCCGACTCCAAAACAGTTTTTAAGGCAATATTTATCCGTTTTGGAATATTTAGGAAAATAGAAAAATAAGAAGCAGTCCGAGAAGGACACGAGGCCTCCACGAGGGTGGAGGGCGTGCCCCCCTACCTCGTGGGCACCTCGTGTGCTCTTCGGACTCCGTTTTCGTACATAATACATATTTTGGTCGATAAAAATTCATTATATAATCTCCTGGGGGTTTTGACTCCCGTATCACGCAAATATCTCGTGTCTTTGTTTTGAGCTGTCCTGCTGTAGACAGAGCAACATGTCGTCCCAAGATTCGGAAGGTGAAAGCTATGTGGCTGATTACCTCGCAGATCCTAAGGTCTATGGGGATGTGGAGCACTGTGGTTGGACTACGGAAGAATAAGAGGACTATGAACCCAAGGGAAAGGACGAGACGAGCTCAGATAAAGATGAAGTCCCACTACCTCAACCTGGGGACATGCATGTGGAGTTCAAAAAGTCAAGCGTCCCGGATAGGGTAAAGAACCCTAAGATCGAGTTTATCCCTTTTCGCCTCTTGCAGGAGAACAAGCAGGAACTATGCAAAAAGATACTGAGCTTGGAGCAGGAGATCGAGGACCTAAGGGACCAAAATGTTGTCCTCAAGCACAAATTAAGGAAGAAGCCTACGCCATCAACAAAATCACCACTGTCTCCACCAACAAAGAAGAATTGAGTATCTGGTATGGGCACTCCACTTGGCAACTGTCAGGCTTGGGGGAGTGCCCCGGTATCGTATCACCATCACTTTTATATTTACCGTTTTTCTTAGTTCGGTCCTTTTGGTAATATCTTGATCTAGTAGAATAAAAGTTCTTAGTATGATCTAGTAGTGAGTTTTGCTTTATTATTCTTCTATGTAATCGAGTCCGTGAGCTATATAATAAAGATTAGTGTTGAGTCAAGGGCTTGATTATTTTGCCATGATCCTAAAGGAATAAAAGAAAAGAGAAAAAAATAAAAATAAACAAAGAGATCATATGAGTCTTATGGAGAGTAATGAGCTCACATAGAAATAGTATGATGAATAAAAGTTGTTGAGAGTTGACAAACACAGTTTTGGTCATCGTTGCAATTAATAGGAAGTAATAAAGAAAGAGAGGTCTTTACATATAAATATACTATCTTGGACATCTTTTATGATTGTGAGCACTCAATAAATATGACATGCTAAAGAGTTGACATTGGACAAGGAATACAACATAATGGGTTATGTTTTCTTACAGCTGAGATAAATTATATTGTCTTGGATCTTCCAACATGATGATCTTGCCTTTCCCCCTCATGCTAGCCAAATTCATTGCACCAAGTAGAGATACTACGTGTGCTTCCAAATACCCTTAAACCAGTCTTGCCATAAAGAGTACACCATATCTACCTATGGATTGAGTAAGATCCATCAAGTAAGTTGTCATCGGTGCAAGCAATAAAAATTGCTCTCTAAATATGTATGATTGATTGGTGTGGAGGAAATAAGCTTTATACGATTGTGTGATATGGAAGTAATAAAAGCGACAGACTGCATAATAAAGGTCCATATCACAAGTGGCAATATAAAGTGACATTCTTCCGCATTAAGATTTTGTGCATCCAACCATAAATGCGCATGACAACCTCTGCTTCCCTCTGTGAAGGACCTATCTTTTACTTTTATCTCCTACATTGCATAAGAGTCATGGTGATTTTCACCCTTCCTTTTTACACTTTATCCTTTGGCAAGCACAATATGTTGGAAAGATCCTGGTATATATGGCTAATTGGATGTGAGTTTTCATGAACTATTATTGTTGACATTACCCTTGAGGTAAAACGTTGGGAGGCAAAGATATAAGCCCCTATCTTTCTCTCTGTCCGATTAAAACTCCACACCCATAAGTATTGCGTGAGTGTCAGCAATTGTGAAAGATTATATGATAGTTGAGTATGTGGACTGGCTGAAAAGCTCTTATACATTGACTCTTTCCTATGTTATGATAAATTGCAATTGCTTCAATGACTGAGATTGTAGCTTGTTAGTTTTCAATGAAATTTATGATTCATACTTGACATTGTGATTGAATTATTCCTCTAGCATCAGAGATTATGTGACAAGAATTATATGAGTTGTTGTTCTAAGAATGATCATGATGCCCTCATGTCCGTATTTTATTTTTATCGACACCTCTATCTCTAAACATGTGGACATATTTTTCGATTTCGGCTTTTCGCTTGAGGACAAGCGAGGTCTAAGCTTGAGGGGTTGATACATCCATTTTGCATCATGCTTTTATATCCATAGTTATTGCATTATGGGATGTTATTACACATTATGTCACAATAATTATGCCTATTTTCTCTTATTTTACAAGGTTTACAAAAAGAGGGAGAATGCCAGCAGCTGGGATTCTAGGCTGGAAAAGGAGAAATATTAGGGACCTGTTCTGCACAGCTCCGAAAGTCCTGAAACTTCACAGAAGATGTTTTCCAAATATATAAAAAATATTGAGCGAAAGAAACTCACCAGGGGGGCCACACCCTGCCCACGAGGGTGGGGGCGCGCCCTACCCCCCTGGGCGCACCCCCCCTACCTCGTGGGCCCCCTGGTGGCCCTCCGGTGGCCATCTTCTGCTATATGGAGTCTTTCGATGGGAAAAAATCATAAGCCATCTTCTCGGACGAAACTCCGCCGCCACGAGGCGGAACCTTGGCGGAACCAATCTAGGGCTCTGGCGGAGCTGTTCTGCTGGGGAAACTTCCCTCCCACAGGGGGAAATACTCGCCATCGTCATCACCAATGCTCCTCTCATCGGGAGAGGGCAATCTTCATCAACATCTTCATCAGCACCATCTCATCTCAAAACCCTAGTTCATCTCTTGTATCCAATTCTTGTCTCTAAGTCCGGGATTGGTGCTAGTAGGTTGCTAGTAGTGTTAATTACTCATTGTAGTTGATGCTAGTTGGTTTAATTGGTGGAAGATCATATGTTCAGATCCTATATGCATATTAATACCCCTCTGATTATGAACATGTTTATGCTTTGTGAGTAGATACTTTTGTTCCTGAGGACATGGGAGAAGTCTTGCTATTAGTAGTCATGTGAATTTGGTACTCGTTCAATATTTTGATGAGATGTATGTTGTCTCTCCTCTAGTGGTGTTATGTGAACGTTGACTACATGACACTTCACCATTATTTGGGCCTAGAGGAAGGCATTGGGGATTAATAAGTAGATGATGGGTTGCTAGAGTGACAGAAGCTTAAACCCTAGTTTATGCGTTGCTTCGTAAGGGGCTGATTTGGATCCACATGTTTCATGCTATGGTTAGGTTTACCTTAATACTTTTTTTGTAGTTGTGGATGCTTGCAATAGAGGTTAATCATAAGTGGGATGCTTGTCCAAGTAAGGGGAGCACCCAAGCACCGGTCCACCCACATACCAAATTATCAAAGTACTGAATGCGAATCATATGAATGTGATGAAAACTAGCTTGACGATATTCCCATGTGTCCTCGGGAGCGCTTTACATCTTATAAGAGTTTGTCCAGGCTTGTCCTTTGCTACAAAAGGATTGGGCCACCTTTCTGCACTTTATTTACTTTTGTTACTTGTTGCTCATTATGAATTATCCTATCACAAGACTATCTGTTACCACTTATTTTTAGTACTTGCAGAGAATACCTTGCTGGAAACTGCTTATCATTTCCTTCTTCTCCTTGTTGGGTTCAACACTCTTACTTATCAAAAGGACTATGATAGATCCCCTATACTTGTGGGTCATCACTTAAGCAATCATCAAAAGAGGATCCATAAACGGAGAAATCGTCCATGAAAATCTCACAAATCTTTTCACAAAAGTCAGAGAATATGGCCATAATGCATCTTTGAAAGGTAGCCGGTGCATTACATAAACCAAAAGGCATACGTCTATAAGCAAAAGTACCGAAAGGGCAAGTAAAAGTGGTCTTAGATTGATCATCGGCTGATACAGGTATTTGAGAGAAACCAGAATAGCCATCTAGAAAGCAAAAATGTGTATGTTTGCATAATCTTTCTAGCATTTGATCAATAAAAGGTAAGGGGTAATGATCTTTTTTAGTAGCCTTATTCAATTTGCAGAAATCAATTACCATCCTATAACATGTAATAATTCTTTGCGGAATCAATTCATCTTTATCATTAGGAACAACAGTAATACCTCCCTTCTTAGGAACACAATGGACGGGACTTACCCACTGACTATCTGCAATGGGATAAATTATACCTGCCTCAAGGAGCTTTAGTATTTCTTTTCTTACCACTTCTTTGATCTTAGGATTCAGCCGTCGTTGGTGATCAATAACTGGTTTGGCATCTTTCTCCAAATTTATTTTGTGTTGACATAGAGTGGGACTAATGCCCTTAAGATCATGAAGAGTATATCCAATAGCAGCACGGTGCTTCTTCAGAGTTTTCAATAATTTTTCTTCCTCCTTCTCTAAAAGGTTAGCACTAATAATAACAGGATATATCTTCTTTTCATCAAGATAAGCATATTTAAGAGTATCAGGCAATGGTTTAAGCTCAAACACGGGATCACCCTTGGGTGGAGGAGGATCCCCTAAGATTTCAACAGGCAAGTTGTCTTTCAGAATAGGTCCCTGTTTAAAGAACACCTCATCTATTTCCCTTCTTTCATTCATAAACATATCATTTTCATGGTCTAGCAAATATTGTTCTAAAGGATCACTAGGAGGTACGGCAATAGAAGCAAGACCAATAATTTCATCTTTACTATGCAGTTCCTCTTCACGGTGTTGTCTACGAAATTTAGAAAAGTTGAACTCATGAGAAATATCACCTAAACCAATAGCAACAACATCCTTTTGCAGTCTATCCTAGCATTAACAGTGTTTAAGAAGGGCCTACCAAATATAATGGGACAAAAGCTATCTTGTGGGGAACCAAGAACAAGAAAATCCGCAGGATATTTAGTTTTCCCACACAAGACTTCAACATCTCTAACAATCCCAATTGGTGAAATAGTATCTCTATTGGAAAGTTTAATTGTGACATGAATATCTTACAACTCAGCAGGTGCAATATCATGCACAATTTCTTTGTATAAGTCAATAGGTATTTTATTGGCACTAGCACCCATATCACACAAGCCATGATAACAATGATCTCCTATTTTAACAGAAATAACAGGCATACCTACCATAGGTCTATGTTTATCTTTAGCACAAGGTTTAGCAATTCTAGCAGTTTCATCACAAAAATAAATAACATGCCCATCAATATTATCAGCCAAGAGATCCTTAACAATAGCAATATTAGGTTCAACTTTAACTTGCTCAGGAGGTGTGTAGGTTCTAATATTTCTTTTACGAACCACAGTTGAAGCTTTAGCATGATCTTTTATCCTAACAGGAAAAGGTGGTTTCTCAACATAAGCAGTAGGAACAATAGGATCATTATAAGTGATAGTCTTTTCTTCAACTTTAATAGGGCAACTAATTTTACTTCAATGGGAGGATTATATTTAAACCACTTCTCCTTGGGGAGTGTGATGCCCGGGTAATTAAGCTACAGTGAACCTCTGCTAATGATGCCATGTCACCTCGGTTACTGTCGGTAAAATCACGTTAGCTTAAAACCGATTCATATTCAAATTCAAAATCAAGCAAACAATAAAAGTTTTCAAATATTGAAACTAAAATGTTCATCATGTGGCAAATAATCCCTAACTAGTTTTGGTGGTGGAACCAACCTTTTTCAAAGTGTTTAAATGCCCTAAAACTAATTAAAAACCAGTGGCTAAAATAATAATTTATTTGCTTTTGAAAATACAGAAATATTAAACTAATTTATTTTGGGTCCAAACTAGGTTTGGCAGTGGCCTATTTTGATGATACCAATTTAGGTGCTAACTTAGTACTTTAAAGAAACTAAAAATATCAGAAACTAAAATGAAACAGAAAAAGAAACTAAAAGAAAACAAAATCAGAAAAATAAATAAAAAGTAAAAGAAACCGAAGAGAGGAAAAGGAACCCCCCCCCTCCCTCACTGGGCCAGATGGCCCAGCTGGCCGGCCCAACTAGGCAAAGGCCCAACCGGCCACCCCCACTCCCCCATAACCCCCCACCCACGGTCAAACCCTAACCCGACTGCACACATCCCCCACTCCGCACGTCATTCTCCCCCTCTCTCGATCCAATCTGGATCGCGTTCCCGAGCCCCCTTCGACACCAACTGCCGCCGCCTGGAGGTCCACTCGCCGGAGCCGCGTTGCTGCTTCCTCATCCCCGCCGTCGAGCTCCATTGTCGGATCGACCGGGTCGACCCCGACGCCCCAACTCCCCCCGAACGGCTCCGCCCCCCATCACCGGCGACACTGCCACCGCCTCCCCGAGCCCACTGCCTACCCCCTGCAGCCCCCTGTGAGGAACCCCCTATCCTCCTTTCCCTTCCCCCGCGCACACCCCGTCCGGCCTGTTCGTCCTCGCGCTGCTTGCCCACCGCGCTCCGCCTACCTCCGCCATAGCCAGCGTGCCCTCTGCATCGTGCTCCCCGCGACCGAGTCGTCCTCGTCGTGCGCCCGCCTCCGGCTCGACCCGCTCCTGCCGTGCCCGCCTTTGCCGGTCGTCGCGTGGCCTGCCGCTGCGGCGCGCCCCGCTGCTGCCTCCCCTGGACGCCGGTGCCGGCATACGCCGTGCGTGCCCAGCGCCCCTCGGGCGTGCGCCCGTTCGCCCATGCTCGTTTGGCCCTATGGGCCAATGACATCTGGGGCCCAGCCCCTAGAACGTTTAGAAAATGAGAATAGATAAATAATGAATAAATAATAAATAAATAAATAAACACATACAAATATTAATTATGTAATTAGGTAACTAACTAATCGTGTTTAATTAACTTAATTAATTGTGTTTAATTAACCTAATTAATTAACTAAACTAGTTAAACCTGTTTAGTTAGTGTTAGTCAATGACAGGTGGGTCCCATTGGACCCACATGCCAGGTTCGACTCTGGTCAGCTGGGGTTGACCTGCTGACATCAAGGTGATGTCATGCTGACATCACCTTTCACTGTTATGGATAATGTTTGATTTAAATAATTAAATAAATTCTAAAATGATTTAAAACTTTAGAAAAACATATAAAATAAACCGTAGCTCAGATGAAAATACTTTCTACATGAAAGTTGCTCAGAACGACGAGACGAATCCAGATACGCAGCCCGTTCGTCCGCCACGCGTCCCTAGCATAGTGAACCTGCAACATTTCACCTCCGGTTCATCTGTCCGGAAACACGGAACACCGGGGATACTTTCCCGGATGTTTCCCCCATTCACCGGTATCACCTACTACCGCGATTGGGCACACCTAGCATCGTTACTTGTCATGTCATGCATCGATATGCATTTGTTTGCATTGTATTCATTGTTTCTTCCCCCTCTTCTCTCCGGTAGACCACGAGACCGACGCTGCTGCTGCCCAATTCGACTACGGAGTTGACGACCCCTCCTTCTTGCCAGAGCAACCAGGCAAGCCCCCCCCCCCTTGATCACCAGATATCGCCTATTCTCCTCTATACTGCTTGCATTAGAGTAGTGTAGCATGTTACTGCTTTCCGTTAATCCTATTCTGATGCATAGCCTGTCATTGTTGCTACAGTCATTGATACCTTACCCGCAATCCTAGATGCTTAGTATAGGATGCTAGTTTATCATTATTGGCCCTACATTCTTGTCAGTCTGCCTTGCGATACTATTGGGCCGTGATCACTCGGGAGGTGATCACGGGTATATACTATACATACATACATACTATACAGATGGTGACTAAAGTCGGGTCAGCTCGAAGAGTACCCGAGAGTGATTCATGGATTGGGGGCTGAAAGGACCTTTGTCCCGACGGCCCTCTGTGTGGATCTTTGTGGCGGAGCGACAGGACAGGTTGAGACCACCTAGGAGACAGGTGGGCCTGGCCCTGTTCGGCGTTCGTGGATACTTAACACGCTTAACGAGATCTTGGTATTTGATCTGAGTCTGGCCATTTGGTCTATACGCACTAACCATCTACGTGGGAGTAGTTATGGGTATCCCGACGTCGTGGTATCAGCCGAAGCACTTCAGACGTCAGCGACGGAGCGGCGCGCGCCGGATTGGACTGGAACGCCTGCTAGGCTAGGTCTGCTTCCGGCCATCCTCGCAACGTGCAGGTGTGCTATGGGCGATGGGCCCAGACCCCTGTGCGCTTAGGTTTAGACCGGCGTGTTGGCCTCTCTGTTTTGCCTAGGTGGGGCTGCGACGTGTTGATCTTCCGAGGCCGGGCATGACCCAGGAAAGTGTGTTCGGCCAAATGGGATCGAGCGTGTTGGGTTATGTGGTGCACCCCTGCAGGGAAGTTAATCTATTCGAATAGCCGTGATCTTCGGTAACAGGACGACTTGGAGTTGTACCTTGACCTTATGACAACTAGAACCGGATACTTAATAAAACACATCCTTCCAAGTTCCACAGACAACCCGGTGATCGCTTTTCCACAGGGCAACGAGGGGAGGATCGCCGGGTAGGATTATGCTATGCGATGCTACTTGGAGATGCTACTTGGAGATGCTACTTGGAGATGCTACTTGGAGGACTTCAATCTACTCTCTTCTACATGCTGCGAGACGGAGGCTGACAGAAGCGTAGTCTTCGATATGACTAGCTATCCCCCTCTTATTCTGGCATTCTGCAGTTCAGTCCACTGATATGGCCTCCTTACACATATACCCATGCATATGTAGTGTAGTTCCTTGCTTGCGAGTACTTTGGATGAGTACTCAAGGTTGCTTTCTTCCCCCCTTTCCCCCTTTCCTTTCTTTCTGGTTGTCGCAACCAGATGCTGGAGTCCAGGAGCCATACGCCACCTTCAACGACGACTCCTACTACGCTGGAGGTGCCTACTACTACGTGCAGCCCGCTGACGACGACCAGGAGTAGTTTAGGAGGATCCCAGGCAGGAGGCCTGCGCCTCTTTCGATCTGTATCCCAGTTTGTGTTAGCCATCTATGGCTACTTGTTTTTTTATGTCTGTACTCAGATATTGTTGCTTCCGCTGACTCGTCTATGATCGAGCACTTGTATTCGAGTCCTCGAGGCCCCTGGCTTG
This sequence comes from Triticum aestivum, assembly GCF_018294505.1. Taxonomy (NCBI): domain Eukaryota; kingdom Viridiplantae; phylum Streptophyta; class Magnoliopsida; order Poales; family Poaceae; genus Triticum; species Triticum aestivum. Next base: position 34,139,827 of record NC_057794.1, read on the forward strand.
TATTATGATGCTTGTATGACTTATTTATGTTTTAGAGTTGTGTTGTGATATCTTCTCGAGAGTCCCTGATCTTGATCGTACACATTTGCGTGCATGATTAGTGTATGATTGAATCGGGGGCGTCACAAGTTGGTATCAGAGCCGACTGCCTGTAGGAATCCCCCTTCCACACTCCTTGGCCGAAGTTGAATCTAGTCGATGAAAACTGTTTTACTAACATGGCTGTGCGGCCCATGGGCCCATGTCGCCATTGGGTGGTATTAGGATCTTTTACTCCTTGATCTGTACTCTGGGAATCTGATCTCTCTTCTATTCGGGTTAAACGATTTTTACTAACTCGGACTCTAGGTTCTCGATAATACTTTCTCCCGGAGAGCCTCTTCAGTCCAGATGATTACCTTGTGCACCGAAGGATTCCAAAGATACCTTTCGATATTCTCTCGAGACCTTGTGCCCGTTGCTTTTGCAATTCCCTACCATTGCAATATCCTATGGATAAATACTTACACCCGTCGTTCTTACTTTATACCCAGTCGATCTTGTTATTACAAGATACCTCGAAATTCTCTCTAGTGTTCCGAGAATACTTTGTGACTATTGCCTTGCAGTTCTTTGTTACATGAATACCCCTACGGATAATTTCTCACACTTACCGAGTATCCACTCATCCCCAGTTGATTCATGTATGTCACCAATCCTCGAAATACCATTCGATCTTCCGAAAATCCTGAGCATCCTATTGCTCTTGAAATTCTTGATTGCTTGCATTATGGTTAATCCCATAAGTCTAGTAATCTTGTTGACATCCATTGTCATTATCATTTTGAGTCCGTTGTTTCGATTTGTTGCGAAGGCTCGCAATCCTCAAACAGATCCTAGAATTCATCCTTCCGGCTCAGACGTCTTTCGAACATGAGCTGGTTCTGGACCAAACTATTTGTCGTCAATTGTGCCTCTGGTCTATCCAACTTATCCATCCTTGATCAGAGCGTCTGCTTCTGATCCCTTGTTTTGGAAATCATAATTCCTTTGTTATCTAAGCATCTAATTATTCGGATGTTCTATAATCTGATGCCCGTGCATTCTTTCTTCCTCTGATTGAGTACCGATACTCAGATCAGCTCCGTCGTGGATCGCCCGATCCATTGTTGGATTTCATCCGACATCGTCTTTCATATTCAATAACCTTGTGAGCCTTTCCACGGGTATATAATGCCTTTGGTAAATTGTATCCTTTGCTTGGCCAACCATGCTCTGCTTTCAAGCTTGTGTATTTACTTTTGAAACTTGTGGTATATGTTACTAAGATGCCCGATGGGTTGAACCTATGCCTTCCCCTAATCCGTGAGAACCCGAAAGTTTTCACAAGTCATACTCTTCTGGTGTTTTACCAGATAAAATTCCAACACTACAGTTATATCAAAGCGAGAGGTGAATGAAATGATATGCATTAAAGAAGTGGGAGTCAACCTTGAACTTTGTGTTCATGCCCATGAAAATGATGTAGACCATCTCGGAAGCTTCTTGCAAAATGATTATCCAGCTGTATGATTCTTTCGGTATTCTTGAATTGATTCCTTACAGTTATGGTTCCGACCATGCTGTCCTGATCTGATATATCTGATGGGAATTCATTCCAGTGCCTCGTCTATTTTTGGCGAGGTTAAAGTATCTACTGTCACAGATCAATGACCCGGTTCTACTTCTATCATGTTCTACCTTCGACTATTACCCCTGGTATCTCGAAGATATCTTGCCATTGCACCACATCTTACTAACTTTGTTGAAGTAATGTCTTTCCTTGTTGTAATCACTCTACGGGTTCTGGGTTGTTGTCAACCGAGGACACCGACTAGTGAAATTATTCTGCACTACAAATCAAATACCCCTAGTATTTTTACTAGGAAATTTTGAACTCAATCTGGTCATTCCTAGACTATCGGATGCATCCTGGTCTTGCTACCTTTGACTGTGCTACCTCGTCCTTCTCTAGTGCATGAATTCTTCAGTGTGTGAGCACGAATTACGCCGAGCTTTCAACATCATGTTGCTTGTCTTGAAAGGCAACTTTGGTTCTGAGCTTGCATCTTATATATTGATCCTATAACTTGACACTTCGTCATTCCCTTGCTTGTTGTCGTTGTTGTTTGATTTCATCCTCTCGAAACTTCCCGACAAATGTGTCGGATCACCTTCAACACTTTGACTTCTTCCGAGATGTTAACTGTGTTCATGATGAGAAATACCCTCTTGCCCTCGATGATTTTTTTATCATCCACAACACCCTTGACTTCCTTTCACCGTGAACTTGTCCACATTATGAATACAACTTGCTCTCCAGCTAGTGTTGTGTTCTGCCTTGAAGTATTACTGTCTTTTATGTCGAGAATGTTGTGGGAATTGCTCCACCTCTTAGAAATTCTCAGTATGATGATACTTCTCATCATCACCATTCTTCCTTGGTCCCCATGTTGTTTTTAACTGGGATACCAATATGCTAACGATGCTGTTTGGATTCTGTACTTCTAGCAACCCCATTGCTTTGAAGTTGATGGTCGATAGTTCGTTCTTAGACTACTGGTTGTTGAACCACCATTCTAACATTGATCATGCTACCTAAGCCCGTCTTTCGGGTGCACCTTTTCAACCAATGTTTACTTGCGTATGTTCTCCTCAGGCATACAACATTATATCATTTGATCTGACAAATGTTATCTCCTTGTTTACATTATTGAGGAGATCCATCTTTTTGGAAATCTCAATGAATTGTCGCTGAGTTCATCAGCCACCTCCTCATTCTCTCCTTGGTTTAATGATGAACTCTTGTCTCAGAACTCACTTCCATAGTTCATTTCCCGAGAATCTTACATTGTCATCTCGTGAATTGGTGTCGCACCTTCTCTTCTCAGGCATCCTAAGTCTGAGGTATCATGACACCAATCGGATCTGAATCTCGGTCAGATATGATGGTTGAGACAACTTTCCAGGAGTTATGATGTTGGTCCTTTGATGACCCAGTAATATGATGTTATGCCTAGCACCCCTGGCTAGAGGACCTATCATTATAATTTCTTTTGCAAGGATAACCATTCTTCCATGAGGAAATTGTGAGACTTATTCTATAAGTTGTTCCTGATGAATCCTTTGTATATTCAAGTCCGATGCTTGAAGACCATGTCAATGTTATAAGCATGTCTGTGGTACTCCAATTTTCAACAAGGGTACCATTTCAAAAATTAAAGCCCAATGCTAATGTTTCTTGCTCAAATTATCCAAACACCGCTGTATGGGTAATGTCATCAAGTTTCTCTTCCCTTGCGTAAAGGGTTTTCTACATTATATCTTGTCACAGATATCAGGCCCTGCTTGTCCTTGGGAATGATATGTCCCTGAAATATGTGTTTAAACACATTTTTCCTTTCCATTGTTCGATTTAATCTGATAATCATATTTTCATTTCCATTGTTTGGTTTAACCTTTCTTGTGATCTATATGAGCTAAGCAGTATTATTCTCCTCCTTATGTAAACACCACGGTGTACAATTCTATCAGCAAGACCCTGTTACTATTGTTGATGACATTCCGGTAACCACCGATGGACGAGAACTTTGCCTATTGGTCCGCCTCGTCCTAACGAGCAGGAAAATGGTTCTCTTCGTCCCTCGCCCTTGGTACCGACGTTGTTGCCGACATAATCGACAGGCTACCCTCTGACATGCCTTGCTTGCATGATCACGCAAGACATCTCCGCCCTTCCTACTTTTAACCCACATGGTGGGCCCATAACCCACAGGTCCCAGGATCGAAACCTGACTCTCCTGTGCACCCCCTGTTCCCAAATTTATTCCTCGCGCGTGGCCTCGTATGTAATTCACGGACCACCATCCTACTGATCTATACTGGCATAAGACAGAATACTTATTGTGATTGCTTTGAACCCCTTTCACACTCTATTTCAGGAATCGAACGATTGCCTGCCGCTTGAAACTTCTCATGACACCTTCCTACTTTGCTCTCGATATTTTCTAAAGGTTTTTAATTCGAGAGTTACTTCCCCCACCTTCCCTGATGTTATCAACAAGTTAGTCAACCTTGCAGAGGTCTGTTCTCCCAGCCCCTTTATTCTTTCGTAAGTACGGTGAAAGTTCCTGAAGAAAGGATGCCGACTTCATCATGATGACTAGAGCAGAGAAATAAAGAAATCAACGAAAGGGATCAACTTCTTCGAGAAGAGCAACCAAAACTGAGAAGATCCGTTAGATTTTTCGTAACCCAATCCTTTTCCCCTTACTCCCCCTCTTAAAATCTCGGGACGAGATTTCTTGTAGTGGAGGAGAATTGTGACGCCCGGGTAATTAAACTACAGTGAACCTCTACTAATGATGCCATGTCACCTCGGTTACTGTCGGTAAACTCACGTTAGTTTAAAACCGATTCATATTCAAATTCAAAATCAAGAAAACAATAAAAGTTTTCAAATATTGAAACTAGAATGTTCATCATGTGGCAAATAATCCCTAACTAGTTTTGGTGGTGGAACCAACCTTTTTCAAAGTGTTTAAATGCCCTAAAACTAATTAAAAACCAGTGGCTAAAATAATAATTTATTTGCTTTTGAAAATATAGAAATATTAAACTAATTTATTTTGGGTCCAAACTAGGTTTGGCAGTGGCCTATTTTGATGATACCAATTTAGGTGCTAACTTAGTACTTTAAAGAAACTAAAAATATCAGAAACTAAAATGAAAACAGAAAAAGAAACTAAAAGAAAACAAAATCAGAAAAATAAATAAAAAGTAAAAGAAATCGAAGAGAGGAAAAGGAACCCCCCCTCCCTCACTGGGCCAGATGGCCCAGCTGGCCGGCCCAACTGGGCAAAGGCCCAACCGGCCACCCCCACTCCCCCATAACCCCCCACCCACGGTCAAACCCTAACCCGACTGCACACATCCCCCACTCCGCATGTCATTCTCCCCCTCTCTCGATCCGATCTGGATCGCGTTCCCGAGCCCCCTTCGACACCAACTGCCGCCGCCTGGAGGTCCACTCGCCGGAGCCGCGTTGCTGCTTCCTCATCCCCGCCGTCGAGCTCCATTGTCGGATCGACCGGGTCGACCCCGACGCCCGCAACTCCCCCCGAACGGCTCCGCCCCCCATCGCCGGCGACACTGCCGCCGCCTCCCGAGCCCACTGCCTACCCCCTGCAGCCCCCTGTGAGGAACCCCCTATCCTCCTTTCCCTCCCCCCGCGCACACCCCGTCCGGCCTGTTCGTCCCCGCGCTGCTTGCCCACCGCGCTCCGCCTACCTCCGCCATGGCCAGCGTGCCCTCTGCGTCGTGCTCCCCGCGACCGAGTCGTCCTCGTCGTGCGCCCGCCTCCGGCTCGACCCGCTCCTGCCGTGCCCGCCTTTGCCGGCCGTCGCGTGGCCTGCCACTGCGGCGCGCCCCGCTGCTGCCTCCCCTGGCCGCCGGTGCCGGCGTACGCTGTGCGTGCCCAGCGCCCCTCGGGCGTGCGCCCGTTCGCCCGCGCTCGTTTGGCCCTATGGGCCAATGACATGTGGGGCCCACCCCTGGAACGTTTAGAAAAAGAGAATAGATAAATAATGAATAAAATAAATAAATAAATAAACACATACAAATATTAATTATGTAATTAGGTAACTAACTAATCGTGTTTAATTAACTTAATTAATTGTGTTTAATTAACCTAATTAATTAACTAAACTAGTTAAACCTGTTTAGTTAGTGTTAGTCAATGACAGGTGGGTCCCATTGGACCCACATGCCAGGTTTGACTCTGGTCAGCTGGGGTTGACCTGCTGACGTCATGGTGATGTCATGCTGACATCACCTTTCACTGTTATGGATAATGTTTGATTTAAATAATTAAATAAATTCTAAAATGATTTAAAACTTTAGAAAAACATATAAAATAAACCGTAGCTCAGATGAAAATACTTTCTACATGAAAGTTGCTCAGAACGACGAGACGAATCCAGATACGCAGCCCGTTCGTCCGCCACGCATCCCTAGCATAGTGAACCTGCAAATTTCACCTCCGGTTCATCTGTCCGGAAACACGGAACACCGGGGATACTTTCCTGGATGTTTCCCCCATTCACCGGTATCACCTACTACCGCGATTGGGCACACCTAGCATCGTTACTTGTCATGTCATGCATCAATATGCATTTGTTTGCATTGTATTCATTGTTTCTTCCCCCTCTTCTCTCCGGTAGACCACGAGACCGACGCTGCTGCTGCCCAGTTCGACTACGGAGTTGACGACCCCTCCTTCTTGCCAGAGCAACCAGGCAAGCCCCCCCCCCTTGATCACCAGATATCGCCTATTCTCCTCTATACTGCTTGCATTAGAGTAGTGTAGCATGTTACTGCTTTCCGTTAATCCTATTCTGATGCATAGCCTGTCATTGTTGCTACAGTCATTGATACCTTACCCGCAATCCTAGATGCTTAGTATAGGATGCTAGTTTATCATTATTGGCCCTACATTCTTGTCAGTCTGCCTTGCTATACTATTGGGTCGTGATCACTCAGGAGGTGATCACGGGTATATACTATACATACATACATACTATACAGATGGTGACTAAAGTCGGGTTAGCTCGATGAGTACCCGCAAGTGATTCTGATGAGGGGGCTGAAAGGACAGGTGGCCCCATCCCGGTAGAGGTGGGCCTGGGTTCCCGACGGCCCCCGACTGTTACTTTGTGGCGGAGCGACAGGGCAAGTTGAGACCACCTAGGAGACAGGTGGGCCTGGCCCTGTTCGGCGTTCGCGGATACTTAACACGCTTAACGAGATCTTGGTATTTGATATGAGTCTGGCTACTAGCCTATATGCACTAACCAACTACACGGGAACAGTTATGGGCACTCGACGTCGTGGTATCAGCCGAAGCCTTCTTGACGTCAGCGACGGAGTGGTGCGCGCCGGATTGGACCGCGTAACGTGACTTCCTTTGTAATGGAGGTTGCTAGGTCTGCTTCCGGCCGCCCTCGCAACATGCAGGTGTGCAATGGGCGATGGGCCCAGACCCCTGCGCGCATAGGATTGAGACCGGCGGGCTGACCTCTCTGTTGTGCCTAGGTGGGGCTGCGACGTGTTGATCTTCCGAGGCCGGGCATGACCCAGGAAAGTGTGTCCGGCCAAATGGGATCGAGCGTGTTGGGTTATGTGGTGCACCCCTGCAGGGAAGTTAATCTATTCGAATAGCCGTGATCTTCGGTAACAGGACGACTTGGAGTTGTACCTTGACCTTATGACAACTAGAACCGGATACTTAATAAAACACACCCTTCCAAGTGCCACAGACAACCCGGTGATCGCTTCTCAACAGGGCGACGAGGAGAGGATCGCCGGGTAGGATTATGCTATGCGATGCTACTTGGAGGACTTCAATCTACTCTCTTCTACATGCTGCAAGACGGAGGCTGCCAGAAGCGTAGTCTTCGATAGGACTAGCTATCCCCCTCTTATTCTGGCATTCTGCAGTTCAGTCCACTGATATGGCCTCCTTACACATATACCCATGCATATGTAGTGTAGTTCCTTGCTTGCGAGTACTTTGGATGAGTACTCACGGTTGCTTTCTTCCCCCCTTTCCCTCTTTCCTTTCTTTCTGGTTGTCGCAACCAGATGCTGGAGTCCAGGAGCCAGACGCCACCTTCGACGACGACTCCTACTATGTTGGAGGTGCCTACTACTACGTGCAGCCCGCTGACGACGACCAGGAGTAGTTTAGGAGGATCCCAGGTAGGAGGCCTGCGCCTCTTTCGATCTGTATCCCAGTTTGTGTTAGCCATCTATGGATACTTGTTTGTTTATGTTTGTACTCAGATATTGTTGCTTCCACTGACTCGTCTATGATCGAGCACTTGTATTCGAGCCCTCGAGGCCCCTGGCTTGTATTATGATGCTTGTATGACTTATTTATGTTTTAGAGTTGTGTTGTGATATCTTCCCGTGAGTCCCTGATCTTGATCGTACACATTTGCGTGCATGATTAGTGTACGATTGAATCGGGGGCGTCACAGGGAGATCAACATGAGTAGCAAAAGATTCACAGAAAGAAGCTACTATCTCAGATTCAAGTCCATATTTAGTGCTAAATTTACAGAAAACATCGGTACCCATAAAAGATTTAACACAATCAAACTTAGGTGTCATACCTGACTCCTTACCTTCATCGAGATCCCAATCTTCAGAGTCGCATTTAATTCTTTCCAATAATTCCCATTTGAATTCAATAGTCTTCATCATAAAAGAGCTAGCACAAGAAGTATCGAGCATGGTGTGATTGTTGTCAGAAAGCCGAGCATAAAAAATTTGAATAATCGTTTCTCTTGAGAGCTCATGATTGGGGCATGAACAGAACATTGATTTAAGCCTCCCCAAGCTTGAGCGATGCTTTATCCTTCGCGAGGCCAAAAATTATATATATAATTATGATCACGATGAACAAGATGCATAGGATAAAACTTCTGATGAAATTCCAATTTCAATCGTTTGTAGTTCCATGATCCCATATCATCCCATAGCCTATACCATGTCAATGCATCTCCCTCCAAAGATAAAGGGAGGACCTTCTTCTTGATAACATCATCGGGCATACCTGCAAGCTTAAATAATCCACAAACTTCATCCACATATATTAGGTGCTCATCAGGATGTAATGTTCCATCTCCTGCAAAAGGATTAGCTAGCCGTTTTTCTATCATACCCAAAGGAATTTCAAAGTAGACATTTTCATTTTCAGTAGGTTCAGTAGGTTGAGGAGCAACTCTTTGCTCTACTGGTCGGGGTGAAGATACCCCGAACAAGCCCTCCAAAGGATTACTTTCCATAGTAACAAGTGACAGTAAATTTGAGCACACTATATAAATTTTTTCCTTACCAAATTCCACCTACCAAAGGCGCTTCACTGCCCGGCAACGGCGCCAGAAAAGAGTCTTGATGACCCACAAGTATAGGGGATCTATCGTAGTCCTTTCGATAAGTAAGAGTGTCAAACCCAACGAGGAGCAGAAGGACATGATAAGCGGTTTTCAGCAAGGTATTCTCTGCAAGCACTAAAATTATAGGTAATAGATAGTTTTGTGATAAGATAATTTGTTACGAGCAACAAGTAACAAAAGTAAATAAAGTGCAGCAAGGTGGCCCAATCCTTTTTGTAGCAAAGGACAAACCTGGACAAACTCTTATATAGAAGAAAGCGCTCCCGAGGACAAACGGGAATATCGTCAAGCTAGTTTTCATCACGTTCATATGATTCGCGTTCGGTACTTTGATAATTTGGTATGTGGGTGGACCGGTGCTTGGGTACTGTCCTTACTTGGACAAGCATCCCACTTATGATTAACCTCCATTGCAAGCATCCGCAACTATAAAAAAAGTATTAAGGTAAACCTAACCATAGCATGAAACATATGGATCTGAATCAGCCCCTTACGAAGCAACGCATAATCTAGGGTTTAAGCTTCTGTCACTCTAGCAACCCATCATCTACTTATTACTTCCCAATGCCTTCCTCTAGGCCCAAATAATGGTGAAGTGTCATGTAGTTGATGTTCACATAACACCACTAGAGGAGAGACAACATACATCTCATCAAAATATCGAACGAATACCAAATTCACATGACTACTAATAGCAAGACTTCTCCCATGTCCTCAGGAACAAACGTAACTACTCACAAAGCATATTCATGTTCATAATAAGAGGGGTATTAATGTGCATATAGGATCTGAACATATGATCTTCCACCAAGTAAACCAATTAGCATCAACTACAAGGAGTAATCAACACTACTAGCAACCCACAGGTACCAATCCCAGACTTAGAGAAAAGAATTGGATGCAAGAGATGAACTAGGGTTTGAGAGGAGATGGTGCTGGTGAAGATGTTGATGGACATTGGCCCCCTCCCAATGAGAGGAGTGTTGGTGATGACGATGGTGATGATTTCCCCCTCCCGGAGGGAAGTGTCCCCGGCAGAACAGCTCCACCGGAGCCCTAGATTGGTTCCGCTAAGGTTCCGCCTCGTGGCGGCGGAGTCTCGTCCCGAAAGCTTGCTTATGATTTTTTTTAGCAATGAAAGACTCCATATAGCAGAAGATGGGCATCAAAGGGCCACCAGGGGGCCCACGAGGCAGGGGCGCGCCCAGGGGGTAGGGCGCGCCCCCCACCCTCGTGGCTGGTGAGTGGCCCCCCTCTGGTGCTTCTTGCGCTTAGTATTTTCTATATATTATGAAAATAACTTCGAAGAAGTTTCAGGACTTTTGGAGCTGTGCAGAATAGGTCTCTAATATTTGCTCCTTTTCTAGCCCAGAATCCCAGCTGCCGGCATTCTCCCTCTTTATGTAAACCTTGTAAAATAAGAGAGAATAGGCATAAGTATTGTGACATAATGTGTAATATCAGCCCATAATGCAATAAATATTGATATAAAAGCATGATGCAAAATGGACGTATCAGGTATCAATCCTTGCTCTCATATAAGATATATTCCTTTAGCCCCCAAGTCTACTGAATATGATAGAATAAAATATAATGTAGACTTGTGTAGATAGCCTTTTAGCCGTCCATCTGCGTCAAAACCTGTAGCCCTCAAGGGTCGGCTTAAACTTATAAAGATAAGTTGGGACTTTCAAAAATCATCTTTACACCTGTAACCCCCAGGGTCGGCTTAAAACTTTAAGTTGAGCCGGGTCTTTAGTTAATAGCGTTCAACTTTGTAGTTGTAGTCCCCAAAGACCGGTTGAATCCATCTGAATAAACCGGGACTTAACACTGTTAAAAAATCTCATCTAGTCACCCTTGCAAACCGGGCAACTCAAACAAATGATAAACCGAGGTCATCTGCCATTACATCGTAATATAAACTTTGCATCCATTAGCCCCCAAGTGCCAAGTACTATTGCTTGCAAAGGGCTTCGGACTTATCAATATATACTACTTCATAAAGAAACTTTCTGCACCCATTAGCCCCCAAGTGCCAAGTGCTATTGCTTGCAAAATGGCTTGGGACTTTATCAATATATATTGTTTCATAATTGTGCATATTTGTTTTGACCTTTTATTTCAGGAATCATCCAGTCAATTTCAATCTCAGCTAACTGCTTTGAAAACACGGCTTGAAGCACAAGAAGCTGAAACCCGGAAGGCTGACTCCAAGTTCAAGTTTAGCTTGAATGAAAATGAAAAACTGAAAACTGAGTTTAATACTGAGAGAGCCACCTGGGCTGAAGAGAAAGCTTCCCTGATCCAAAGGGATGAAAAAGCTGAGACCTCGCTGGAGGAGGTTACCACTGAACTTACCGGCTTAAAGCATCATATCAATCAGATGACCTATGCTATCTTTGGTAAGATCTTTTATAGTGCAATGACTTTTCCATCCTCCATGTAGTAAACTGTCGGGTGACTTACTCATAATATGCCATGCAAGTCCGAGAAGCAGCAATCTTGGGAAGGGAAATGTTGATTAAGCTCAAGGCGGTTTACACATTAGTTGAACAACTATATACTGGAGCTCAGTGCACAATAGCTGCCATCTCCCCAAGAAAGCAAGCACCATCTCTTCTCAGCAATGTGTTAAGCCAACTTTTTGTCTTGCCTACAAGGATTGAAGAGAACAAACGGTCCACTGCTAGAGCCGCTGCCATTACGGCTTTAAGCCGGGCAAAGGCATGGCAGTCAGGACTAGACTCGGCCGAGCTAGCCACTGGTTGTCCCAATTTAAAAGAGGGCGGGTCTCCTTTTGAAAAGAAAGACTTTGCTGCTTGTGTGAAGGAGATGCGTCCATTGGCGAGCCTGCTTGCGAAAGAAACAGATTTGAACAAATATCAGGCGACTTATACCGCAGAGAACTAGAAAATGCTCACGTTGGCTTACAAGATTGCAGATCTTATCCCTCCAATCCGTAAGCACACTTTTGCCCTTGAAATTGACCTGTCTAAGTTTGTTGATGACGAAGCTGAATTTCAAGCCTTGACTGGCATCAATTGGTCATCGCCTGACTTCTAGGCGGTGGAGCGAGAAGAAGAACTGGTGCGGGATGATCCGGAAGCATCGAACTGCCAAGACCAGGAGAACTAATCAGCTCGACGATTCTCAATTTTCAGCAGCAAGCATTGCTTGTAAAAAAACTTAAGTCATTTGAGCTCGTGAAGCTATATAATAGGATAGTTAAACTCTGATCTGTCGTGTCATCGTGCACGTTTTGCTTGCATAACACTGGTGATCCATCATTTGAAGATCTGCCACTTATGCTCATCATATTATCAATATGCAGGTCAGTTTTATCATTTGTCCTGCACAGAAAACAGATCACAAGTGCCCTAGTGGTTTACCCCGGGGCAGGTCACAATACCCCATATAAAAACAACCGGTGACTATAATAGTCCATAACCAGGGCCGGTTTAATCACAACCTCATATAATCATATATAACAAAATATCATACTTGTGATATTTTCTCACACTGTCGGCTTATCATACCTGTGCAGTAAGGGTTACAACCCAAGGATTGAGAGCACAACGCCCTGTTCAATTGATTCATATTGACGGCTCAAGATGCCATATGTAGTAAGGGGTAATCAGCCCAAAACTTAGAGCCAGTACTCAAAGCAAAAAATCATCATACACTAGCGACTTAAAGTCCAAAGCCAGGCCGGGTTAATAAACTCTGGATAGATCCACATATGAACCATAAGGAAACATAGCCCTCATCGGTTTTCAATCATGCATTAACATGTCATAAGAGATGAACCTAAAAAAATGTTCAAATCGAATAGAAATCAAAAAACAAGGCTTTCATAGGCTGCCAAGCCTTAAAGTCAAGTGCTTTTCAAGGGCCGCACAGCCACTAAGTTAAACCTTCATTCAAACCTTGTAAGCTGGGCCTCACATGACCAATCGCCGTTTGAACTTTGACAAGTTCAGGGTCTTTATAAGATTGACTGTCAAGAGTACGGTGAGTCATTCCAGGATTACTTGGGTAGAGTGGCAGACTTTCAGGATAACCCAGATTTTTTGGTGAATACACCAGGCGTCCAAGACTATTACAAGGGTCATCAAAGCTCTGTCCATTAATAAGAACCCCCAAGCAATATTTTATTCAGGCATACAAGCCGGATCAGTAGGGTAGTCATAGCTATGCTCAATGAGTAGGAAGCCCCCAAGTATTTGGTAACTATGGCGTACAAGACGGATCAAGAGGGTGGTCATAGCTATGCTCAATGAGCAGGAAGCCCCCAAGTGATCATATGAAGTGACAATAAAGACTCATTATTCTCAAAAATGAAACGACAGAGGCCCTGACTTAGCAGGGATGTCGGCTTTATTATATTCATCATAATATATACATTGTCAAAATATTACATCACAAGAGCCAATGGCTCGGGTGCAATAAGGCCAAAGATGAGCAATATTCCACGGCCGATGGGTCTCCTCCTCCGACGTGCATGAGTCCTTTTGGTCTCGAACATTGATAAGGTAGTATGACCCATTGTTCAGATTTTTGCTGACCACAAAGGGTCCTTCCCAAGGCGGGGATAGTTTATGCATATCAGTTTTATCCTGGATAAGCCAGAGCACCAAATTGCCTTCTTGAAAGGTCCTGGTTTTAACTCGGCGGCTATGATAATGGCGCAGATCTTGCTGGTAAATCACCGAACGATCCGCCGCAAGGTCACGCTCCTCATCCAACAGGTCAATAGCATCCTGATGTGCTTTTTCATTATCAGCTTCAACATAAGCTGCCACACGAGGCAAATCGTGACATATGTCACTAGGGAGAACCGTCACTGCTCCGTAAACCATGAAGAAAGGCGTGTAACCCGTAGATCTATTGGGGTGGTATTGATGCTCCATAACACTGAGGGTAACTCCTCCACCCAACAACACAGCGTCCTCTGCAAAGGGACCATAAGCCGGGGCTTGATGCCTCTCCAAAAAAATTTGATTGGCTCTCTCAGCTTGACCATTGGACTGGGGGTGAGCCAGTGATGACACATCAAGTCGAATATGCTCTCGTTGACAAAACTCCTTCATAGCACCCTTGGACTGATTGGTGGCATTATCTGTTATAATGCTGTGGGGAAAATCGAAACGGAAGATCACCTTTTTGATGAATTGAACCGTTGTGGCCGCGTCACACTTACTAACCGGCTCTGCTTCAACCCACTTTATGAATTTGTCAACCTCCACCAAAAGGTGGGTCTTTTTATCCTTGGACCTTTTGAATGGCCCAACCATATCAAGCCCTCAGACTGCAAATGGCCAAGCAATTGGAAACATCCTCAATTCTTGAACCGGCTCGTGAGCTCGTCTTGAGAATTTCTAACAACCATCACATTTACTGACCAAATCCTTTGCATCAGCATGAGCCGTCAGCCAATAAAATCCATGACGAAAAGCCTTGGCCACGAGAGACTTAGAGCCAGCATGATGACCACAATCTCCTTCATGAATCTCTCGTAGGATCTCATGACCTTCTTCGGGAAAGACACAATGTTGAAACGCCCCCGTAACACTGCGATGATGCAAATCTCCATTGACAATAGTCATTGACTTAGACCGTCGGGTTATCTTCCTGGCCAAAGTTTCATCTTCAGGTAACTCGCCCCGGGTCATATATGCCAAATATGGAACTATCCAATCAGGAATAGCGTGAAGAGCCGCCACCAGTTATGCCTCCAGGTCAGGAATAGAAAGATCTTCCTCTGTAGGCAGTTTGACTGAAGGATTATGCAGAATATCAAGGAAAATATTGGGTGGCACCGGCTTACGTTGGGATTCCAACCGGCTTAAAGCATCAGCCGCCTCGTTTTTCCTTCGATCAACATGCTCCACTTGATAGCCCTTGAAGTGACCAGCAATAGCATCAACCTCTTGGTGATAAGCCACCATGAGTGGGTCCTTATAATCCCAAGTGCCTGAAACTTGTTGAGCTATCAAATCTGAGTCACCAAAACACCTCACCCGACTTAAGTTCATCTCCTTAGCCATCTGAAGACCATCAAGCAAGGCCTCATACTCAGCTGCATTTAGTACAAGGGAACATCAACCTTAAAACATAACAAAATTTATCACCTCATGGGGAAGTCAAGATAACTCTAGCCCCTGAGCCTTCCAACTGCCTGGATCCATCGAAGTGAATAGTCCAATATGTGATATCCGGCTTCTCCTCGGGCATCTGCAGCTCTGTCCAATCATTGATGAAATCCACAAGTTCTTGAGACTTGATGGCTGTGTGAGGCATATACTTCAGAACATGGGGTCCAAGTTCAATGGCCCACTTGGCTACTTGACCTATGGCTTCTGTGTTTTGAATAATATCCCCTAGAGGAGCAGAACTAACCACAGTGATGGGATGACCCAAAAAATATTGCTTGAGCATTCGACTAGCCATGAACACCCCATACACCAGCTTCTGCCAATGTGGATACCTTTGCTTGGACTCAATGAGAACCTACTGATGTAATAAACCGACCGTTGAACCGGATATTCCTTGTCTGACTCATTCCTTTCCACCACAATTGCCACGCTGATAGCTCGGCTATTGGTAGTGAAATATAACAACAAAGGCTCTTTATCAATGGGAGCAGCAAGAACCGGCGGCTCAGCTAACTGTTTCTTCAAGGCCTCAAACGCCTGATCAGCAGCATCACTCTAGACAAAGTGATCTGTCTTCTTCATCATCTGGTACAGAGGGACAACTTTTTCACCCAACCGGCTTATGAACCGGCTTAAGGCCGCAATACGACCCGCCAGACGCTAAACATCATTGATACATGTCGGTTTAGCCAGGGAAGTGATAGCCTTTATTTTCTCCGGGTTAGCTTCAATACCCCGTTCAGAAACCAGAAAGCCTAAGAGCTTACCTGCTGGTACGCCAAAGACACACTCGGCCGGGTTAAGCATCTTCTTGTAGATCCAGAGATTGTTAAAGGTCTCTTTCAAATCATCTATCAAGGTTTCCTTCTTCCTAGATTTAACCACAATATCATCCACATAAGTATGGACATTGCGCCCAATCTGATCATGAAGGCAATTTTTCACACACCGCTGGTAAGTCGCCTGGGCACTCTTGAGCCCAAAAGGCATAGATACATAACATAAGGATCCAAAAGGAGTGATAAAGGATGTCTTCTCATGGTCCTTAACTTCCATCTTGATCTGATGATAACCAGAATAAGCATCCAAAAAACTCAAACACTCACAACCTGCCGTAGCATCAATGATCTGATCAATACGGGGGAGAGCAAAAGGATCAGCCGGATAGACCTTGTTTAGGTCTATGTAATCCACACACATGTGCCAAGTACCATTTTTCTTGAGTACCGGCACCGGGTTAGCCAACCACTCCGGATGAAAAACTTCAACAATAAATCCAGCCACCAATAGTGGGGCCACTTCTTCACCAATGGCCTTGTGCCTCTCTTCATTAAAATGGCAAAGGAATTGCTTGATTGGTTTAAACTTTGGATCAATGTTGAGAGTGTGCTCAGCAAGTTCCCTTGGTACACCTGGCATGTTTGAAGGTTTCCATGCAAAGATGTCCCGGTTCTCACGGATGAACTCGATGAGCACGCTTTCCTATTTCTGATCCAGATTAGTACTAATACTGAACTACTTGGATGAATCGCCAGGAACAAAGTCAACTAGCTTGGTGTCACCAGCTGATTTAAATTTCAACAGGGGGTCATGCTTTGTGGTTTCCTTCTTCAAAGATATCATATCGGCCGGGTCAACATTATCCTTGTAAAACTTCAACTCCTCTGTTGCACAGACAGACTCAACATAAGCAGCATCACCTTCTTCACATTCCAACGATATCTTCCTGTTCCCATGTACTGTAATAGTACCCTTGTAACTCGGTATCTTGAGCTGTAAATAAACATAACACGACCTTGCCATAAACTTAGCGTAAGCCGGCCGCCCAAACAGAGCATGATAAAGGCTCTTAATTTTAACCACCTCAAAAGTCATGGTCTCCGATCTGGAATCATGATCATCACCAAAGGCCACTTCCAAAGATATCTTGCCCACTGGATATGCTGACTTACCAGGCACCACGCCATGAAAAACAATGTTCGATGACTTAAGATCTTTGTCAGTCAAGCTCATGCGAAGAAAGGTTTCATAGTAAAGAATGTTGATGCTGTTGCCCCCATCCATGAGCACCTTAGTAAATCTGTACCCTCCAACCTGAGGTGCCACCACCAAAGCCAAGTGACCTGGATTATCAACCCGGGGCGGGTGATCCTCACGGCTCCGGAGAATAGGGTGTTTAGACCATCGCAAGTAACCGGGAATCGCCGGCTCAACTATGTTCACTGCCCTTTTATGAAGCTTATGATCCCACTTGCATAAAATCATGGTGAAGACGTGGTACTGTCCACTATTCAACTGCTTCGGGTTACTCTGATAACCAGACTGCTGCTGCTGATTCCGTTGACCAGATTGTTGATTATAACCACCTTGATTGCATTGGCCCTGGAAACCAGAATTTGAACAGCCACCACCAAAACCGGGATCGTGAGAACCGGATCCTGAGACACCGTTCGGTCCATGATTGTTCTAGAAAAAATTGGAATTTCTATACTCCTTCATAATGAAGCAATCCTTCCAGAGGTGAGTGGTCGGCTTTTCGTGCATACCATGCTTTGGACAGGGCTGATTCATCATCGCCTCAAGGTTGAATTTAGGTCCTCCAAACCGAGGTGGGGGTTTTCCCCTGTGACGCTGATTATTACTCTACGTATTGGTGTTAGCCAAAAATACAAGCTATCATCAGCATTGCGCTTACCATTGCCGCCTTGACTTGCTGGGTTATGTCGCTGCCCTCTCGTATTGCTTCTCTTCTTTCCCTTTCTCGGCTTCTCATCATCAGGCTCGGGGTCCTTGGTACCATCAGAGTCATCATACTTAACGAGAGCCGCCATCAGCTTCCCCATGTCGTTGAAGTGGCGTTTAAGCCGCCCCAGCTTCTGCTTCAAATGGAGAAAATGACAGTTCTTCTCCAACATCAGGACTACTAAACCGGCATTGATACTATCCGACGAGTGTATGACAGCTGAGATCCGGCACACCCAATGAGTTGTTGGCTCGCCGTCACCTTGGACACAAGAATCCAAGTCCAAGATTGACACATGCTACTTGCATGTGTCTTTAAAATTCTAGATAAAACGGACCTTCAAATCTGCCCACGACTTAATGGAATTAGCAGGTAGCCCTTTCAACCAAGTACGAGCCGACCCATCCAACATCATGGTGAAATACTTAGCACATGCAGCATCGCTGACATCCAACATCTCCATGGACATCTCATAGCTTTCGATCCAAGCCTCTGGGGGTTGATCCACCGAGTAATTAGGCACTTTCCGAGGGGCCTTGAAATCATTGGGTAGACGCTCGATACGTCTCCAACGTATCTATAATTTTTGATTGTTCCATGCTATTATATTATCTGTTTTGGATGTTTAATGGGCTTTATTATACACTTTTATATTATTTTTGGGACTAACCTACTAACCAAAGGCCCAGCGCAAATTGCTATTTTTTGCCTATTTCAGTGTTTCGCAGAAAAGGAATATCAAATGGAATCCAAACGGAATGAAACCTTCGGGGGAGTGATTTTTGGAACAAACGCAATCCAGGAGACTTGGAGTGGACGTCAAGGAAGCATCAAGGAGGCCATGAGGCAGGAAGGCGCGCCCAGGGGGCAGGCGCCCTCCCCCCCCCACCCTCGTGGGCCCCTCGTGGCTCCCCTGACTGACTTCTTTCGCCTATATATACTCATATACCATGAAAACATTCGAGAGCACCACGAAACCCTATTTCCACCGCCACAACCTTATGTACCCAAGAGATTCCATCTTGGGGCCTTTTCTGCAGCTCCGCCGGAGGGGAAATCGATCATGGAGGGCTTCTACATCAACACCATAGCCTCTCCGATGATGTGTGAGTAGTTTACCACAGACCTTCAGGTCCATAGTTATTAGCTAGATGGCTTCTTCTCTCTCTTTGGATCTCAATACAAAGTTCTCCTCGATTTTCTTGGATATCTATTCGATGTAATTCTTTTTGCGGTGTGTTTGTCGGGATCTGATGGATTGTGGGTTTATGATCAAGATTATCTATGAACAATATTTGGTTCTTCTCTGAATTCTTTTATGTATGATTTGTTATCTTTGCAAGTCTTTTCGAATTATCAGTTTGGTTTGGCCTACTAGATTGATCTTTCTTGCAATGGGAGAAGTGCTTAGCTTTGGGTTCAATCTTGCGGTGTCCTTTCCCAGTGAAAGTAGGGGCAGCAAGGCACGTATTGTATTGTTGCCATTGAGGATAAAAAGATGGGGTTTATATCATATTGCTTGAGTTTATCCCTCTACATCATGTCATCTTGCCTAATGTGTTACTCTATTCTTATGAACTTAATACTCTAGATGCATGCTGGATAGCGGTCGATGTGTGGAGTAATAGTAGTAGATGCAGAATCGTTTCGGTCTACTTGTCGCGGATGTGATGCCTATATACATGATCATGCCTAGATATTCTCATAATTATGCACTTATCTATCAATTGCTTGATAGTAATTTGTTCACCCACCGTAATACTTATGCTATTTTGAGAGAAGCCACTAGTGAAACCTATGGCCCCCGGGTCTATTTTCCATCATATAAGTTTCCAATCTATTTTACTTTGCAATCTTTACTTTCAATCTGTATCATAAAAATACCAAAAATATTTATCTTATTATCTCTATCAGATCTCACTTTTGCAAGTGGCCATGAAGGGATTGACAACCCCTTTATCGTGGTGGTTGCAAGGTTCTTATTTGTTTGTGTAGGTGCAAGGCGACTTGCGTGTAGTCTCCTACTGGATTGATACCTTGGTTCTCAAAAACTGAGGGAAATACTTACGCTACTTTGTTGCATCACCCTTTCCTCTTCAAGGGAAAACCAACATAGTGCTCAAGAGGTAGCAACACTCGTTGCGAAGAGCCGGTACCAAACACGGCACGCCCAGGGTTCTAGAGGTCGCTCCTGCCTCCACAGATGCTGACGGATAAACCGGAGATTGCTGCTGAGCCGCCATCTGAGCCCCCAGTTCCGCCTCTCACCGCGCTCTGCCCTGATCCACCAAAGCTTGGGCATTATTACCACCGCGCGCCGGGTCATGCCCACGAGGCTGGTTATGGCGTTGTTCACTGCTTGAGACCGCGGGTGATTCAATATGCCTGCTATAGCTCTGCTTGCACGTGGGGTTGAATGAATCTGTTCATGGCTATACGAATAAGCCGCCTGCTGAGCTACAGCCGTCTAAAGAAGCTCTCTGGCCCTTCGCATCTATATCGCAGCTGGAGACTCGCCTTCAACTGGTAGAGCCGCTAATCGTGACGCTGCGGCAATAATATTATCCAAAGGATTAGAATAATGACCCGGCGGTGTCAGCACATGCTGAGGCGGAGTCACATTCAAATGAGGCGGATCCATTGCACGTGGCTGAACCGGCGCTCCAGTCACAGGCGCTTCGGCCGCCCGGTTCACCATCGGCGGGTTGCTGGTACCTGCACCAGGCGTGTTGAAGAGAGTTCTCGCATCATAAACCAGGGGTAAACGACTCTGGTGCCTCCTCCACATGACTTCTTAGAAGCGTTTTGATCCAAGGTGAGCCGGAAAGAGTCTGCCTGAATCCGATGTGCCTGGGCCTCTAAAGCGGCTCGCTCCGTAGCCATCCTAGCATTCTCAGCCACCAGTTCCTCCTTGGCTTGAGCTACCTCATCTCGTAGCTTTGCCACATCCACCTTGTGTTGTTCCTGGTTGTCCGGGGTTACCTCCATGATACCTCTCCAATGTATCTATAATTTTTTATTGTTCCATGCTATTATATTATCCATCTTGGATGTTTTATATGCATTTATATGCTATTTTATATGATTTTTGGGACTAACCTATTAACCTAGAGCCCAGTGCCAGTTTTTGTTTTTTCCTTGTTTTTGAGTTTTACAGAAAAGGAATACCAAACGGAGTCCAATTGACGTGCCAATTTTTGATGATTTTTTATGGACCAAAAGAAGCCCCCAGAGTAAAATAGTTGGGCCAGAAGAGTATCGATCCATCCACAAGGGTGGAGCGCGCGCCCTACCCCCCTGGGCGCGCCCCCTGCCTCGTGGTGACTCAGAGACCCCCCCTGACGTGAGACCGACGCCAAAAATTCCTATAAATACAGAAACCCCCGAAAAGAAACCTAGATCGGGAGTTCCGCCGCAAGCCTCTGTAGCCACCAAAAACCAATCAGGACCCTGTTCTGGCACCCTGCCGGAGGGGGGAATCATCACCGGTGGCCATCTTCATCATCCCGGCGCTCTCCATGACAAGGAGGGAGTAGTTCACCCTCGGGGCTGAGGGTATGTACCAGTAGCTATGTGTTTGATCTCTCTCTCTCTCTCTCTCTCTCTCTCTCTCTCTCTCGTGTTCTTGATTTGGAACGATCTTGATGTACCGCGACTTTGCTACTATAGTTGGATCTTATGATGTTTCTCCCCATGTACCTTCTTGTAATGGATTGAGTTTTCCCTTTGAAGTTATCTTATCGGATTCAGTCTTTAAGGATTTGAGAACACTTGATGTATGTCCTGTGTGGGATACCCGTGGTGACAATGGGGTATTTTACTCATTCACTTGATGTATGTTTTGGTGATCAACTTGCGGGTTCCGTGACCTTGGGAATCTATGCATAGGGGTTGGCAGACGTTTTCGTCTTGACTCTCCGGTATAAACTTTGGGGCACTCTTTGAAGTTCTTTGTGTTGGTTGAATAGATGAATCTGAGATTGTGTGATGCATATCGTATAATCATACCCGCGGATACTTGTGGTGACATTGGAGTATCTAGGTGACATTAGGGTTTTGGTTGATTTGTGTCTTAAGGTGTTATTTTACTACGAACTCTAGGGCTGTTTGTGACACTTATAGGAATAGCCCAATGGATTGATCGGAAAGAATAACTTTGAGGTGGTTTCGTACCCTACAATAATCTCTTCGTTTGTTCTCCGCTATTAGTGACTTTGGAGTGACTCTTTGTTGCATGTTGAGGGATTGTTTGTCACAGCCCCAGTTCAGCCCTTGCTTGACTTTGCTTGTTCATCATGCCATCATGTTTAAATTCCAAAGAAATTTGAAATGGGGATTGTTGAAACCCTAGCACCAAATGAAATTTAACTAGGTTTAATAAAAATATTTTCAATAACCCAGAATGCCCTTTGGAAATGTTCATGATTTCTGTTAAAGGTGAAAACCTCTTCCAAAAATGATGAACATATTTCTAGGCCATCCTGGATTTTTGAATTAAATTATATAGTATTTGCATTTGGGCATTTAATTGCTAATAATATTTTAAATGCTCAAATAATCACAAACTGAAATGTTTACTGTTGGAAATATTCCAAATAGTGACATGGAGCAGTTTCATGATTTTTGGTAATGCCCTGGCATTTTTAATAAAGCCCTAAAGTTTATAGAATAATAGAAAACATTAATAAAACAGAAACTAGAGCAGAGAGAGAAACCCACATGGCTTACCTGGCCTGGCGCTGTTACAGCCCAGCTGGCCAGCACACCTGGCGGCCCAGCCCACCAAGGGAAGCCTCGTCTTCTACCTCTTGCCAGTAGGCAGAGGAGAAGCTGGGCACGGCGCACACGCGCGCCACCTCCACCCTGCTCGCCTGCCTCCTCGACGGCCTGGACGGCTCTAGACGACGCCACGCAGCCCTCTCGACCCCCTCTCACTCTCCCCCGGCCTCGTCCCCTCCTCTGGCTCTCTCCCTTGCACCACCCGAATGTGCCGCCGCCGCCGACGTGCACCACCGCAGCCACCGCCTCCCCCTCGCTTCCCTGACTGGCTCCCGAGCTCCTGCACCTCGTAGCCAGCCCCCTCACCGAGCCACGCGAATGGAAGACCCCCGAAGCTCCGCCCCCGACATCTTCTTCTTCCTCGGGTCACCGAGATGCCGGCGACCTCCTACCGTCACCAGTCCCTCCCCGAGCTCCCCGAGGCCACCGTCGCAACCGCCGTGAGCCACTGACTCTTCTCTCTTCCTCCGTTTTTCGTCTCGCACGCCGTAGCCGCCACGCCACTTGCGCCCGATCGCCGGCCGCTGCCCCGAGCTCGTTTCCGACGAGCTCCGGCCTCCCTAGCCGCTGCTGCTTGCTGTGCTGGATGTGGGAGAGCTCCAGCTCCCCGTGGGTGCCCTCCGCCGCTTGTTTGGGCGCCGGGAGAGCGAAACCGAGCCCTCCGCCATGCCTGTTGCCACCGGCGACGAGCCGCCGGCTGGTTAGGCCCTGTTGACCAGGGGTTTGACTTTCCCCCTGACTCACTGACACGCGGGCCTGACCCTACTAATTAATCTAGTATTAGTGCTAATTAAACCAGGATAGTTTAGTTAGTAACTGACACGCGGGACCCACTGGTCAGATTGACCTGGGCCGCTCCGTTGACCGCTGACGTCAGCGTGATGTCATGCCGACGCAGTAAATCATTTACTGGATTTTGTTTAATTCTAAATAACCAGAAAAGCCAGAAAATGATTTGAACTTCAAAAATTCATAGAAATTAAACCGTAACTCCAAATGAAATAAGTTATATATGAAAAATTATCAGAAAAATGCAATCTATCCATCTGTACCATTTTCATGCATGAAAAACTAAGTTATACCTGTTGTATAACTAAAAACATGTTAATGGCATTTAAATAACCACATGTGGAGTTTGAATTTGAACCTTGGGTTCAAACCAACTTCATTTAATCTGATTTCTAGTTGCATTAGCTCAAACACAAGCTTATTGCCATGTCATGATCATGCATCATATTGTGCATTGCATTGATCGTGTGTTCTTTCTCTGTTGCCGGTGTTGTCCCCTCTCGATAGACGTGGTTTCGACGATGAGATCGATGACACCGATGAAGAACTATATTATCTTCAGAAGTGCCAGGCAAGCAAAAACCCCTTGCTCATTCCGATACAATCCCACTCTCTCGCTCCTGCTCTCTTTTACTGCAATAGGACAACAACGTTTCAACTGTTACATGCTGCGGTAGTTGAACCCCTTTCCTCTGCATGACCTGTCATTGCCACAGTAAATAGATGAAACCCACTAGCATGAGTAGGAGTTGTTTGAGCCCTGATGTGCCTACTCATTCATGCTTGTTGTCATGCTCGCTACTGCTTAGAGTTGAGTCGGGTCTGATTCATCGGGGATGAATTGGAATGTGGTGAACATGTCCTACCGTTGAGAGCTAAGTGTGTGAACACGATTTGGTAAAGGTAGTGGTGAGAGGCCATGTAGGAGTACATGGTGGGTTGTCTCATTGCAGCCGTCCTCAGGAACTGAGTTCTGTGTTTCTAATCCATGAATAGCTACTACCACACATTGGAATGCTTAAGTTCCCCTCTCGACTTATTAATCAACCTGATCTCTGTCCAGGAGTTGCAACTAGTTTCTGGTGTTTGTAGGTTGTGTTAGTAGTCTACCAAGTGGTACCCGGTACAGGTGGGCTTGGGACAGACTAGGCACTGTGGCACGGTATACCAAGCGTAGATCCACCCGTCGAGATGGGCTTGGGAACCCTGTACACATCGTTTGGGGCCGTGAGCGACACCCCGGTCGGATCTCCTTGCGGATGGAACCCGAATAGGCGATAAACCTGGACAAGAGACTTGTTGGTTAGTCAGGTCGTGGCTGACTCCCTCGCCCGGCTTCCGCTTGAAGGTTGCCGACGTACATGACGTGTATAGGGCGATAAGTGGCGAGAGCGTGTGTGAAGAAGTACACCCCTGCAGGGTTATCATTATCTATTCGAATAGCCGGATTCCTCGGATATGGAAACTTGGACCCCTTGTACAGTTCATAGACAAGTGAAAGTGGATACTCTAAAATGCGCAAGATAAGCGTGAGTGCTATGGATGGCATTCTCGCAGGGAGACGGGAGCGGATCCATAGTGGTGTATTGGTATGGTGAATTTGTGGACTCGTGTGCGCCACCTCAAAGAGTTACTTGCAGTCGTAGTTCAGGATAGCCACCGAGTCAAAGCTGGTCTGCTGCAGTTAAACTCCACCACCCCTTTGTTGATACTGATGCATATGTAGATAGTTCTGATGTAAGTCTTGCTGGGTACATTTGTACTCACGTTTGCTTATTTTATGTTTTGTAGAGAGATTTCAGTCTCGCTAGTAGTTCCACGTGGACTTCGACGTTTAGCCTGTTACCTCAGCTACGATCTTGTGCCCTTGGCAGGATCTGGTAGATAGTCAGCCTTCTCAGCCTTCTTCATTTGTAGTTGTCTGTACTCAGACAAGTTAAGCTTCCGCATGTGCTTGTTGCTTGTATGCTCTGTATGTTGGGTCATGAGACCCATGTTTGTAATATCTCGCTCCTCGGAGCCTAATGAATAAATACTTGAGTCGTAGAGTCTTGTTGTGATGCCATGTTGTATTTACACATATCGAGCATATTGTGTGTATGATTGAAATGCTTGGTATGTGTGGGATCCGACAATCTAGTTGTTTATCCTTGGCAGCCTCTCTTATGGGGAAATGTAGTCTAGTGCTTCCATGAGCCATAATAGTCCGCTACATCCCAGTTCACCGGAGTCCTGCTAGCCCAGCACTACTTCTCAGGACACTTGACTGGCCGTCATGTGTTTCACTTCGTTCCTGTGTCTGTCCCTTCGGGGAAATGTCACGCGGTGACATCCGGAGTCCTGCCTAGCTTGCTACAGCCTGGGTTACCGGAGTCCTGTTAGCCCAGTGCTACATCCCGGATTCACACGCTGCTGACCGACATGCTCGAAGTTGATTCATGTATGCCTGTCCCCATGGGTTAGTGCCACTTTGGGTTCACGACTAGCCATGTCGGCCCGGGTTCTTTGTCATATGGATGCTAGCGACACTATCATATACATTAGCCAAAAGGCGCAAACGGTCCCGGGCCAGGTAAGGTGGCACCCGTGGGAATACCGTGCATGAGGCCGCAAAGTGATATGATGTGTTACCTGCTAGATCGGTGTGACTTAGGATCGGGGTCCTGACAGCTTTGGTATCAAAGCCTGACTGCATGTAGGATTACCAAGCCAAACTGGTCGAAGTCGAGTCTAGAAATGCTTTAATTATATAAGGGAATTGATTGTGGATGGGAACGTAAGGCTCTTTTACTCCTTATCCTCATGACCTTCTGATCTGAGTCATCCTCTTCTCTTCTACGGGGATTAAGAACTAGGCCTTCTCATCTATCTATCAGGATGACGAGTTACTATGATAGACTTATAGGATTGATGGATTCAAGCCTTAGTTCAGTTTCTACTACTTCCGTGTGTTCATAATTGGTCTCGAAACCTTGATATTGTGATATTGAGTGGTTATGCCACCATTTTGCAGGATGTCTCAAATCTTTTTGAGCATTTATAGCCGTTATGCTGTCCGAGTCATCCCAGGTTTCTAGATAATCTGATGCATTTGCAAATCCCTTCTTCCCATTTCCGACGTCCTATTGGGCCAGATTAAGCACACTAATGATCTGTTGAGGTACTCTACTACCTCGACATATATGTTGGAGCTATTATTATGACCCTAGGTGTTTTAGGGAGTCACCTAGTAATCTAGCCATGTCTTGTGTTCCCAGTGTGATGATTCTGGCCATCGTTCTCGAAAGCATCCCGTGATGCCATTTAGTTAGTAGGTATTCTACTCCTGGGTTCTTGAACCCGAGATTCACCCTACTTACTTCATGTTGATAGTGTTGCTAGTTCCTTTAGGATATTAGTAACCTTGCGACAGTCCTCGAGGTCCGTGGTATTTCCTTCTTCCAAATACCATGAACCATTAAGGCGGAAGTTATTTGAACCAAAAGCTCACAATCAGAGTACTCTTGAGGAGTTCTCCATTCATAACTGTGATTCTGCCAGTTCTACCTTTCTGCATGGGTTATCCGGAAGAAACCTGTTGAACTTGGTTCGACATACTAATCTATGCATCCACAACTCAGAAAGTTATATGTTCCTTGAGTTGACCCTCCTCAGCTGTATTCCGACCCTAGTCTATCAATTGATAGTCAGGAATAGTTGTGCATTCGTGTTCATCGATGCCTATTATTCTTGTGGTCCGTCAAGCCATCCTATTCCAGAATGACTAGGAGAAACAAACTCTAGAACCTCATCCATATCTAGGATTGGGTCAAAACAATTGTATTCCTCAGATCAAAATGCCAATCCAGCTTTTGCTCTGCTCTACCTTGGAGTGTTACCATCTTTATGTTAGGAGTGTCATGAGAATTGCACCACCTCTTATGAATTCTTGACGCAGTAATACTTCTTGCCATCATTGTTCATTCCTCGGTTCCTTGTTATTGTAACCGGAGTGCCAACAAGTGTACTGTGATGTGTGAAATCAATACTCCTAGCAATTCCGTTGCTTGGTAGTTAATGGACAATACTCTCATTCTTAGCGTGCTGGTTATTGAATCATCACCCTAAGGTTTATCGTGCTACCTAGTCCTTATTTCTGGTGCACTCTCCGATCAATGAGTTAGGATTATTCAATCCCTCACTCTTTTGATCATATTATCTTGCCCTGAAAAGCAAGATTGTTCTCAAACTTAATAACATATCAGTGGTTCGTGATTTTCTGAAAATCTTCTTAGAAATATTACATGGTTGGCACCTGACTGCTATGTTGAGTTCGTGATCAAGTTGGTTTTCTTATAAATCACCCCTTCTCCAAGAATCTGTGTTGGATATCCCTGAGCTAGTTGGTTAAGCTAGACAACAACTTGGGGAGTTGGAAGGTAAAAGCTTTGCTTAACTTAGTTCATCTCTAAGGGATATCTTTTGTGTGTGTGTTGAAGAAAGATGATATCTTCATCAATTGGTCCTCATGATCAGTTGTTGGACCTATTGTCTTACCCAATCTTTGATTTGAGTATGGGCTATCATCAAATCAAATTAGAACCAACGGTATTCATAATGTTGTCTTACTCGTGGTTGTTCCTCGAGCATACACCATTACATCCTTGGTTGACCAATGCTATCACCGTGTTCACATGATGGTGGAAGTCCAGTGATATGGAAATTCCGATGAGTTGTTGTTGAGCCCATCAGCAGCATTTTGTCTCCCCCATGATTCATGTTGAACATCGACCTAGTGTTGAAAACTTTGTAAGCAATGCCTTCGTGTTCCGTTCATGAGGCTTATGCTTGGATGGAAGAAGTGAATTCCTCGAATTCATGTGCATTTGGTGCAAGTTGCCGCCGTGAGTTTGAGAAAGATTTTTTTGCCTCCTCTGGAATCATCCCAAGTTAGTCATGCACGTGCGAAGTGCTCTATGGTTTGATAGGTTGGCCGCCTCCACTCCATATGTGTTCCTAGCACACCAAGCCACTGATTGATTTGTTCGAGGATAATAAGTTCTAAGTGCTAGTCCTGAAGGTACCAGACGGATTTGTACAGGATTCCGTTATCCTCGATGATGGTTCCCAACCAGAACTCGGTAGTGTTTTATTATAAGACTACCATGTGGTCATGCTTGTCTAGGACAGTATGTTCACAGGTGTGTAGCAGAACCAACTCATGTTTTGGATCTTGCTATCGTAGTTCATCTCCCGAGAGTCTCGCAACGTTATCTCGTCGATTTGTGTTGCAACTCTTCTTTTCAGACATGTGAGTCTGAAGTATCCTGTTTCTAACCAGATCTGAATCTCGGGCAGATATGATGGTTGGAACATTCCCGACATTTGCATTTCGTTCCCAGCTTACACCGCCTTGTGCCAATCTCCCTTGGCCTGCACTTCTCAGTAATTGTTGTCCAGGATCATCTTCAAAAGTGGTCTTGTCATGGGTTCCATCCATTTCCGGTGATAAGCAAAAGTCTCCATTGCGTTGTCTTCAACAAGGTAGTCCACATCATCTACCCTAGTTTGAGTAACTCTTTCGAACTCCATCAAATGATCGTTTATAAATTGCCTTAGGCTGGTAAGAAGAGTTCCAATGATCTCTGTATCAAAAGTAATCCTTTTTGCCATTTAAGGTAATAACTCTACGATTCACCTTCCCCAAGGTGCCTCATTATGGAATCATGGCAATTATTTCCTCGCCACCCTGACACCATCCACCATCTCTCTAAGCATGGAATTGTTGCCCACTAAATCAACCTCGTTGTTTGTTATTCCATCCCTCTCGGTGTGTTTTGTGTCTCAACTCAAGATGTTTCAACATCTCATTCCACGAGTTGATCTTGAGTGCTCGATCTTCGAGGAGATCGTTTCCCATAGAGTTTCTTTCTATCGCCATCGTGTTGGATGAAGATCTCGAAAGCAAAGACGTCAAGATCAATATGATGCAATGAAGCTACTTCTTCGAGAAGGGCAGTTGGATCGTGAAGATTGTGTTAGCTTGTGTCCCTTTGTCTTCTTACCTCACGACTTGAATCTCGGGACGAGATTCCTGTTTAGTGGGGGTGAGCTGTCACAGCCCCAGTTCAGCCCTTGCTTGACTTTTCTTGTTCATCATGCCATCATGTTTAAATTCCAAAGAAATTTGAAATGGGGATTGTTGAAACCCTAGCACCAAATGAAATTTAACTAGGTTCAATAAAAATATTTTCAACCCAGAATGCCCTTTGGAAATGTTCATGATTTCTGTTAAAGGTGAAAACCTCTTCCAAAAATGATGAACATATTTCTAGGCCATCCTGGATTTTTGAATTAAATTATATAGTATTTGCATTTGGGCATTTAATTGCTAATAATATTTTAAATGCTCAAACAATCACAAACTGAAATGTTTACTGTTGGAAATATTCCAAACAGTGACATGGAGCAGTTTCATGATTTTTGGTAATGCCCTGGCATTTTTAATAAAGCCCTAAAGTTTACAGAATAATAGAAAACATTAATAAAACGGAAACTAGAGCAGAGAGAGAAACCCACCTAGCTTACCTGGCCTGGCGCTGTTACAGCCCAGCTGGCCAGCACACCTGGCGGCCCAGCCCACCAGGGGCAGCCTCGTCTTCTACCTCTTGCCAGTAGGCAGAGGAGAAGCTGGGCACGGCGCACGCGCGTGCCACCTCCACCGTGCTCGCCTTCCTCCTCGACGGCCTGGACGGCTCCAGACGACGCCACTCAGCCCTCTCGACCCCCTCTCACTCTCCCCCGGCCTCGTCCCCTCCTCTGGCTCTCTCCCTCGCACCACCCGAACGCGCCGCCGCCGCCGATGTGCACCACCGCAGCCACCGCCTCCCCCTCGCTTCCCTGACTGGCTCCTGAGCTCCTGCACCTCGTCTCCAGCCCCCTCACTGAGCCACGCGACTGGAAGACCCCCAAAGCTCCGCCCCCGACATCTTCTTCTTCCTCGGGTCACCGAGATCGCCGGCGACCTCCTGCCGTCACCAGTCCCTCCCCGAGCTCCCCGAGGCCACCGTCGCAACCGCCGTGAGCCACTGACTCTTCTCCCTTCCTCCGTTTTTCCTCTCGCACGCCGTAGCCGCCGCGCCACTTGTGCCCGATCGTCGGCCGCCGCCCCAAGCTCGTTTCCGACGAGCTTCGGCCTCCCTAGCCGCTGCTGCTTGCTGTGCTGGATGTGGGAGAGCTCCAGCTCCCCGCGGGTGCCCTCCGCCGCTCGTTTGGGCGCCGGGAGAGCGAAACCGAGCCCTCCGCCGCGCCTGTTGCCACCAGCGACGAGCCGCCGGCTGGTTAGGCCCTGTTGACCAGGGGTTTGACTTTCCCCCTGACTCACTGACACGTGGGCCCGACCCTACTAATTAATCTAGTATTAGTGCTAATTAAACCAGTTAGTAA
This sequence comes from Triticum aestivum, assembly GCF_018294505.1. Classification (NCBI taxonomy): domain Eukaryota; kingdom Viridiplantae; phylum Streptophyta; class Magnoliopsida; order Poales; family Poaceae; genus Triticum; species Triticum aestivum. The sequence continues at coordinate 34,170,699 of NC_057794.1, forward strand.
CTGACACGCGGGACCCACTGGTCAAATTGACCTGGGCCGCTCCGTTAACCGCTGACGTCAGCGTGATGTCATGCCGACGCAGTAAATCATTTACTGGATTTTGTTTAATTCTAAATAACCAGAAAATCCAAAAAATGATTTGAACTTCAAAAATTCATAGAAATTAAACCGTAACTCCAAATGAAATAAGTTATATATGAAAAATTATCAGAAAAATGCAATCTATCCATCTGTACCATTTTCATGCATGAAAAATTAAGTTATACCTGTTGTATAACTGAAAACATGTTAATGGCATTTAAATAACCACATGTGGAGTTTGAATTTGAACCTTGGGTTCAAACCAACTTCATTTAATCTGATTTCTAGTTGCATTAGCTCAAACACAAGCATATTGCCATGTCATGATCATGCATCATATTGTGCATTGCATTGATCGTGTGTTCTTTCTCTGTTGCCGGTGTTGTCCCCTCTCGATAGATGTGGTTTTGAAGATGAGGTCGATGACACCGATGAAGAACTATATTATCTTCAGAAGTGCCAGGCAAGCAAAACCCCCTTGCTCATTTCGATACAATCCCACTCTCTCGCTCCTGCTCTCTTTTACTGCAATAGGACAACAACATCGTTTCAACTGTTACATGCTGCGGTAGTTGAACCCCTTTCCTCTGCATGACCTGTCATTGCCACAGTAAATAGATGAAACCCACTAGCATGAGTAGGAGTTGTTTGAGCCCTGATGTGCCTACTCATTCATGCTTGTTGTCATGCCCGATACTGCTTAGAGTTGAGTCGGGTCTGATTCATCGGGGATGAATTGGAATGTGGTGAACATGTCCTACCGTTGAGAGCTAAGTGTGTGAACACGATTTGGTAAAGGTAGCGGTGAGAGGCCATGTAGGAGTACATGGTGGGTTGTCTCATTGCAGCCGTCCTCAGGAACTGAGTTCTGTGTTTCTAATCCATGAATAGCTACTACCACACATTGGAATGCTTAAGTTCCCCTAGCAACTCCGTTGCTTGGTAGTTAATGGACAATACTCTCATTCTTAGCGTGCTGGTTATTGAATCATCACCCTAAGGTTTATCGTGCTACCTAGTCCTTATTTCTGGTGCACTCTCCGATCAATGAGTTAGGATTATTCAATCCCTCACTCTTTTGATCATATCATCTTGCCCTGAAAAGCAAGATTGTTCTCAAACTTAATAACATATCAGTGGTTCGTGATTTTCTGAAAATCTTCTCAGAAATATTACATGGTTGGCACCTGACTGCTATGTTGAGTTCGTGATCAAGTTGGTTTTCTTATAGATCACCCCTTCTCCAAGAATCTGTGTTGGATATCCCTGAGCTAGTTGGTTAAGCTAGACAACAACTTGGGGAGTTGGAAGGTAAAAGCTTTGCTTAACTTAGTTCATCTCTAAGGGATATCTTTTGTGTGTGTGTTGAAGAAAGATGATATCTTCATCAATTGGTCCTCATGATCAGTTGTTGGACCTATTGTCTTACCCAATCTTTGATTTGAGTATGGGCTATCATCAAATCAAATTAGAACCAACGGTATTCATAATGTTGTCTTACTCGTGGTTGTTCCTCGAGCATACACCATTACATCCTTGGTTGACCAATGCTATCACCGTGTTCACATGATGGTGGAAGTCCAGTGATATGGAAATTCCGATGAGTTGTTGTTGAGCCCATCAGCAGCATTTTGTCTCCCCCATGATTCATGTTGAACATCGACCTAGTGTTGAAAACTTTGTAAGCAATGCCTTCGTGTTCCGTTCATGAGGCTTATGCTTGGATGGAAGAAGTGAATTCCTCGAATTCATGTGCATTTGGTGCAAGTTGCCGCCGTGAGTTTGAGAAAGATTTTTTTTGCCTCCTCTGGAATCATCCCAAGTTAGTCATGCACGTGCGAAGTGCTCTATGGTTTGATAGGTTGGCCGCCTCCACTCCATATGTGTTCCTAGCACACCAAGCCACTGATTGATTTGTTCGAGGATAATAAGTTCTAAGTGCTAGTCCTGAAGGTACCAGACGGATTTGTACAGGATTCCGTTATCCTCGATGATGGTTCCCAACCAGAACTCGGTAGTGTTTTATTATAAGACTACCATGTGGTCATGCTTGTCTAGGACAGTATGTTCACAGGTGTGTAGCAGAACCAACTCATGTTTTGGATCTTGCTATCGTAGTTCATCTCCCGAGAGTCTCGCAACGTTATCTCGTCGATTTGTGTTGCAACTCTTCTTTTCAGACATGTGAGTCTGAAGTATCCTGTTTCTAACCAGATCTGAATCTCGGGCAGATATGATGGTTGGAACATTCCCGACATTTGCATTTCGTTCCCAGCTTACACCGCCTTGTGCCAATCTCCCTTGGCCTGCACTTCTCAGTAATTGTTGTCCAGGATCATCTTCAAAAGTGGTCTTGTCATGGGTTCCATCCATTTCCGGTGATAAGCAAAAGTCTCCATTGCGTTGTCTTCAACAAGGTAGTCCACATCATCTACCCTAGTTTGAGTAACTCTTTCGAACTCCATCAAATGATCGTTTATAAATTGCCTTAGGCTGGTAAGAAGAGTTCCAATGATCTCTGTATCAAAAGTAATCCTTTTTGCCATTTAAGGTAATAACTCTACGATTCACCTTCCCCAAGGTGCCTCATTATGGAATCATGGCAATTATTTCCTCGCCACCCTGACACCATCCACCATCTCTCCAAGCGTGGAATTGTTGCCCACTAAATCAACCTCGTTGTTTGTTATTCCATCCCTCTCGGTGTGTTTTGTGTCTCAACTCAAGATGTTTCAACATCTCATTCCACGAGTTGATCTTGAGTGCTCGATCTTCGAGGAGATCGTTTCCCATATAGTTTCTTTCTATCGCCATCGTGTTGGATGAAGATCTCGAAAGCAAAGACGTCAAGATCAATATGATGCAATGAAGCTACTTCTTCGAGAAGGGCAGTTGGATCGTGAAGATTGTGTTAGCTTGTGTCCCTTTGTCTTCTTACCTCACGACTTGAATCTCGGGACGAGATTCCTGTTTAGTGGGGGTGAGCTGTCACAGCCCCAGTTCAGCCCTTGCTTGACTTTTCTTGTTCATCATGCCATCATGTTTAAATTCCAAAGAAATTTGAAATGGGGATTGTTGAAACCCTAGCACCAAATGAAATTTAACTAGGTTCAATAAAAATATTTTCAACCCAGAATGCCCTTTGGAAATGTTCATGATTTCTGTTAAAGGTGAAAACCTCTTCCAAAAATGATGAACATATTTCTAGGCCATCCTGGATTTTTGAATTAAATTATATAGTATTTGCATTTGGGCATTTAATTACTAATAATATTTTAAATGCTCAAACAATCACAAACTGAAATGTTTACTGTTGGAAATATTCCAAATAGTGACATGGAGCAGTTTCATGATTTTTGGTAATGCCCTGGCATTTTTAATAAAGCCCTAAAGTTTACAGAATAATAGAAAACATTAATAAAACAGAAACTAGAGCAGAGAGAGAAACCCACCTAGCTTACCTGGCCTAGCGCTGTTACAGCCCAGCTGGCCAGCACACCTGGCGGCCCAGCCCACCAGGGGCAGCCTCGTCTTCTACCTCTTGCCAGTAGGCAGAGGAGAAGCTGGGCACGGCGCACGCGCGTGCCACCTCCACCGTGCTCGCCTTCCTCCTCGACGGCCTGGACGGCTCCAGACGACGCCACTCAGCCCTCTCGACCCCCTCTCACTCTCCCCCGGCCTCGTCCCCTCCTCTGGCTCTCTCCCTCGCACCACCCGAACGCGCCGCCGCCGCCGATGTGCACCACCGCAGCCACCGCCTCCCCCTCGCTTCCCTGACTGGCTCCTGAGCTCCTGCACCTCGTCTCCAGCCCCCTCACTGAGCCACGCGACTGGAAGACCCCCAAAGCTCCGCCCCCGACATCTTCTTCTTCCTCGGGTCACCGAGATCGCCGGCGACCTCCTGCCGTCACCAGTCCCTCCCCGAGCTCCCCGAGGCCACCGTCGCAACCGCCGTGAGCCACTGACTCTTCTCCCTTCCTCCGTTTTTCCTCTCGCACGCCGTAGCCGCCGCGCCACTTGTGCCCGATCGTCGGCCGCCGCCCCGAGCTCGTTTCCGACGAGCTTCGGCCTCCCTAGCCGCTGCTGCTTGCTGTGCTGGATGTGGGAGAGCTCCAGCTCCCCGCGGGTGCCCTCCGCCGCTCGTTTGGGCGCCGGGAGAGCGAAACTGAGCCCTCCGCCGCGCCTGTTGCCACCAGCGACGAGCCGCCGGCTGGTTAGGCCCTGTTGACCAGGGGTTTGACTTTCCCCCTGACTCACTGACACGTGGGCCCGACCCTACTAATTAATCTAGTATTAGTGCTAATTAAACCAGTTAGTAACTAACACGCGGGACCCACTGGTCAAATTGACCTGGGCCGCTCCGTTAACCGCTGACGTCAGCGTGATGTCATGCCGACGCAGTAAATCATTTACTGGATTTTGTTTAATTCTAAATAACCAGAAAATCCAAAAAATGATTTGAACTTCAAAAATTCATAGAAATTAAACCGTAACTCCAAATGAAATAAGTTATATATGAAAAATTATCAGAAAAATGCAATCTATCCATCTGTACCATTTTCATGCATGAAAAATTAAGTTATACCTGTTGTATAACTGAAAACATGTTAATGGCATTTAAATAACCACATGTGGAGTTTGAATTTGAACCTTGGGTTCAAACCAACTTCATTTAATCTGATTTCTAGTTGCATTAGCTCAAACACAAGCATATTGCCATGTCATGATCATGCATCATATTGTGCATTGCATTGATCGTGTGTTCTTTCTCTGTTGCCGGTGTTGTCCCCTCTCGATAGACGTGGTTTTGAAGATGAGGTCGATGACACCGATGAAGAACTATATTATCTTCAGAAGTGCCAGGCAAGCAAAACCCCCTTGCTCATTTCGATACAATCCACTCTCTCGCTCCTGCTCTCTTTTACTGCAATAGGACAACAACATCGTTTCAACTGTTACATGCTGCGGTAGTTGAACCCCTTTCCTCTGCATGACCTGTCATTGCCACAGTAAATAGATGAAACCCACTAGCATGAGTAGGAGTTGTTTGAGCCCTGATGTGCCTACTCATTCATGCTTGTTGTCATGCCCGATACTGCTTAGAGTTGAGTCGGGTCTGATTCATCGGGGATGAATTGGAATGTGGTGAACATGTCCTACCGTTGAGAGCTAAGTGTGTGAACACGATTTGGTAAAGGTAGCGGTGAGAGGCCATGTAGGAGTACATGGTGGGTTGTCTCATTGCAGCCGTCCTCAGGAACTGAGTTCTGTGTTTGTGATCCATGAACAGATACTACCACGCATTGGAATGCTTAAGTTCCCCTCTCGACTTATTAATCAACCTGATCTCTGTCCAGGACTTGCAACTAGTTTCTGGTGTTTGTAGGTTGTGTTAGTAGTCTACCAAGTGGTACCCGGTACAGGTGGGCTCGGGACAGACTAGGCACCATGGCACGGTGTACCAAGCGTAGATCCACCCGTCGAGGTGGGCTTGGGAACCCTGCACACATCGTTTGGAGCTGTGAGCAACACCCCGGTTGGATCTCCTTGCGGATGGAACCCGAATAGGCGATAAACCTGGACAAGAGACTTGTTGGTTAGTCAGGTCGTGGCCGACTCCCTCGCCCGGCTTCCGCTTGAAGGTTGCCGAGGTACATGACGTGTACAGGGCGATAAGTGGCGAGAGCGTGTGTGAACAAGTACACCCCTGCAGGGTTATCATTATCTATTCGAATAGCCGAATTCCTCGGATATGGAAACTTGGACCCCTTGTACAGTTCATAGACAAGTGAAAGTGGATACTCTAAAATGCGCAAGATAAGCGTGAGTGCTATGGATGGCGTTCTCGCAGGGAGACGGGAGCGGATCCATAGTGGTGTATTGGTATGGTGAATTTGTGGACTCGTGTGCGCCACCTCAAAGAGTTACTTGCAGTCATAGTTCAGGATAGCCACCGAGTCAAAGCTGGCCTGCTGCAGTTAAACTCCACCACCCCTTTGTTGATACTGATGCATATGTAGATAGTTCTGATGTAAGTCTTGCTGAGTACATTTGTACTCACGTTTGCTTATTTTATGTTTTGCAGAGAGATTTCAGTCTCGCTAGTAGTTCCATGTGGACTTCGACGTTTAGCCTGTTACCTCAGCTACGATCTTGTGCCCTTGGCAGGATCTGGTAGATAGTCAGGCTTCTCAGCCTTCTTCATTTGTAGTTGTCTGTACTCAGACAAGTTAAGCTTCCGCATGTGCTTGTTGCTTGTATGCTCTGTATGTTGGGTCATGAGACCCATGTTTGTAATATCTCGCTCCTCGGAGCCTAATGAATAAATACTTGAGTCGTACAGTCTTGTTGTGATGCCATGTTGTATTTACACATATCGAGCATATTGTGTGTATGATTGAAATGCTTGGTATGTGTGGGATCCAACAATCTAGTTGTTTATCCTTGGCAGCCTCTCTTATGAGGAAATGTAGTCTAGTGCTTCCATGAGCCATAATAGTCCGCTATAGCCCGGTTCACTGGAGTCCTGCTAGCCCAGCACTACTGCTCAGGACACTTGACTGGCCGGCATGTGTTTCACTTCGTTCCTGTGTCTGTCCCTTCGGGGAAATGTCACGCGGTGACATCCGGAGTCCTGCCTAGCCTGCTACAGCCCGGGTTATCGGAGTCCTGTTAGCCCAGTGCTACAGCCCGGATTCACACGCTGCTGACCGACATGCTCGAAGTTGATTCATGTATGCCTGTCCCCATGGGTTAGTGCCGCTTTGGGTTCACGACTAGCCATGTCGGCCCGGGTTCTCTGTCATATGGATGCTAGCGACACTATCATATACGTGAGCCAAAAGGCGCAAATAGTCCCGGGCCAGGTAAGGTGGCACCCGTGGGAATACCGTGCGTGAGGCCGCAAAGTGATATGATGTGTTACCTGCTAGATCGGTGTGACTTAGGTTCGGGGTCCTGACATTGTTATATGATCTAATTGTGTTATTATTGTTGAGAGAACTTGCACTAGTGAAAGTATGAACCCTAGGACTTGTTTCAACGCATTGCAATACCGTTTTCGCTCACTTTTATCACTAGTTACCTTGCTTTTTTATAATTTCAGATTCTAAAAACCTATATCTACCATCCATATTGCACTTGTATCACCATATCTTCACCGAACTAGTGCACCTATACAATTTACCATTGTATTGGGTGTGTTGGGGACACAAGAGACTCTTTGTTATTTGGTTGCGGGCTTGTTTGAGAGAGACCATCTTCATCCTATGCCTCCCATGGATTGATAAACCTTAGGCCATCCCCTTGAGGGAAATTTGCTACTGTCCTACAAACCTCTGCACTTGGAGACCCAACAATGTCTACAAAAAGAAGGTTGTGTAGTAGACATCAAGCTCTTTTCTGGCACCGTTGCCTGGGAGGTTAGTGCTTGAAGGTATATCTTTAAATCTTGCAATAGAATCTTTTTGTTTCTTATTTTATCACTAGTTTAGTCTATAAAAGAAAGCTACAAAAAATGGAATTGAGGTTGCCTCATATGCTTCATTTTTTAATGTCTTTCTTGAAAATGATGGAAAGGAAAATTGTGCTCAAGTGTTAGAAGAAGAATGCATTAAAATGTTTGGCACTAAATCTTTGAATAATGAGCATGATTGCAATGTTGTTAGTATGAATTCTTTGAATATCCATGATGCTAATGATATGCAAGGCCACAAGGTTGGGGATGCTATGTTTGATGAAGATGATACTTTTTGTCCCCCGAGTTTTGATGATAAAATTTACTATGATGAAAGAATGCCTCCTATATATCATGATTATTGTGATGACATGTATGCTATAGAGAATAATGATAACAATGAAACTTGTCATCTTGATTTCAATTTTCAATCCCATGATAGTTATTTTGTTGAATTTGCTCCCACTATTCTGAATGAGAAGAATTTTGCTTATGTGAAGACTAGTAAATTTTCTATGCATATGAATCATAAAAAGAATGCTTTATGTGATGGTTATATTGTTGAATTCATTCATGATGCCACTGAAAAATATTATGAGAATGAACATATGCTTTTACATATTGCAATAATATCAAGTTTCCTCTTTATGTGTTGAAAATCTTGAAGTTATCCTTGTTTTACCTTCCTATGCAAGTTGATTCTTGTTCCCACAAGTTTTTTGCTCACAAAATACCTATGCGTAGGAAGTGGGTTAGACTTAAATGTGCTTGTCATATGCTTCATGATGCTCCCGTTATGTTTCAATTCTTATCTTTTATGTGAGCATCATTGAAATTATCATGCCTAGCTAGAAAGGCATTAAAGAAAAGGGCTTGTTGGGAGATAACCCAACACCTTTACCTACTGTTTTTGTGTGTTCACATGATTAAGCTACTGTATTAATCATGTTTTATAGCTTTTGTTTCAATAAAGTGCCAAGTAAGACCTTTGGGATGATCTATGGTCATAGTTGATTTGATCTTGCTGAAAAACAGAAATTTTTGTGCTCAGGAAAACAATTCTCATTGTTAACAGAAGCGTGATAAAATATTGATTCTTCTTTTAGAAGATTAACGAACAAATTTCTCAGGTTTTCCTAATTTTTCAGAATTTTTGGAGTTATATAAGTATTAGAGAGCTACAGATTACTACAGACTGTCCTATTTTTGACAGATTCTGTTTTCGATGCATAGTTTGCTTGTTTTCTAGTTTCTATGGCTTATATTGCTTAATATAAATTGTAGAAATGATAGGGCACAGTAGGCATCATGTGATAAAAATTATGAACATTATCTTGACAGTACCTAAGTGGTGATTTGCTTTCTTATAGTAACGGAGCTTACGAGTTTTCTGTTAAGTTTTGTGTTGTGAAGTTCTCAAGTTTTGGGTAAGATTCGATGGACTACAGAATAAGGAGTGGCAATATAGCCTAATCTTGGGGATGACCAAGGAACCCCAAGGTAATATTCAAGGACAACCAAGAGCCTAAGCTTGGGGATGCCCTGGAAGGCATCCCCTCTTTCGTCTTCGTTCATCGGTAACCTTACTTGGAGCTATATTTTTATTCACCACATGATATGAGTTTTGCTTGGAGCGTCATTTTGTTTTATTAGAATATTCTTGCTGTTATTTAGAGTAATGTTTTGCATCTTTTAGTTCAATAAAAAAGTCAAGTATAGCCTTTACCATGCTTATTTTTCAAGTCTATATGTTGCTATTTTAAAAACAGAAAGTTTGCTGTTATGTTTTGAATATTTGTGGATAGTCAGAACATGATAAAATCTTGAAATTTTTACACAATGAGTAAAAATAAATTATATATAGTGTGGTAATTTTTCAGAATTTTTGGAGTTACAGAAGTATGATTCCTTTTGCATTCTTTATAGACTATCTTGTTTAGATAGATTGATGTTATGTTTGCTTGTTTAATGATTCTATTTGAGGATAGGACTATTAAATATGAAGAGGCATTTAGTATGCAATGTCAAATTAGAATTTTAGTGATTTTCTACAGTAGAGAATGATAAGGTTTAGCATTGATTTATACTAACTTATCTCACGAGTTCTTGTTGAGTTTTATGTGCATGAAGTTTTTAAGATTCTAGGAAACTATGATATGAGAGGAATTAAGGAGACACAAAAGCTCAAGCTTAGGGATGCCCAAGGCATCCCTAATTAATATTTCAAGAAGTCTCAAGCATCTAAGCTTGGGGATGCCCCGGTAGGTATCCCACCTTTCTTCATCAACAATTATCGGTTAGCCTCGGTTGAGCCTAAGTTTTTGCTTCTTCACATGATATGTGCTATCCTTGCAATGTCATTTTATTTTCTTTTGTTTTGCTTGATGTTCTAATAAAATACCAAGATCTGAAATTCTTAAATGTTAGAGAGTCTTTACATAGTTGCATAATTATTCGACTACTCATTGATCTTCACTTATATCTTTCGGAGTAGTTTATCGTTTGCTCTAGTGCTTCACTTATATCTTTTTAGAGCACGGCGGTGGTTTTATTTTGAAGAAATAGATGAACTCTCATGCTTCACTTATATTATTTTGAGAGACTTAAACAACATGGTAATTTGCTTTGGTTATAAATTTAGTCCTAATATGATAGGATCCAAGAGGGATTTAATAAAAACTTTCATATAAAGTGCATTGAATACTATGAGAAGTTTGATTCTTTATGATTGTTTTGAGATATGAAGATGGTGATATTAGAGTCATGCTAGTGGAGTAATTGTGAATTTGAGAGATACTTGTGTTAAAGCTTGTGATTCTCGTAGCATGCACGTATGGTGAACCTTTATGTGATGAAGTTGGAGCATGATTTATTTATTGATTGTCTTCCTTATGAGTGGAGGTCGGGATCGCGTGATGATTAACTCCTACCAACCCTTCCCCTAGGAGCATGCGCTTAGTACTTTGTTTTGATGACTAATAGATTTTTGCAATAAGTATGTGAGTTCTTTATGACTAATGTTGAGTCCATGGATTATACGCACTCTCAACCTTCCACCATTGCTAGCCTCTCTTGTGCCACGCAACTTTCGCCGGTACCATACACCCACCATATACCTTCCTCAAGACAGCCACCATACATACCTATTATGGCATTTCCATAGCCATTCCGAGATATATTGCCATGCAACTTTCCACCGTTCTGTTTATTATGACATGCTTCATCATTGTCATATTGCTTTGCATGATCATGTAGTTGACACCGTATTTGTGGCAAAGCCACCTTTCATAATTCTTTCATACATGTCACTCTTGAGTCATTGCACATCTCGATACACCGCCGGAGGCATTCATATAGAGTCATATTTTGTTCTAAGTATTGAGTTGTAATTCTTGAGTTGTAAGTAAATAAAAGTGTGATGATCATCATTATTAGAGCATTGTCTCAGTGAGGAAAGGATGATGGAGACTATGATTCCCCCACAAGTCGAGTTGAGACTCCGGATGAAAAAAAGAGGCCAAAAAAAGAGAGAAAACAAAAAAAAATGAGAGAAAAAGAGAGAAGGGGCAATGCTAGTATCCTTTTACCACACGTGTTCTTCAAAGTAGCACCATGATCTTCATAATAGAGAGTCTCATGTGTTGTCACTTTCATATACTAGTGGGAATTTTCCATCATAGAACTTGGCTTGTATATTCCAACGATGGGCTTCCTCAAATGCCCTAGGTCTTCATGAGAAAGCAAGTTGGATGCACACCCACTTAGTTCCTTTTTGAGCTTTCATACACTTATAGCTCTAGTGCATCCGTTGCATGGCAATCCCTACTCACTCACATTGATATCTATTGATGGGCATCTCCATAGCCCGTCGATACGCCTAGTTGATGTGAGACTATCTTCTCCTTTTGTCTTCTCCACAACCACCATTCTATTCCACCTATAGTGCTATGTCCATGGCTCACGCTCATGTATTGCGTGAAAGTTGAAAAAGTTTGATAATACTAAAGTATGAAACAATTGCTTGGCTGAAACCGGGATTGTGCATGATTTAAATATTTTATGTGATGAAGATAGAGCATAGCCAGACTGTATGATTTTGTAGGGATAGCTTTCTTTGGCCATGTTATTTTGAGAAGACATGATTGCTTTGTTCGTGTGCTTGAAGTATTACTGTTTTTAAGTCAATATTAAACTTTTGTTTTGAATCTTATGGATCTGAATATTCTTGCCACAATAGAGAAGATTACATTGATAAATATGTTAGGTAGCATCCCACATCAAAAATTATGTTTTTATCATTTACCTACTCGAGGACGAGCATGAATTAATCTTGGGGATGCTTGATACGTCTCCAATGTAACTATAATTTTTTTATTGTTCCATGCTATTATATTATCCATCTTGGATGTTTTATATGCATTTATATGCTATTTTATATGATTTTGGGGACTAACCTATTAACCTAGAGCCTAGTGCCAGTTTCTGATTTTTCCTTGTTTTTGAGTTTTACAAAAAAGGGATACCAAACGGAGTCCAATTGATGTGCCAATTTTTGATGATTTTTTATGGACCAAAATAAGCCCCCAGAGTAAAATAGTTGGGCCAGAAGAGTCCCAAGCCATCCACGAGGGTGGAGGGCCTGCCCTACCCACCCAGGCGTGACCCCTGCCTCGTGGATGACTTGGAGACCCCCCCTGACGTGAGACCGACGCCAAAAATTCCTATAAATACAAAAAAATCCAAAAAGAAACCTAGATCGGGAGTTCTGCCGCTGCAAGCCTCTGTAGCCACCAAAAATCAACCAGGACCCTGTTCTGGCACCCTGTCGGAGGGGGGAATCATCACCGATGGCCATCTTCATCATCCCGGCACTCTCCATGACGAGGAGGGAGTAGTTCACCCTCGGGGCTGAGGGTATGTACCAATAGCTATGTGTTTGATCTTTCTCTCTCGTGTTCTTGATTTTCCACGATCTTGATGTAACGTGAGCTTTGCTACTATAGTTGGATCTTATGATGTTTCTCCTCCTCTAACTTCTTGTAATGGATTGAGTTTTCCCTTTGAAGTTATCTATCGGATTGAGTCTTTAAGGATTTGAGAACACTTGATGTATGTCTTGCGTGGGATACCCGTGGTGACAATGGGGTATTCTATTGATTCACTTGATGTATGTTTTGGTGATCAACTTGCGGGTTCCGTGACCTTGGGAATCTATGCATAGGGGTTGGCACACATTTTCGTCTTAACTCTCCGATATAATCTTTGGGGCACTCTTTGAAGTTCTTTGTGTTGCTTGAATAGATGAATCTGAGATTATGTGATGCATATCGTATAATCATACCCCGCGGATACTTGTGGTCACATTGGAGTATCTAGGTGACATTAGGGTTTTGGTTGATTTGTGTCTTAAGGTGTTATTTTACTATGAACTCTAGGGTTGTTTGTGACACTTATAGGAATAGCCCAATGGATTGATCAGAAAGAATAACTTTGAGGTGGTTTCGTACCCTACAATAATATCTTCGTTTGTTCTCCGCTATTAGTGACTTTGGAGTGACTCTTTGTTGCATGTGAGGGATTGTTATATGATCTAATTATGTTATTATTGTTTAGAGAACTTGCACTAGTGAAAGTATGAACCCTAGGACTTGTTTCAACGCATTGCAATACCATTTGCGCTCACTTTTATCACTAGTTACCATGCTTTTTATAATTTCAGATTATAAAAACCTATATCTACCATCCATATTGCACTTGTATCACCATATCTTCGCCGAACTAGTGCACCTATACAATTTACCATTGTATTGGATGTGTTGGGGACACAAAAGACTCTTTGTTATTTGGTTGCGGGCTTGTTTGAGAGAGGCATCTTCATCCTACGCCTCCCACGGATTGATAAACCTTAGGCCATCCACTTGAGGGAAATTTGCTATTGTCCTACAAACCTCTGCACTTGGAGGCCCAACAACGTCTACAAGAAGAAGGTTGTGTAGTAGACATCACTCCACCCCCATCAGAGTCGCCAATGCCTCCAATAACTCTGTCAAAGCTTGAGCCGGCGGGCGTGCAGTACCACTAGCACTGGCCGTCGCCGCAGCAGTTGAGCTAGAGGTCATAGCCGTAGCGGTTCATGAACCGAGCATCGGCTGTGTACTCACCATGTAGATCGCAACCCTGTTCAGCGGCGTATAGGGGTCCGGAATACTGTCGCCATTAGAACAGCCCCCAAGTCGACCATCTTGCAATTGATACATTGAATTAGTCTCGCCTGTGGACGATTCACCATCCGAGTAGATGGCCGCCTCATCACCAGACACAGATCCTTCCTCAAATTCTGTCCCATGGATAAAACCAACAAAGGCATGCTTCACGGTGGGTTGAACCCGGGTGGGTCATACACGCTGAGCCATCTCGACGATGTCGGTGCAGGTGTCCGGCTTAGGGCCCGGTTCGCCGATCTTGCCGATGAAAACATGGATTCCGCCGAAGGGGACCCGGTACCCGTACTCGATTGAGCCAGCTTCGGGGCCCCAGCCTGCATCGTCGATGTAGAGCTTGCTGCGACAACTCTTGGTCATCCAGCTCACAGCCTATCCCTTGATCCCTTCGAAGCTTCCCTTCAAGAACTCGAAACCACCTTGCGCTGGCCCCACGGTGGGCGCCAACTATCATGGAATTGTTACGGCAGATGTCCTAGCGGAAGGACTTAGTCATGGAGCCATCGCAACTAGGTTAGCTTAAAGGGGTTAAACGGGACAAAGGACACAGGGAGTCTATACTGGTTCGGCCCCTTGCAATCAAGGTAAAGGCCTACTCTAGTTAGGGTTGTATTGCTTGGGTTTCGATCACCAGGGAGCGAATACGCTTGACCTAGTTATCAATCTCTTGTTTCTTGCCCTAAACCGCCGTCAGGTCGTCCCTTTATATACACAGGTTGACACCCGGTGGCTCACGAAGTCTCGGTCGGCTCATACAGATTGTGTGTGGCTCGGTGACTATCTACGCTTGCCTTACAAAACAAGTAATACACTTATGGCGGTTAATCCTCTTGGGCCTCAAGTCGCCTCTGGGTCTTGGGTCGTTAACAGGCTTGCATGATCCGCCATCTTCTTTGATAGGTCGCCAGTGGTATGACCTGCCCCTCCTGGGCGGTTCATACCCAGTAGTTATATCCCCAACAAGATCCAATCTAGACACCATCTCGAATGGGGTTCACCACCTCCATTGGTGCCTCGCCGATGATGCATGAGTAGTTCTTTTGTAACATCCCAAAATTCTAAATTTTGGAATGTTATATTAAATAAATAATTCTGATTTGTTTGTTTGATTGTTGAGTGATTGATTGTGTGAAATTGAGTGGAATTTGAAACTTTTTGAAAGTTTAATGAGAGGGAATGAAATGACTTTCCCAGGCTTTCTTTTTGACTTTTGATCTCTGGGGATTCAAATTCATTTCATCATCATAACACTAGTGTGAAGATGACATGACTTCTTCCATTTGAAATGAAAACGGTTTTGGAAAAAGAATATTTGAATTCCATCTGAAAGTATTTCAAATTCATAAACTTTATGCAACTCAATGATTTTCATGAGAGAAGATAAAATGACTTCTTCAATGTATATGAAATATGAGTTGGAAGTATGAAGAAAGGTTTGAAGATGGTTTGAATTTTTTAAATTCAAAACCATTTGGAGTTATTTGGTTTATTTCGAATTATTTTTCTCCAAAATTAAACTATATGGAAAATAGGGTAAAATGATTCCCTACATTATAAAAATGGAGAAAATTTAGTTTGAAATAATTTTGGTATCTTAATGTAATTTTATTTGCATTTTAATTGCATCAGTAGCACTTTTTGATTTATTAGAACTTATGTGAATTTTATTTCACCATGTAAAAATGTTCATATTGTAGGATTTATTCTTCCGGTCATTTTGATATATAATATGTCTATATAAAAGTACTATTGTTTTTCCTTTATTCAGTAATCTTGTCTGTGCTTTATTAAATAAAATAGCCGAAGCCAACGGACCAAGGGCCCACATAACTTTCTCTCTCTCGCTCTCCCTCGGCCCATCTACGTGCCAGGCTGGTCCAGCAGCCACGCGCATGCCCGGAGCCCCTTCGCCTCGGTCGCCCGCTCTCTCCTCGCTCGCCCTGTGCCGCTGACCGCTGGGTCCCACCGCCCGATCGCCCCACACGCATCTTCCTCTTCTTCCTCCCCACGCCAGAACCACCGCCGCCGTATCCCGGAGATCGCGGGATCCTCCCTCGATTCGCCCCCTCCACCAAGGAACCCCTCCCCTATATATACCTCCCGCCCCTCGACCAATTACTCCCCAAAGCCCCTTCCGAGAACCCCCATCTCCTTCTCAATTGTTCGCCGGAGCCGAGTGCCCCCGCCGCGCCATTGCCGCCCCACCGAGCTACTCCGACCCCCTCGCCGCCCCCGAGACCACCTCCGGACTCCCCTCGCTCGTACGCATCTCCCCGTGCCCTCACCCACGCCCAAAACCCACCGGAGCGCCGCCACCGCCGCCTCGACCTCGCCGCCGACCGTCTCCGGCCACCTACACCGGCGCCACGACCACCGTTGGACTCGTCGTCGTATGCTTCATCTCGCTGGCCACTCCACTGACGCCGAAGATCACCGGAGCGCCGCCACCGTCGTCGCCCGACGCACTCGCCGTCGACCACCACCGCGGTGAGCTCTCTCTCCCTCCTCGTCCGTCCGATCTAGATTATACGGTCGTGATTAGATTAGATCGAACAATTAGTTTTTTTTACTAGATCGGTTTAGCTTCGATTTATTTGCGGTTTAGATCTAATCGGTTTAGCCGATCGGTCTTTCTCTTTTGGCCCGTATGCGTTTCGGTTATTTTCCGCCCGGGCGCTGTTTAGTTTCAGCTCGCACACCCCGTAGCGCCCGTTAGTTTTTTTTTTTGTTGTTTTCGTTTTAAAATCAGAATAGTTCTGATTTTATATTGCTTATAACTTTTATGTTTTAGATCCAAATTGATTGATTCTTTTTGCATTAGATTCGAAATTTGTTGAAGTTTCTTTTAATGGCATTGGATTTCAAATTTGAGTTGTTTAAATTTGAATTTGATGAATTATGTTCAAATTGGTATTTTGGCCATAACTTGAGTTTAAAAATAGATTTTAACATGATTCTTTTTGCTACTGGTCACTTGTGGTATTGTTTAGCTGTAGGATTTAGTTTGGTAATTTTAGAGTATTTTAAATTAGGATTTTATTAAAAACAGTACTGTTTTGCTTATGTAGTTGTTTTAGTCATATAATTAGTGTTTTTAATTATTTTTAGTTAATTCTTTTTATAAATTTTTACATGTTGTCATATGTTTATGTTAGACTGCAGTAGATAAATTTTTGTAGTTATTTACTAGTGCTTAGCTACTATTTTAGTATTTGTTTGTTTAGTTCATAGTGATAGTTGATAAAAGTAGTTCCATTAGTTTCAAAAGTAACTCTTTTTGCCACTTCATTATACGTTGTCATTGATTCTGTTATTTAGGAGTAAATTAGTTTGATAATTATTTTAGTATTGTTTACTTTTGTCTCTTGCTAGTTGTTATAGTTGTTCTGGTGTTAACTAGTCAGTTACAATAGTTTTCATACTAGTTCCTTTTGCTAGTAAATGCTTTAGTAAATTTTTTTGTTGTTGTTTTATTAGAATTTTATTTTCTTTACTGTAGAAAAGTTATTAGAGTAATTTAGTGATGTTATGTAAGATTTGTGTGCATTTGGTCTCCACTAGTTTTCCTTGAAGTTTTCTTTCAAAGTTTTCCTTTGGTTTTTATTTGGTTTTCCTCTTGCTTTTTGATTGTTATTTTGAGTGCTAGTATTTTTTTGCTAGGATGATTGCTTATATGATTACCATGTTTGACTATATAGATTTACATCGGAGTGACGAATAGTTTTATCAAGTTTCCGAGAGCGTTTATATCTTCATCAACATACCAGGCAAGTTCACTTTGACCATGTTTTTCATACCTATATTTTTATTGCATTTAGTGTCATCCTTGCAACAACTTCTCCAGTAGTGATATTGATTCTTGTAGTTGAGTAGAATGCATGAGGTAGGAACCCACCTCCCTGTTACCAAGCCCGGCACGTATATAGTTTTAATGCTACGCTGTAGTAGACGGGGTTTGGTATGAGTGCTCGGGAGTGGTGTGAGAATGAAGGACTTTACGTCAAAGACGACGACTTCATGATGGCATCTGCAAGGACTGCATCTTCAGGACTCCTCAGGATTTTGAGACTCGAGACAAGAAAATACACACTACTGGGTGAAGGACGGTTGACGGGCACCCTGGAGAAACCAGTGGTTGGCCGGGATCCATGGAGAAGCGCCATGACATCTTGCGGAAAGCTTCACCCAGACTCAAAGAGACGGAAGAATACTTCATGCCCGGAAGCTTACCTGTGCAACCGCAAGTCACTATGGGCTCTGGCTTGGTTGACCTTAGTTGTGACTCTGGCTGGGACGGTGCTAGCAGATGTAGAACTACGGTAGGATTGGATGAGCACCGGACAGTGGTCAAAGGAACTCTTCGGAAGACCATGTTTCGGTCATCTTGTTCTCAAACATCCTGAAGTGCGAGAATGTAAAGAGAGGGATCGAATCTTGCGGGTAAAGTGTACAAACCTCTACAGAGGGTTAAAAACCTAATCGATTAGCCGTGTCCCCGGTTACGGACAATTTGAGCCTCTGGACTTTGATCTATCTCGGAACTCTCAACACCAGACTGATAATTTAATTGTGGGCAACTCATGATGATTTGGGTATGGGACATCGGTTGGCGGAACCATGTCATGACAGAAAACTCCGTAGTACAGACTCCTGATATTCCTTTGTTGTAGGGAAAATAAAACCAGCTTTTACGCAAAAAAAACATCAGACGCGGAGCCACAAAGCCATATTGCATATAGAATAGTTTTATCATCTGTTTTCCTCATATTGTGATCTTGCCGGTACATTCAATGTACTGACCTACACGGCTGCAACGTCTCATGTTGCAGATATGTTCCTTCCGATGAGTAAGAGTACGGTACAGGGTTACGGTCTACACTCAACCTGCCGATGGCGTTGATGGGACTCCACACCCGATTATTTGTTTCCGCTGAGACTTATGAGGTATATATCAGTTTTACGTTATTTATACATGTGATTGCACTTTGATATATACATTGATATACTGTGTGTGCCAGCATACCGATCCAGGGATGGCACAGATACACAAAGGCTTGACCGTCTGAGGTCGGGTCGCTACAGATATGGTATCAGAGCACATGTTGACTGTAGGACGTGACCCTAAAAACTGGAAAGCCCTAGGAAATGATATCTCTAAAAGCTTATTTTCAAAAGGATCCTCTACTCCTCATCCTTTTCTAATTTTTATCTCAAGTAGTTAGAATATACCCCTTTCCACTTGACCAACCGGAGGAGCAACTCAGGTCACCCTCAGAGTACAAGGATTGAAGCTACAACGATTGAAGACTCCGAAGATCCGAAGAATTTGAATACCTTGAAGAATCCCAATAATATTATGACCTTTAGAGGACCAAACCCTTGTTGCATACCCACGTTAGATACGATGATTTGTGAGCTATCATTGTGTGATGTTTTCTGACAGCCACAAATAAAACTTATATTTTTTTCAAAATTGTTGTTTGTATTGTGTGTATCCCTTCCCACCTCTCTCTTATCTCACCCTAAAACCCTTGGACTTAGTAGATGATGAATGAAGTTGGACTGGTATTATCTGGACCGAAAACCCAGCCGGAGGCAGAGCTATGGATTCAGAACATGGAGAATCACTTCGGGAGCAATTTGGTTTCAAGGAAGAATGAAGTATCGTATGCTCTTCAGTACTTTGAAGGAAGTGCTGCAACATGGTGGCATATGCATCAAGCTATACAGGGATGGAATGGAGCAAGGACTTGGGAAGAATTCAAGAAGACTCTGACAAGATCCCGTCTCATCCGGAAGCACTGGGATAACCCGATGAAGAAACCTTGTGCCTGCAAGATTTGTGGAGAAATAGGACACACCAATGAAGAACACACGGATGGATGCCCTCATTGTGAAGGAAATCACCCAGCTAAGGAATGCCCAACTAGTCAGGTGACTTGTTTCTTGTGTGAAGGAACCACCCACTACCCAGCTCAGTGTCACATTTACCCCACGGTGCAACAAACTATTCAGAAGCAGGAAGAAGGAATGAAAGAAGCCCTCCGAGAAGTTATGAAAGAACCTATGATTAAGGAAAGTGTTGAAGACCCCGATGGAGAAAGCCTCAATAGATTTTACTCCAATGCCTGCTATTCATGTGGAGAAGAAGGACATTTTTCACAGTGTTGCACCAAGGAAAGAAAAGAGTATCTAGGATACTTCCCGGCAGAAGCAGTGGAGTTTGATCCACAGGGAATAGAATGTTCGATCAGAAGGAAGAAAACCAGGAAGAGAAAACAAAGACACCCTCAGAACAACCCAATTTCTGCAAAGAGGGACAAGAGTCATATTACCTGTTTTGAATGTAAGGACGTCGGGCATTATGCCAATGATTGTCTCGAAAGGAAGCAAGGAACTCAAGGAGCATGCACCATCACCAAGAAGCCTCGAGACATGCCGGAAGTTATTTGTTTTCGTTGCAAGGAAGCAGGACATTTTGCTAGGGATTGTTCAAATCATGAGAAAGTTGGAGTTGATTAGTGGAGATGTTGATATCAGTAATAAGGGTAGTATGGAAAACACTTTTCATGAGAATGCGGGGTTGAGTTATGTAATAGATTACTCAGAGATTGTAATAATTCATGACTCAATAAAGTTGATATGTCATATGCTGAAAGGTTTTAAGGAGTTGTTATGTTTTATCTTGGGAATTAATATTCTGGCTGAACATGGAAGAAAATGAGTTGTGATGCAAAAAACTGGATGTTGGAAATTAAGTTTGAAGTTCTGTTTGGATGATATGAATGTGTACCCAAGGAGATATGTACCTTATTCTGAGCACCATTTTTGTTTTACAACTGCAGATGACGACCCTTTATGAGTCTTTCCTTAAAGGTCCGGAAACGATCATGACCCTGACAAGTGATCATGATTACCCAAAGATCCTGAAGGACATGATGAAGCATATTCACCTTGAAGGAGGTGCAGTCTACAAAGGCTACCCCTTCATGCAAAAGGGAGTGGAACTTTGGTATGTGGAGGTACACCTCCACCGTATGAAAGGAGTTTGCCCAAAGATGATGGGGCAGTACTTTTTCATCTCACGTGTACCACAAGCAACTTTCTTCGACGCTGTTCGTGAAGCAGCCATGGAAGCCATACGCCAGATCAGAAAAATACTTGAAGCAAGACTCCGTTATACTCAGGAATACCTAAGAGAAGTGCATGCAGAGATGATGGAAATGAAGCTCAAGGCCACCACGATGAAACAAAATATTGAAGATTTCAAGGCGCATGTCGCACAATTCCAGTGGGACTGAAGGATCCTCAAGGAGGAAAAATGAATAAAGTGGGAAGTAATGCTTGACCATACCAAACCATGTGGATGGCGGCATTTGTAATAAAGTATTTTTTTGGAATTTGGATTTATGAAAAATGGTTAAGGATGTAATAAAAGATTTGATATAAAAAGAATATGATTTATGGATGAACTAGTGCATTTCATTTTAAGTGTGGTAGTACTCCGTAAAGCCACATGATCAATGAAGAAAAAAAGGCGTTGTTCATGACGGTCCATAGAAGGGAGCTGGACCAAATAAGTTGGAGTTTTGTATGATCATCACCACAAGGTTATGAAGGAAGAAGTACTATTGGATTTAAAGGAGATGTAATGTTGGAATATGGGATGATAATCCTCGGAAGGATGAGTTAAAATTGTACAAGAGTTGAAGTGGGCCATAACCCACAGGCCCAGGAGTTAATAAGAAGCAAGCACACTCTTGCTGGAGGAAGATATTTTGGAAGAAAACTCTGAGTTAATAAACCGACATTTTTAGGAGGATACGAAAACCCGAGGGTTGTGAAGAAACGCTAGATGTCTCGTTTAGCTTGCAGAAACAATGGATTTATTCGAACTCAGTTTGTCGACAAGGGAAATTCTGCAATGCTTGTGAGTATGCCCAAGTGTTAGGACACGTGATTCGATGTCTGCATATGTAGTAATGGTTCAAGTACGGGATGGATTGGCCCCCATACCGGAGACTTCTATCATGAACTATCATATGTTGATGGAAAATCAGAGAGACTTGAAAACTTTAGAAGAGCGTCGATACGACAAGCCAAAAACCTTAGAATGGTAGGACGATTGATCCATGTTCCGGCAACCGTTGCCAAACGTAGGTCATACGGTGAGACTCAACCCAACCCATTATTCCTGCAGGAGAAACCTGTAATGGTTGACCACCATGAGATCTCGATAGTTGTTTATTGGCGACAGACCTGTCAGCTAAGGAGAAACAGTCTCGGAAGAGCCTCACCAGGATGAAAGGACACGTATTTGAGGAAAAGGTTTTAACCCTACCGGAAGAGCCCCAGTGTAGCAGTTACTTCAAAGTTGTGAGAAGACCGATAGTGTTCACCCTAATTGAGGATGGAGTACATAAGATCTGCTGGAACCATAACCCTGCTTTTAAGTGTGGTAGCACCCCGACCTTTCTGAACAATGGATTTGCTGGAAGACCCCCAAACCCTAACCTTTTCTTGCTAGCCTCTTCGAATCTCGAGGACGAGATTCATTTTAAGTGTGGTAGATTTGTAACATCCCAAAATTCTAAATTTTGGAATGTTATATTAAATAAATAATTCTGATTTGTTTGTTTGATTGTTGAGTGATTGATTGTGTGAAATTGAGTGGAATTTGAAACTTTTTGAAAGTTTAATGAGAGGGAATGAAATGACTTTCCCAGGCTTTCTTTTTGACTTTTGATCTCTGGGGATTCAAATTCATTTCATCATCATAACACTAGTGTGAAGATGACATGACTTCTTCTATTTGAAATGAAAAGGGCTTTTGGAAAAAGAATATTTGAATTCCATCTGAAAGTATTTCAAATTCATAAACTTTATGCAACTCAATGATTTTCATGAGGGAAGATAAAATGACTTCTTCAATGTATATGAAATATGAGTTGGAAGTATGAAGAAAGGTTTGAAGATGGTTTGAATTTTTTAAATTCAAAACCATTTGGAGTTATTTGGTTTATTTCGAATTATTTTTCTCCAAAATTAAACTATATGGAAAATAGGGTAAAATGATTCCCTACATTATAAAAATGGAGAAAATTTAGTTTGAAATAATTTTGGTATCTTAATGTAATTTTATTTGCATTTTAATTGCATCAGTAGCATTTTTTGATTTGTTAGAATTTATGTGAATTTTATTTCACCATGTAAAAATGTTCATGTTGTAGGAATTATTCTTCCGGTCATTTTGATATATAATATGTCTATATAAAAGTATTATTGTTTTTTCCTTTATTCAGTATTCTTGTCTGTGCTTTATTAAATAAAATAGCCGAAGCCAACGGACCAAGGGCCCACATAACTTTCTCTCTCTCGCTCTCCCTCGGCCCATCTACGTGCCAGGCTGGCCCAGCAGCCACGCGCACGCCCGGAGCCCCTTCGCCTCGGTCACCCGCTCTCTCCTCGCTCGCCCTGTGTCGCTGACCGCTGGGTCCCACCGCCCGATCGCCCCACCCGCATCTTCCTCTTCTTCCTCCCCACGCCAGAACCACCGCCGCTGACGCCGTATCCCGGAGATCGCGGGATCCTCCCTCGATTCGCCTCCTCCACCAAGGAACCCCTCCCCTATATATACCTCCCGCCCCTCGACCAATTCCTCCCCAAAGCCCCTTCCGAGAACCCCCACCTCCCTCTCAATTGCTCGTCGGAGCCGAGTGCCCCCGCCGCGCCATTGCCGCCCCACCGAGCTACTCCGACCCCCTCGCCACCCCCGAGACCACCTCCGGACTCCCCTCGCTCGTCCGCATCTCCCCGTGCCCTCACCCACGCCCAAAACCCACCGGAGCGCCGCCACCGTCGACTCCCGAACGCCACCGCCGCCTCGACCTCGCCGCTGACCGTCTCCGACCACCTCCACTGGCGCCACGACCACCGTTGGACTCGTCGTCGTCTGCTTCATCTCCCTGGCCACTCCACTGACGCCGAAGATCACCGGAGCGCCGCCACCGTCGTTGCCCGACGCACTCGCCGTCAACCACCACTGCCGTGAGCTCTCTCTCCCTCCTCGTCCGTCCGATCTAGATTATACGGTCGTGATTAGATTAGATCGAATAGTTAGGTTTTTTTACTAGATCGGTTTAGCTTTGGTCTATTTACGGTTTAGATCTAATCGGTTTAGCCGATCGGTCTTTCTCTTTTGGCCCGTACGCGTTTCGGTTATTTTCCGCCCGAGCGTTGTTTAGTTTCAGCTCGCACACCCCGTAGCGCCCGTTAGTTTTTTGTTGTTGTTGTTTTCGTTTTAAAATCAGAATAGTTCTGATTTTATATTGCTTATAACTTTTATGTTTTAGATCCAAATTGATTGATTCTTTTTGCATTAGATTCGAAATTTGTTGAAGTTTCTGTTATTGGCATTGGATTTCAAATTTGAGTTGTTTAAATTTGAATTTAATGAATTATGTTCAAATTGGTATTTTGGCCATAACTTGAGTTTAAAAATAGATTTTAACATGATTCTTTTTGCTACTGGTCACTTGTGGTATTGTTTAGCTGTAGGATTTAGTTTGGTAATTTTAGAGTATTTTAAATTAGGTTTTTATTAAAAACAGTACTGTTTTGCTTATGTAGTTGTTTTAGTCATATAATTAGTGTTTTTAATTATTTTTAGTTAATTCTTTTTATAAATTTTTACATGTTGTCATATGTTTATGTTAGAATGCAGTAGATAAATTTTTGTAGTTATTTACTAGTGCTTAGCTACTATTTTAGTATTTGTTTGTTTAGTTCATAGTGATAGTTGATAAAAGTAGTTCCATTAGTTTCAAAAGTAACTCTTTTTGCCACTTCATTATATGTTGTCATTGATTCTGTTATTTAGGAGTAAATTAGTTTGATAATTATTTTAGTATTGTTTACTTTTGTCTCTTGCTAGTTGTTATAGTTGTTCTGGTGTTAACTAGTCAGTTACAATAGTTTTCATACTAGTTCCTTTTGCTAGTAAATGCTTTAGTAAAAAAATTTGTTGTTGTTTTATTAGAATTTTATTTTCTTTACTGTAGAAAAGTTATTAGAGTAATTTAGTGATGTTATGTAAGATTTGTGTGCATTTGGTCTCCACTAGTTTTCCTTGAAGTTTTCTTTCAAAGTTTTCCTTTGGTTTTTATTTGGTTTTCCTCTTGCTTTTTGATTGTTATTTTGAGTGCTAGTATTTTTTTTGCTAGGACGATTGCTTATATGATTACCATGTTTGACTATATAGATTTACATCGGAGTGACGAATAGTTTTATCAAGTTTCCGAGGGCGTTTATATCTTCATCAACATACCAGGCAAGTTCACTTTGACCATGTTTTTCATACCTATATTTTTATTGCATTTAGTGTCATCCTTGCAAGAACTTCTCCAGTAGTGATATTGATTCTTGTAGTTGAGTAGAATGCATGAGGTAGGAACCCACCTCCCTGTTACCAAGCCCGGCACGTATATAGTTTTAATGCTACGCTGTAGTAGACGGGGTTTGGTATGAGTGCTCGGGAGTGGTGTGAGAATGAAGGACTTTACGTCAAAGACGACAACTTCATGATGGCATCTGCAAGGACTGCATCTTCAGGACTCCTCAGGATTTCGAGACTCGAGACAAGAATTCAATACACACTACTGGGTGAAGGACGATTGACGGGCACCCTGGAGAAACCAGTGGTTGGCCGGGATGCATGGAGAAGCGCCATGACATCTTGCGGAAAGCTTCACCCAGACTCAAAGAGACGGAAGAATACTTCATGCCCGGAAGCTTACCTGTGCAACCGCAAGTCACTATGGGCTCTGGCTTGGTTGACCTTAGTTGTGACTCTGGCTGGGACGGTGCTAGCAGATGTAGAACTACGGTAGGATTGGATGAGCACCGGACAGTGGTCAGAGGAACTCTTTGGAAGACCATGGTTCGGTCATCTTGTTCTCAAACATCCTGAAGTGCGAGAATGTAAAGAGGGATCGAATCTTGCGGGTAAAGTGTACAAACCTCTGCAAAGGGTTAAAAACCTACTCGATTAGCCGTGTCCCCGGTTACGGACAATTTGAGCCTCTGGACTTTGATCTATCTCGGAACTCTCAACACCGGACTAATAATTTAATTGTGGGCAACTCATGATGATTTGGGTATGGGACATCGGTTGGCGGAACCATGTCATGACAGAAAACTCCGTAGTACAGACTCCTGATATTCCTTTGCTGTAGGGAAAATAAAACCAGCTTTTACGCAAAAAAAACATCAGACGCAGAGCCACAAAGCCATATTGCATATAGAATAGTTTTATCATCTGTTTTTCTCATATTGTGATCTTGCCGGTACATTCAGTGTACTGACCTACACGGCTGCAACGTCTCATGTTGCAGATATGTTCCTTCCGATGAGTAAGAGTACGGTATAGGGTTACGATCTACACTCAACCTGCCGATGGCGTTGATGGGACTCCACACCCGATTATTTGTTTCTGTTGAGACTTATGAGGTATATATCAGTTTTACATTATTTATACATGTGATTGCACTTTGATATATACATTGATGTACTGTGTATGCCAGCATACCGATCCAGGGATGGCACAGATACACAGAGGCTTGACCGTCTGAGGTCGGGTCGCTACATCTTTGTAGACCTTCGGGTCCGTAGTTAGTAGCTAGATGGCTTCATCTCTCTCTCTTGATTCTCAATACAATGGTCTCTTGGAGATCCATATGATGTAACTCTTTTGCGATGTGTTTGTTGGGATCGATGAACTTTGAGTTTATGATTAGATCTATCTTTTTATATCCATGAAAGTATTTGAGTTTCTTTGATCTCTTTTATGCGTGATCTCTTATAGCCTCGTATTTCTTGTTCGATATTTGGGTTTTGTTTGGACAACTTGATCTATTTATCTTGCAATGGGAAGAGGTGCTTTGTAGTGGGTTCGATCTTACGGTGCTTGATCCCAGTGACAGAAAGGGAACCAACACATATGTATCGTTGCTAGTAAGGACAAAACAATGGGGTCTATCTCTACATAGATAGATCTTGTCTACATCATGTAATCGTTCTTATTGTATTACTCCGTTTCTCCGTGAACTTAATACACTAGATGCATGTTGTATAGCGGTCGATGTGTGGAGTAATAGTAGTAGATGCAGGCAGGAGTCGGTCTACTAATTTTGGACGTGATGCCTATGTAATGATCATTGCCTAGATATCGTCATGAGTATTTGAAGTTCTATCAATTGCCCAACAGTAATTTGTTCACCCATCGCTTTGCTATTTTTCTCGAGAGAAGCCACTAGTGAAACCTACGCCCCCCGGGTCTCTTTCTCATATTATTTGCCTTTGCGATCTATTTTATTTGCCATTTATTTTCGGATATATTAATCCAAAAACCCAAAAATACTTTGATGCAATTTATTCTTATTTATTTGTTTGGTGTTCGATATATCAATCTACTATAAATTTACGTCACGTCCATTTGCCTATCTTGAGGGCCCATACCCCGGAAGGGATTGACAACCCCTTTAACATGTGGGTTGCGAGAAGTTTTTATTTGTGTGGAGGTGTTGTTTACGTTGTGTTGCTTGGTTCTCCTACTAGTTAGATAACCTTGGTTTCATATATGAGGGAAATACCCACCGCCGTTGTGCTGCATCATCCATTCCTCTTTAGGGGAATACCGACGGCTTTAAGCGGCATCAAAAGGAATTTCTGGCGCCGTTGCCGGGGAGGATCTTCAACATATACCAGGTTCCTAATCACAAATCTCATCTCCTTGCAATTTACATTATTTTCCATTTGCCTCTCATTTTCCTCTCCCCGCTTCACAAAAAATTGCCGTTTTATGCGCCCCTCTTTTCCATTCGTTGTTTTCTTGCCGGATCTGTTTTTTGAGTGCAATCTTGTTTGCCGTTATTATCATTATGAATAGTTCTCCATTTGTTTGCACTCCCGAGAACGAGGCTCTCAACTTTGAACAAAGTGGAGGACAAAATTTAAAAGATGCTTGGTATAGGGTTTGCAATGCTCATAATAGATATACCCGTAAGCAATCCACCGTTGTTCTTCTTCGTTGTTTTTATGTTGGCATCACCACTTGGTATAGATTCGTCCTTGATACGATCACCGGTGGAAATTTCTTGATGTGTACTTCTCTTGATGCTTTTAATGCTATGGGAAATTTAGTGGGCTCACCACCCCTCATGATTAATGAAACAACTTTGACTCTTGAGCATGTTATGGAAAGACTAGATTCTATGGAAAAGAAAATGCTCACCGAAGATCATATGGGAATTACAGATAAAAAGATACATAATTTTTCCACCAATATGGGGTCAAAAGCGGGAGATATTCTTAAGTTGCTAAGGGAAAAGGGTACCATAATTCATGAAAGAATAGAAGAAAGCCCTTCTCGAATTAATAAATTAGAAGAAATTTTTAGTAATCTAAGCACGGCTTTCGCTTCCGCTAAAACTATCAAAAAAACTCCCGTAAAAAGTCGTAGAGCTTCCAAGAATAAGGGTGCAACCTCTAGTAATAGTAATAAAGATGATCTTAAGATGATTGGTATTCACCCGGATTTAGTTGAAGTAACTAGACATCCCTTTCGCAAGAATTAAATCTTTGGATTTATTCCTGAAGTGTTGTTATTGAAAATCTTTATGCTAAATCTTTGAAGGATTCTAAGTGTTTGATTGAAGAGTTGGACAAAGATGACAAAACTTAGATCCTTGCTTTATGCCTAGCTAAGGGCGTAAAACTATAGCGCTTGTTGGGAGGCAACCGAATGAATAAAATTTATTTTTGCTTTTTGCTTCATGTTTTTGGGTGTTAGCACAATTATGCTACTGTTATGATTGTGTTTTTAATGTTTTAATTAGTGTTTGTGCCAAGTAAAGCCTTTAGGATCTTCTTGGGTGATAGTTGTTTGATCTTGCTGAAAAAATAGGAACTTTTACGCTCATGAAATTAATTTTCATTTTAACCAGAGAGCGATAAAATACCCATTCCACCTGCGGTAGATATATATACAAATTTCTCAGGTCATCCTAATTTTTCAGAATTTTTGGAGTTACAGAAGTATTCGAAATAGTCAGATAGCTACATACTGTTCTGTTTTGACAGATTCCGTTTTCTTTGTGTTGTGTGCTTATTTTGATGGCTCTATGGTTTTCTTTGATGAGTTTTTTCCATAGAAAAGTTGGAATACAGTAGATATAATGCAAGAGCAAAATATGAATTGGTTTGATACACCACTTATAATAGTGATTTATTATTCTTATACTAACAGATCTCACGAAGGTTTTGTTGAGTTTTATGTGATTGAAGTTTTCAAGTTTTGGGTCATATTACGATGGATGAAGGAATAAGGAGTAGAAGAGCCTAAGCTTGGGGTTGCCCTGGCATCCCAAGCTATTATCCAAGAATGAGCAACCAACTAAGCTTGGGGATGCCCCCGAGTGGCATCCCCTCTTTCTTCTAACGACCATCGGTATTTTACATGAAACTATATTTTTATTCATCACATACTATGTGTTTTGCTTGGAGCATCTTGTATGATATGAGTCTTTGCTTGTTTTATTTTGTGTTTTTAGTCTTGATACCTTGCTGGACACATCTATTTGAGAGAGCCAAAATTATGTCATGACTTGTTAGAATTGCTCTCTATGCTTCACTTCAATTTTTATGAGCAATGGACTTGCTCTAGTGCTTCACTTATATTTATTTATTTTAGCACAGTGTGCTTAGTATTTTTGAAGAAATGATCTCTTTGTTCACTTAGATTTATTTGAGAGTTAGTAAAATTTTCAAGAAATTCTCTCTTGCTTCATTTAAATTAATTTGAGAGAAAGAAATACTATGCTCATGATCTTCACTTATATTTGTTTGAGCTTATCAAAAGCAACATATGAAAATTAGTCCCAAAGTGATAGATATCCAAGAATGATATAATAAAAACTTTCATGAAGATCATTGGACAAAGTAAACTTTATTCTTAGTAATAGTTTTGAGATATGATGATGTGATATGTGAGTCATCTTGATGAGTAATTATGCTTTAGTAAGAATATTGGTGTTAAGGTTTGTGATTCCCTATGCAAGCATGAAAGTCAATAGTTATGCAATGAAATTATATCCTACTTATGGTGCATTATTCGGTGTTAGTTATGCTTAATGTTCGGTTATGAGATTATTCGTTTCTTGGTTGGTCGCTTCCTAATCTTTTGCTAGCCTTCATTTTAGACTAAGTATGATCACTACTTGTGCATCCAAAAACCTTTAAACCAGTTTTGCCACATGAATCCACTATATCTACCTATATGCGGTATTGCTTTGCCGTTCTAAGCAAATTTGCATGTGCCATCTCTAATTTTCAAAAATATTTTTGTGTGTTTGTTTCGCTCGCGGAGCAGTGAGGGGTGGCTAATATTTTCCATGCTAGATGTGTTATTCTCAAGATGAGTGTTTATTCACTTGTCATTGCACGAGAGTAAGGCAAAGGTATTAGGGATGCCCAGTCCCGAAATGCAAAAAAATGAATTTACTTTATGTTGTCAAATAATAAATTCCTTGGAAAGTGTTGGTATGGAGGGCACCCGTGGATACGGTTAGCCATGGAAAGTGAAAGTATGGTGGAAAAAGGAATAAACTTTATTTTCTGTTTGGGAACCGCCTATAATATATCTATGCATGGAAAGTATTGGGAACTCTAAGTCGTTTTCGTTGGTGGGATGGATACACCTCCCAAAATGTTTTTATCTCTAAGTTTTTCGCTTTGAGCTCTGGCACCTCTACAAATCCCTACTTCCCTCTGCGAAGGGCCTATCTTTTAATTTATGCAATTTTTATTTTTGAATTTAGGTCTCCATCTTCTCTTATAAAAAGCACCAACTAGGAGGCAATATGATTGTACTTGAGTATTGGGTGTAACTAATATGCGAGTGTGTTTCATGATTGGATCAATGGTTGAGCATGATGGCCTAGGGATAGCTTATTTTAGCGTTGATATTTTGAAAGACATGGTTTCTTGTTGATATGCTTGAGTATTTAAATTATCATGGCAAAACTAGACTATTGCTTTGAACAATAAAAGTACAAATGTCCATGCTATAAAGAAAGAAATATGATATGACATGTTAGGCAGCATTCCACATCAAAAATTATGTTTTTATCACTTCCCTACTCGAGGACGAGTAGGAGTTAAGCTTGGGGATGCTGATACGTCTCCAACGTATCTATAATTTTTTATTGTTAGATGCTATTATATTATCAATCTTGGATATTTTATAATCATTTTATAGTCATTTTATATCATTTTTTGGTACTAACCTATTGACATAGTGCCAAGTGCCAGTTGTTGTTATTTCCATGTTTTTTACATCATAGAAAATCAATATCAAACGGAGTCCAAATGCCACGAAACTTTACGGAGAATTTTTATGGTCCAAAAGGAACACAACAGGCCCTGGCTGCGCCTGGGAGGTGCCCCGAGGGAGGCACAACCCACCAGGGCGCGTCAGGAGGCCCAGGCGCACCCTGGTGGGTTGTGCCCACCTCAGGTGCCCCCCGAACCGCCTCTTTGCTCTATAAATACCCCAATATTTCTAGAACCCTAGGGGAGTCGACGAAATATTCATCCAGCCGCCGCAGAGTCCAGAACCACCAGATCCAATCTAGACACCATCTCGGATGGGGTTCACCACCTCCATTGGTGCCTCTCCGATGATGCGTGAGTAGTTCTTTGTAGACCTTCGGGTCCGTAGTTAGTAGCTAGATGGCTTCATCTCTCTCTCTCTCTTGATTCTCAATACAATGATCTCTTGGAGATCCATATGATGTAACTCTTTTGCGGTGTGTTTGTTGGGATCAATGAACTTTGAGTTTATGATCGGATCTATCTTTTTATATCCATGAAAGTATTTCAGTTTCTTTGATCTACTTATCTTGTAACTCTTATGGCCTCGTATAGCCTCATATTTCTTGTTCGATATTTGGGTTTTGTTTGGCCAACTTGATCTATTTATCTTGCAATGGGAAGATGTGCTTTGTACTGGGTTCAATCTTACGGTGCTTGATCCCAGTGACAGAAAGGGAACCAACACATATGTATCATTGCTAGTAAGGATAAAACGATGGGGTCTATATCTACATAGATAGATCTTGTCTACATCATGTCATCGTTCTTATTGCAATACTCCGTTTCTCCATGAACTTAATACACTAGATGCATGCTGGATAGCGGTCGATGTGTGGAGTAATAGTAGTAGATGCAGGCAGGAGTCGGTCTACTAGTCTTGGACGTGATGCCTATGCAATGATCATTGCCTGGATATCATCATGAGTATCAATTGTGCAACAGTAATTTGTTCACCCATCGCTTTGCTATTTTTGTTGAGAGAAGCCACTAGTGAAACCTACGGCCCCCGAGTCTCTTTCTCATATTATTTGCCTTTGCGATCTATTTTATATGCCATTTATTTTCAGATATATTAATCCAAAAACCCAAAAATACTTTGCTGCAATTTATTCTTATTTATTTGTTTGGCGTTCGATCTATCAACCTACTACAAATTTACCTCACGTATGTTTGCCTATCTTGAGGCGCCGTACCCCGGAAGGGATTGACAAACCCTTTAACACGTAGGGTTGCGAGAAGTTGTTATTTGTGTGCAGGTGTTGTTTATGTTGTGTTGCTTGGTTCTCCTACTGGTTCTATAACCTTGGTTTCATATCTGAGGGAAATACCTACCGCCGTTGTGCTGCATCATCCCTTCCTCTTTGGGGAAATACCGACGTAGCTTTAAGCGACATCAGTTACTGATGTGTACTTTGCTAGTGTTCATAGTAACCCCGGGGTATTTGATACTGGTTCAGTTGCTAAGATTAGTAACTCAAAACAGGAGTTGCAAAATGAAAAAAAGTCTAGTGAAGGGCAAGGTGATGATGTGTGTTGGAAGTGATTCCAAGGTTGATAAGATCACCATCGCACACTCCCTCTACCTTCGGGATTAGTTTCCCACAATAGCAAAAACAAGAACATCGGGTGATTTATGTATGATTCGATTTTTGGAAACCATTTTAGAAATAAACTGGATAGCTTTTGGAAATAGTTGAT
Organism: Triticum aestivum; assembly: GCF_018294505.1. Taxonomy (NCBI): domain Eukaryota; kingdom Viridiplantae; phylum Streptophyta; class Magnoliopsida; order Poales; family Poaceae; genus Triticum; species Triticum aestivum. The sequence continues at coordinate 34,203,585 of NC_057794.1, forward strand.
GGTACTTATAGAAATATATGATGCAAATTCAGAAATGTTTGCGATCTTCAACATCAGTCTCACCTAATAAGACACTACAACAATGACTTCAACAAGGCTAGAAGCATGCTAATAACACAGCTTTTCACTAAGATCACTATCATAATTTTCTCAATGAAGTTTCTCTTCATCAACTCGTTCATCATCGTTGTTGTCAATGTCTCCAATGTCATCGGTAGCTTTACGCTTTATGTCTTCAACTAAGCGAGCAGGAACTTCATCCCCTTCTTCTTCATCTCATTTGTTGTCTTCATCATCAACATTTTTAAAGCACCTTGTTCCTCCTCTTCATCCTAAATTTTTTTGAAAGCATTATGTTCTTCCACCCTCAACATCAGAAACAATACGATGTGATGAAGAAACATCAGGTTACTCATGGATTCTAGACTCACTTCATCTGCACCATCAAAAAATTCTAGAACAACATATTAACCTCTTGGAACGATAGGCACAACCACCTTTCATGAATTTCCATTCTTTGTGTCCTCCAAGTAAATGCATGTGTTAGCTTGAGACGCCAACATGAACTAGGCCTCCTTGTACAAAAGGGAAGACGCATTTATGCCTCGTAAGAATCCAGCCTTTCTTGGTACCAACCAGGTCAAACTAATCGACGTAGAAACAAAAATACTAATTTGATTATGTAATCCAACTGAAGAAATTTCATCAAAACCCCATACAGTTTAGTTTCTTCTTCAGCTTCATCAATACATACCTTCATGATGATGACGAAATTTCGAGTCTTTCATTGCTTTTCAAGATCCATGGTATGAAACCTAGCACCATTGACATTGAAGGTAGCCCACACATGTACACGAAAGTCTAGCCCACACAATAGGTGTCAAAAATCTTCAGATGCATTATTTTAATTTCCTCACATGGTTTGAAACCAGCCTATGAACTTGTTCTTGTGCTTCTTCTCGATGTTTCACTCAACATTATTCTTTAATGCTAACTTGTGAACTCTATGGAAAAAAGTAAACTTTAATGAACATAAAAATAGTTCACAACAGTGTAGTACGAGTTAGTGAGGTTATGGAAACTTAATTCATAAAGTTTTGGACTTCTCGACAATTATCAAGCATATATCTATACATTTTGGGCAACTTGGGGGCGGGGGGTCTTTTTTAACCTTCTATGCAATGTCACTAGCACCATCCAAAAAAGCATAGGTCTCTCGTCTGCTAGCTTTAGGCTTTTTACCCTTCTTAACCATGTTCCTTTCAGGCTTGTAAAATCTAGTTTCTATGTTATCTTTCAAATATATAGACTCTAGAGTAAATTGTCAAGCACTCATTTGCGATACATACCTTGGCAATTGAACCTTTAGGCATTGCTTTGTTATGCATACTTGACATGAGGTAACCAAGCCTTCTCTCAACTGGAAACATCCAACCATAGTGGACGCAACACATTAGAAGTGCCTCACGTGGAACATGAATAGTTAGGTGTGCCATTATATCACAAAAAATCAGGTGGGAAGATCTTCTGAAGCTTGCAGAGAATTCCATGGATTTTAGTTTCAATCATTTCACGACTTCGATTCTTAATGTTTGGGTACACAACTCCTTAAAAAATCTTTCTAGTTCTGCGCTAGCCTCATACATTTCCTTGGGGCAATGCCTTTAAGATTAACTGTTAAAATACTCTACAGGAGTATGTGGTGAGCATGCGTCTTCAGACTTTTTTTACCAGTATCGACATCCACATATGTTTGTCAGGTTTGCAGCGTGACCATCTGGGAATATGACATTGGCCAAAAACTTGCATAACTTTAGCGTCTAGGGTAGAGGATACTTCCTGTAAGAACCCTTATGTTTCTTATCTTTTTTCCACCAATAGTCCTTCATGATGTTTAATTCCTCTAAATTCATTCTTCTGCTGGTGGTATCCTTGGTTCTACGACCAAGTTCAAGAAGTGTACCAATGATACTCTCGCATATGTACTTCTCAATGTGCATAACATCCAAGTTGTGAGGTAACCTAAGGTTCTGTGAGTATGGCCAATCATATAAGCTCGCCTTCAGGTGCCATGTAGGGTGTTCCATGCGCTTTCTATTCTACATGGATTTTCTGGATACTTACTTGGTTTGAACTTCTCCTTAGCACGATGTAACTACTAATCAACTTCTATACTTGTGAACTTATATGGTTTGAACTTCTCCTTAGCATGCTTGTAAGTACAAATGGATTCAATATCTTGCTTCCATCAAGTTCAAGAAGTGTACCAATGATTCAATATCTCAGCACAAATGGGTCGGCTCGTTAACATTCATTTAGTCGTTGTTGCTCATTTGGTGGCCACAGGTTATGGTTTTCTTCATATTTTTTTAATATTTTTTGTTTTCTATTGTTTTTATTTTGATTTTCTCTATTTCTTAATCATTTTTCTATTTTTCTTTGTTTTTTGAATAAGATTTCTTCATTTCTTTCATGATTTTACTAGTTTTTTCTTTCATTTTCTTCATTTTTATTTGTTTCTTTCCCAGTTTTCACCTATTTTTTTATTTCCTTGCTTTCCTTTTCTTTGTTTATTTTCTTGGTTTTCTATGTTCCCTTCTCAGATTTCACTATTTTTCTTTCCTTTGCATAGGTTTTCTTCATTTTCCTCTTTTGTTTTTGGGTTTTTAAATTTTATTTTTGTTTTCTTTGTTTTTTCTATGTTTCCATGTCGATTTTCATCGATTTATTTTTGTTCAACACATGCCTACTTTTCTCAATACGCATCGATTTCTTGTATTTGGTTAGGGGTCATTTGAGAGAGACCATCTTAATCCTACACCTCTCACAGATTGATAAACCTTAGGTCATCCATTTGAGGGAAAATTGCTACTGTCCTACAAAACTCTGCGCTTGGAGGCCCAACACGTGTCTACAAGAATAAAGTTGCGTAGTAGACATCAAGCTCTTTTCTGGCGCCGTTGCCGGGGGGAGAGTGCTTGAAGGTATATCTTTAGATCTTGCAATCGAATATTTTAGTTTCTTGTTTTATCACTAGTTTGGTTTATAAAAGAAAACTACAAAAAATGGAATTGAGGTTGCATCATATTATTGATCATATTTATAATATCTTTCTTGAAAATGATGGTTCAGAAAATTGTGATCAATTGTTAGAAGAAGAAGTCAATAAAATGTTTGGCACAAAATATTTGAATGATGAGCATTATTGCAATGTTGTTAGTATGAATTCTTTGAATATCCATGTTGCTAATGATATGCAAAGCCATAAGCTTGGGGATGCTATATTTGATGATTATGATATTTTTAGTCCCCCGAGTTTTGATGAGAAAATTTATTATGATGATTGCATACCTCCTATTTATGATGATTATATTGATGGAAGTGGATTCAAAGATGTCATGACTTTATTTGATGATGAATCCACTATTTTGGAAGAGGTTGCAATTGATTATGACAACAAAGTTGCTACCTATGATGATTATGGTGATGACATATATGCTATATTGAATAATGATAACCATGAAACTTGTCATCATGATTTTAATTTTCAATCCCATGATAGTTATTTTGTTGAGTTTGCTCCCACTACTATTCATAAGAATAAATTTGCTTGTGTGGAGAGTAATAAAATTTCTATGCTTATGCATCATGAAAATAATGCTTTATGTGATAGTTATTTTGTTGAATTCATTCATGATGCTACTGAAAATTATTATGAGAGAGGAACACATGCTTCTACGTATCTCAATAATATCAAGTTTCCTCTCTATGTGTTGAAATTTTTTAAGTTGCACTTGTTTTGCCTTCCTATGCTAGTTGATTCTTGCTTCCATGAATTGTTTGCTCACAAAATCTCTATGCATAGGAAGAGTGTTAGGCTTAAATGTGCTAGTCATATGCTTCATGATGCTCTCTTTATGTTTCAATTCTTATCTTTTATGCGAGCATCATTGAAATCATCATGCCTAGCTAAAAGGCATTAAAGAAAAGTGCTTGTTGGGAGACAACCCAACACTTTTACCTATTGTTTTTGTGTGTTCACATGATTAGGCTACTGTAGTAATCATGTGTTATTGCTTTTGTTTCAATAAAGTGCCAAGTAAGACCTTTGGGATGGCTTACGGTGATAGTTGCTTTGATCTTGCTGAAAAACAGAAACTTTTGCGCTCAAGAAAACAATTCTCATTTTTAACATAAGCCTGCTAAAATGCTGATTCTTCTTGCAGAATATTAATATACAAATTTATCACGCGGTCCTAAATTTTATGAATTTTTGGAGTAGTAGAAGTATGGTTTGAGTACAGATTACTACAGACTATTTTGTTTTTGACAGATTTTGTTTTCAATGCATAGTTTGCTTGTTTTCTAGTTTCCATGGCTTATATTTCTCAATATAAATTGTGGAAATGATATGCTACAGTAGGCATTGTGTGAGAACAATTATGAATCTTGTCTTTGATAGTACCAAAAGTGGAATGGTTTGCCCTTTATCATACTAACCCATCTCACAAAGTTCCGTTAAGTTTTGTGTGATTGAAGTTTTCAAGTTTTGGGTGAGATGTCGATATGAGGAGAATAAGGAGTGACAAGACCCTAATATTGGGGATGCCCAAGGCACCCCAAGGTAATATTCAAGGAAGATCCAAGCAACTAAGCTTGGGGATGCCCCAGAAGGCATCCCCTCTTTCATCTCCAACATTATCGGTAACCTCACTTGGAGCTATGTTTTCATTCGTCACATGATATGTGTTTTGCTTGGAGCATCAATTTATTTTTTTAGGATTTGCTTTATGTTATTTATAATAATGTTTTGCATCTTTTATTTCAATAAACGTGGCAATGCTAGCCTTTGCCATGCTTATTTTGCAAGTATACATGTTGCTGTTTGAAAATAGAAAGTTTACCGCTGTTGCAAAAATTCCCTAGAAAAGTCAGAATGTGATAAAATGTTGAAACCTTTTGCAAAATAAGCTCTGATAAATTTTCTACAATGTGGTAAATTTCATAATTTTTGGAGTTAAAGAAGTATTGATACACTTACATTCTTTACAGACTGTACTATTTTCGCAGATTGCTGCTATAGTTGCATTGTTTGCATATGTTTGCTTGTTTAATGATTCTATTTGCGGATAGGAGTATTAAATATGCAGAGGCATTTAGTATGCAATGTTGAATAATAATCTTAGTAATTTGCTACAGTAGAGAATGATAAGGTTTTTGCATTGGTTTATACTAACTTATCTCATGAGTTCTTGTTGAGTTTTGTGTGGATGAAGCTTTTGAGATTTAGGAAAACCGTGATATGAGAAGAATTAAGGAGACACAAAAGCTCAAGCTTGGGGATGCCCAAGGCACCCCAAGATAATATTCAAGAAGTCTCAAGCATCTAAGTTTGGGGATGCCCCGGTAGGCATCCCACCTTTCTTCTTCAACAATTGTCGGTTAGTATCGGTTGAGCCTAAGTTTTTGCTTCTTCACATGATGCGTGCTATCCTTGGATTGTCATTTTATTTTGTTTTGCTTGCTGTTTTAATAAAGTACTTAGATCTGAAAGTTTTTAACTAAAATAGAGTCCTCAAATAATTGCCAGGGAGGCTAAGTAAGTGGCATTCACATCCCGTCAATGAAGCTCTTTTCTATGTCATTTCTTGTGCTTCACTTATATCCTATGAGTAAATTGTTGAATAAATTGAATATCATGAAGTTGAAACCATATCATACCTAGTGGTAGCTTCACATTGGGTTTAGAAAGTGAAATCTTTTGAGGCTTGACAATCACAACATTGGTAATACAAGAAATTCACGAATAATTAGTATAAGGAAGAGAACTTTCACATATAAATACACTATCATGGTGATCATTTGTGATTGTGAGCCCCCATCAAAATATTACATGCCAAAATTGTTGACGTTGGACAAGGAAGACAACGTAATGGTTTATGTTTGTTCATATTCACATAGAAGTTATATTGTCATATATCCTTCAACATGTGGTGCTTTCCCCCCATCTTTGCTAGCCAAAAATTCCGCACCAAGTAGAGATACTACTTGTGCATCCAAAAACCCTTAAACCCAAATCTTATTTTCAAGAGTCCATCATACCCACCTAAGGATTGAGCAAGATCCTTCAAGTAAGTTGTCATCGGTGCAATAAGGCAATAAAAATTGCTTCTAAATGTGTGAGATCATTTAGTGTAAGAGAAAATTGAGCGGTGTACGAACTTGTGATGACAAAGTAATAAAAGCGACAGACTGCATAATAAAGGTTGCTATCATAAGGGGCAATATAACGTGACGTTCTTTTACACTAAGGGATTGAGCATACAAACAAATAAGCGCATGGCAACCTCTGCTTCCCTCTGCGAAGGGCAAATCTTTTACTTTTCAGTATTTACTTTTATGCAAAGAGTCAAAGTATTCCTCTCTATTCCTTTTTATTTTCTCTTTTGGTAAGCATCATGTGGTGAGGAAAGATCTAGGCACATATGTCCAGATGAATATGGGTAGCATGAGTTATTATTGTTGACATCACCCTTGAGGTGAATACGTTGGGAGGCAAAATTATAAGCCCCTATCTTTCTATGTGTCCGGTTGAAACGTTTTGCTCATGTGTACAAGGTGAGCGTTAGCAATCATTGAAGACCATATGATGGTTGAGTATGTGGACCTCTTACATAAACTCTATTGAATAAGTTGAATTGCAATTGCTTGGTGACTAAGAACATAGGTTGTTGAGTTTCAAGAGAATTCATTGTTTGAACCTTAACATGTGAATTGGTTGCCACTATAACATGAGAAGTTTCATAAGAAAGAATTGTTGTTATGATGCTAGGAAGAGTGATTGAAATTATCATTGATCAAACTTTTGCAGTTTGCTAGCACTCACACTTCATAAATTATTTCTTTTATAATTTACCTAATAGAGGACGAGTAGGAATTAAGCTTGGGGATGCTGATACGTCTCCAACGTATCTATAATTTATGAAGTATTCATGCCAATATATTATCATTCTTAGATGTTTTACAATCATTTTATAGCAACTTTATATCATTTTTTGGGACTAACCTATTGACCCAGTGCCCAGTGCCAGTTGCTATTTTTTGCTTGTTTTTTATATCGCAGAAAATCAATATCAAACGGAGTCCAAACACCGTGAAACTTTTTGGAGATTTTTTTGGACCAAGAGGAACCCAATGGGCCAGAGCTGCACCTAGAGGGTGCCACGAGGGGAGCACAACCCACCATTGCACGCTAGGGGCCCCTGGCGCGCCCAGGTGGGTTGTGCCCACCTCGGTGGCCTCCCATACCCCTTCTTTGCACTATACATTCACAAATATTCCGAAACCCTTCGGGGTTAACCTAGATCAGAAGTTTCGCCGCCGCAGGGCTCCATAGCCACCGGAAACCAATCTAGACCCGTTCTAGCACCCTGCCGGAGGGGGAATCATCTCCGGTGGCCATCACGATGAGGAGGGAGTAGTCCACCCTCGAGGTTGAGGGTTTGTGCTAGTAGCTATATGTTTAATCTCACTCTCTCGTGTTCTTGAGATGTCACGATCTTGATGTATCGCGGGCTTTGTTAATATAGTCGGATCATATGGTGTTTTCCCCTCTCTATCTTATTGTGATGAATTGAGTTTTTCCCTTTGAGATTTCATGGTTACGGATTGAATACTTTTATGGATTTGAGAACACTTGATATATGTCTTGCAATTGAATACTCGTGGTGACAATGGGGTATCGTATTGATACACTTGATGTATGTTTTGGCACTCAACTTGCGGATTCCGGCAGTGATATTGGGGTAATCTATGCATAGGGGTTGATGCACGTTTTTGTCCTTGTTTCTCCGGTAGAAATCTTGGGGCACTCTTTGTAGTTCTTTATGTGGATTGAGTATTATGAATATGTGCTTTGGTGTTATTCTAGTACGAAGTCTAGGATAGATCGAACGGAAACAATAGATTTGTGTTATTTTAGTACGAACTCTTGAATAGATCGATTGGAAAGAATAGCTTTGAGGTGGCTTCGTACCCTACAAACAATTGCTATCTTTTGTTCTCCGCTAATCGGATCTCGGGAGTAATTCTTCGTTGCACTTTGAGGGATAATCATATGATCCAACTATGTTACCATTGTTGAGAGATTGCACTAGCGAAAGTACGGACCCTGGGCCTTGTTTTTAAGCATTGCAACACCGTTTTTTTGCCCGTTTGCTACTAGTTACCTTGCTGTTTTTATAATTTCATATTACAAAAACCAATATCTACTATCCATATTACACTTTTGTCATCATCTCTTCGCCGAACTAGTGCATCTATACAATTTGCCATTGTATTGGGTGTGTTGTGGACACAAGAGATTTCTTGTATTTGGTTGCAGGGTCGTTTGAGAGAGACCATCTTCATCCTACACCTCTCACGGACTGATAAACCTTAGGTCATCCACTTGAGGGAAAATTGCACTATCCTACAAAACTCTGTGCTTGGAGGCCCAACACGTGTCTACAAGAATAAAGTTGCGTAGTAGACATCAGCAATATATTTTTTAGTGTACAAACGAATCTTTTTTTGATAGACATTAAAAAATTCAAATACATGATGTATATTTTCATTTAATACATATTTTGAACACTATTTCTATTTGTCGTACATGGTCCACAGTTTTTCAAGTACATGTTGAACATTTTTAAATTAATTTTTTTAACTATTGAACTGTTTTTAGATGTCACAATTTTTTTGAAAGACGAAAATATATCTTTAAAACACCGCATACATTATTTCAGTCGTACAAATTTTTTTTGTTTTATGCAAACATTGTTTTACATCGTATACACATTTTTCGTTGTCATGAACTTTGTTTTGGAAGCTATCGACATTTTTAGGTGTGCTAACAATTTTGCATACTGTTTTAACGTTTTAAAAGTCATTATTTTTATTTTTAAATAAATTTATGTTTCCATGACGTCGACATGAAGCACTTTTTTATACACAAGACGATGTAAATGTTGCTTTTAATATATGTTTTGAGCACTTCTATGAATATGTGGTCAACATTTTTTCAAATACATGGTGACCATTTTTGTATGCTAATAATTTTTCCTTCTAAAACTACGCTAATATTTTTTTTACAAACATTTTCATAAATGTTAGCCTTTTTTTTAAACACAGGAACATTTCTTTAAAATGTCACGTACATTTTGTTAATCATACAAAATATTTTAATACTATGCAAACCATTTTCTTACATTTTATACACAATTTTCAGAAAATAAACACACACATCTTTCTGTAACGCAGGGTCATTGTTTCATTGTCACTGACATTTTTAAATTGCACTAACATTTTTTATACCATGTTAACAATTTTCAAAATCATGGTTTTATTATTTTAAAGTAAATTTAAGTGTTTTTATATATTCATTTAAAATGTACATAAAAAGGATCAGAAAAAAATGTGTGACTTCATCATGGCCCATCATGATGTCGGCACGACGGACACGGTTCCTTATTCGGCCGGCTATAGCGCATGCAAAGCGAGGCTGGTTACCATGGGACCTTCTATTCGTTGCTGCAACAAGTCGGTGGTTCGCACAGGGCGACTCAGCTAGACCGGCCCATTTGCAGTGACACGGGTTGTCACAGACGTACAGTGTTAGCGACGTGAAACAACGCAGAAAAAGGAGGGGCTGGCGCTAGGACTCGAACACGCGACCTCGAGGTCGGTTACACAGTATGCAAACCAATAGCCACTGAGAAACACAAGTTCTCATGTGATATTGGCAGCGCGATGTTTAAAGAGGTAAACAACAGCGGAAAAACTTAAAACATCACATAGAAAAATTTCCCATAAACACAAGTCTATGTGAGCGATCGAACCGAGAACCTCTTGCTACCAATGAACGTCGCTAGCCACCATCATTACTAACATTTTTTGAAATTCCTTGAACAATTTTTGAATTCACGAACACATTTTGAAAACATGATTTTCTTTGAACAATTTGGAAAGTGAATTTCCCCAACAATTTTTAACTTTGTCAAAAATATTCAAAGGTGAACATTTTTTTTGAAATTACCCGAACACTTTTTCAATTCACGAACAAATTTTGAAGGCATGATATTTTTTGAACAATTTGGAAAGTGCAATTCCCAAACATTTTTAAAATTTGTGAACAAAATTTCAAGTCAAGCATTTTTTGAAATTCCTGGAGTTTATCTAGAATTTGCAAATAAATTTTAAATTTGCGAACAAATTTTGAAAGTGGGAACATCTTTTGAAATTCCCGGACATTATCTGAATTCATAAACAAAAATTAAAATGTTAATTTTTTTAGAAACTGAAACTCTAAACTTTTTCGATATTTTGAACATTTTTGGTAAAGTAGCAAACAATTTTCAAAATTCTAATTCTGTTTGAATTTTGAACAAAAATTTGGAAACGTGAACATTTTAGAAAAAATGAACGAAAATAGAAACGCGAACATTTTTTAAAATTTCCGAGCATTTATTGAAAAGTAAAGATTAATTCGGAAAAGGAAAGAAAAGAGAAAAAGAAACAAAGAAAAGAAAAGAAAAACACGATAAAGGAAGAAAACGAAAAAAGAAAAAAATGAAAGAAGGATAGGAAAGCAAAAATGAAATAGGAAAAAATTAAAATTGAAAAAGACATAAACCGGTTTAGGAGCCTTTCCTTAACTTCTAGAAGGTTTGTAAAACTAGAAAACCCAGCTGGAACCTACTAGAACATTCCCAAAACCATCCAATACTGTAGCATGTTCTTTATTGATAATTGGGCCGGCCAGGTCGCTCGGTGCATCGCTAGACCTGTGCGAGCCTACGACAATCTGCCGTAGAATGTGGCAGATAGGATTTACTGGCTACCGCCCTTCATTAAATGAGGCATAATAGCACCCCCCCCCTTATGCGCTAGTTGGGACAACAGTGCACATAGGGGCTCTTCGCGTGGGCCTTGGCCGAGTAAAGTACTGGCTCGATTGCTACTCGCTCAACATCGCTCGCTCGATTGCTAATCGCTCGGTTGGGTCTATACATTTACACATTGTTTTTTTTCAGCTCGTCTTTTGCTTGCTGGTTTGCTATTTTAGGAAAAAGCCATCGGTTTTCTTCGGTCATATTTGAAATAGACAAAAATCAAATTTCTCCACAAATTTGGACATGTTCAATAATTTAAAAAACTTCATGAATTTGAAAAAGAATACACGAATTTGAAAAAATTTCATGAATTTGAAAGGAGTTTGCTAATTTGGAAAAATTTCACAATGTTTTAAAAATATCACAAATCTGAAAGCACTCGGTGGACATTGAAAAAAAGCTTGTGCAAAACGTTACAAAAAAGGTAAGGAATTTAAGAACTGCACAAATTGTAAAAACATATTATAATTTTCTGGAAAATCAAGAATTTGAAGAAAAGACCAAAAATCAAAAAGGGAAAGGAAAAGAGAAAACTAAAACTAAAAACTAAAACAGGAAAAACGAGAAAACCAAATAAAAGCTGGTCAAAAAACATAGGAAAGAATTTTCTGAGAAAACCAGGCTGAACGATTCCCAAAACAGGACTGAGGAAGGAAAAACCGGACCAGAAGCTTCTCTCAGCTTCCATAACCGATATACATAGTGGGCGATCTTATATGGGCCGGCCCATGCGAGTAACGCATTAATTTGCGCTACATGCACCAAATAGGAGATGCGGCCATTCCTGGACGAACGACTGTGCCCTGCTTCTTAACCCTCAGCACAGAGTCAAGCGAGGTGAGAGCAGAGCCTCAAAAAGGAAATACACCGGAGAACGAACATGTGGTTCTCGCCCTTGAATACCGCTCAATTCCAGGGGTATTTTGGGAAGATATTCCAGGGGGGCCACCTGTCAGGTCGAAGCCTAGGAGGGATGGCACATGGCAGACAGGCCATCAACACCGACTCGTTCTATATAAGCACGCTGCCAGCTGCATCAAATACGCTGCCTTTGCTAACTGGGAAGAAGAACTTCCACTTCCCCTAGCTTTGATAGAAAACAAAGAAAGAAAACCGAGAAGCTCTCACCATGGCAACCAATGGGTACTCCAATGGCGGCAGCACCAAGGGAAAGCCCATCAAGTGCAAAGGTTCTCCCCGATCTTGATAATTCCTCCTCCTCCCGGCCATTTTCCTCTTCTCATCTATGCACCGGCCGCGCCGGCGCCATGGACTATCTGAATAACCCCGGTTGGATGTGTTGCAAACAGCGGCGGTGGCGTGGGGTCCCGGCGAGCCGCTGGTGATGCAGGAGGTGGAGGTGGCGCCGCCGGCGCGCATGGAGGTGCGCGTCAAGGTCCTCTACACTTCCATCTGCCACACGGACCTCAGCTTCTGGAGAGGAGAGGTATCCATGGAGATGCTTTGATTACTTTTTTCCTTTATCCTTTGATGATCGATCTGTGGGCATCTGATTCTAACCACATCTCCTGCGTGCTTTGACGACGCAGAACGAGCGTCAACGCAGGTTCCCTCGCATCTTTGGACACGAGGCAGCCGGGTAAGCAATCGTTTCCCACCCTTAATTTCCAATTTCCTCTTTGATTTTTGTCCTTCCCATGCTACTACTTCTTCACAATTATTCTCGAGGCCGATGGGCTATGTGTTGACATGTATAGCTCGTACAGTTTTGAGCCGAATATAGCTAGCTCGTACAGCTGAGATGAGATGTCAAGGGACTTTGTGATTAGCTATTTTATTTATTTATTCATTGTTTATTTCGAGATAGCTTAGGACATGTGCCACGTGGCAATTAGCTTTCTTCTGGAGTGAGAAAATTTGTGCTTATCTAGGGCGGAGAAGTCAAGGTTCAACTGACTTTTTCTAGCCACACGCAATCGCTTCTTAATCACTCCGTACGTTCGCTTAAGCAGAAGACACAGTTCTGGTGCAGTACTCAGAAGGCAGGCCAGGTGCAGTACTCACTGTCAGACTATTTTGACAGACTATTTTTTACAGACTATTTTTACACGGCAGTAGAAACCGGAAAAGTGTTTCCTCTTAGCCCGAGAATGGGAAAAAAAAGGTTATGCATATATAGGTGTTTAATGCACAACTGGTCAGACAAGAAACATCTTTGTGGATGGAAGGTAGGATATACTCCCTCCGTTCCTAAATACTTGTCTTTCTAGGCATTTCAACAAGTGACTACATACGAAGCAAAATGAGTGAATCTACACTCTAAAATATGTCTACATACATCCGTATGTAGTAGTTATTTGAAATGTCTAGAAAGACAAATATTTGGGAACGGAGGGAGTATGTATCTATCCATGCAGGTCAGACAGATGAGAGGCGATAGCATTTTGTATGCATCTTTAAATATGGTTATTATATGGTTGTTGTCACATGGACACCCTGCGGCGGTTGATGACAAACGGAGCGTTGGGCCTTCCAAAGCATGGCTCCATCACCCCAGCCTAGCTCATACGCCCATCCCTTGGCATCACATGCATGTGCAGACTTTGACTTCAGAAATAAAACAATGGTTTTGATGGGCTATGTGTCCGCTGCAATAACTGATCCTAGATATACCATTCTATTGCACTTATATACGGAGTATTTCTCAAAGTTCAACTAACCAGGGTCTATAAAACATGTCAAATACATCTTGTGACATTCTACTGCACTTCTATATTTTGAAAGTTGAGCTGACGGCGACAGCCCCTCGTGTTATCTGCAGAGTGGTGGAGAGCGTCGGAGAAGGCGTGGAGGACCTCGCGCCAGGAGATCACGTCGTGCCTATCTTCAACGGGGAGTGCGGGACGTGCGCCTACTGCCACTCCAGCGCGACCAACCTGTGCGGGACCTACCGTGTGGACGCTTTCAAGAGCACCATGGTTTCCGACAACGGGACGAGGTTCTCCGTGGTGAACACCTCCGGTGACACAGTGCCGGTCTATCACTTCCTCAACACCTCCACCTTCGCCGAGTACACCGTGCTCGACGCCGCCTGCGCCGTCAAGATCAACCCCGCCGCCCCGCTGGAGAAGATGTGCCTCCTCAGCTGTGGCATCTCCACAGGTAAATTTTTTTGCTTCAAATTATTAATTGCGTCCAGTTGATGCTCTTGTTCTCTTAGTTTGATTAATCAATAATTATACTCGATCAATCAATCGACCTGAATTATTTAACATGGATGATTATATGAGAACAAAACCGGCATGCAAGTGGACATGGCACGGGCTTATCAACTAGGTCACCCTTTTTGGATTTTAATTTGGAAAACGGCATGGCGATTTGGCAGACTGAAGCTCAAGAGATGGTTCGAATGTTGACTTCGGTCACTATCACTCCCACCGTCGATAGCAAAAGATTTTTCAAAAAAAATATAAATTGGTATTGACAGGGAGTCACTGTCGTGCACATCAGTTTCGAAGGTGCCTGCTATGCCCGGTAACCTTGTGAGGACTTCTCTAGAATGAAAGAAACATCTGAGTTCAAAATGTTTCAGTATCATCACTTCTGGAATACAAATGTTGTGGACACACGAATTTCTCTGAAACTGCGTACAAATATTTCTTTGCATATTAATGTTTATTATTATTATTGTTGTTGTTGTTGTTGTTGTTGTTGTTGTTGTTGTTGTTGTTGTTGTTGTTGTTGTTGTTGTTGTTGTTGTTGTTGTCTACGAATTTAATATTGGCAATTAGTATAGCAATTTTTTATGTAACGCAATTTTATTTTCGATTTCAGGAGTGGGAGCTGCATGGAACACTGCAAACGTGTCCAAGGGCTCCACCGTAGCAATATTCGGACTTGGTGCTGTTGGCCTTGCGGTTAGTCAATTAAGGACCTGTGATCATCACGCAGAAAAGAACTTATGAACATTTTTTTCTGCTAGCACAATACAATAATAAAAGTTGCAATGAACTGGTGATGAACTTTTTCAAAACAAAATGCCGGAATATTTTCAATAATCTCTTTTACTTTAGGTTGGCGAAGGAGCAAGAATAAGAGGGGCATCTCAGATCATCGGCGTGGACATCAACCCTGAAAAGTTTGCCAAAGGTGCGCGTTCGGCCATGTCGTGTTCTTGCTCAATGTCATTTTCCATCTTGTAACTAAAAATGTCCCTTTCCAATAAACGCCTTGTCTACAAGGGAGGTAATATAGAGGCCTGTCATCTGTCGTACTTTTATGCGTGTCCAGTGAGTCACGGACAATGGCAAAATGGCAACGTGAATCTACAACGGGAAACACTTCTACTCAGATCAAACCATGGGCGTCGCTTTCCTCTCCGTGGCCGTGGGCACTGCCAATCTTGATTGTGTTACGTGTACATTGCAGGCAAAGAGATGGGCATCACGGATTTCGTCAACTCGAAGGCGTGCGGCAAGCCCGTCCACGAGGTGATCAGGGAGTTGACGGATGGGGGCGTCGACTACAGCTTCGAGTGCAGTGGCAACGTTGATGTGCTTCGAGAGGCCTTCGTTTCTACACACGACGTACGCATTTCCCCCTTCCTTCGCAATCAACTTTTCTGAAGAGCAACTGTCAAAAAGAAGCTTTTCTGAAGAGCAATTTCATTTTATTTATCTTTTTCTAGAGAATTTTATTTTGTTAATCCAGTATGGGGACACAAAGTGTTCCCCTCTTTTTCTGAGGGGAACACATTGGCTGCTGATGTCATTGGCTGGACAGTTTTCAAGCAATTAGGCTCATCAACCTCATAAATCGTGTGAATCTAGGGTTGGGGACTGACCGTGGTGCTGGGGATCCATCCGACGCCCCGGATGATGCCGCTCCATCCCATGGAGCTCTTTGATGGCCGTCGGATCACCGGGTGCACCTTTGGTGACTTCAAGGGCAAGTCGCAGCTTCCCCTCCTCGTCGACCAGTGCATGCAGGGGGTAATCACTGTTTTCTTCATTGTTTGCTCACAATACATGTCAATAAACTAAAAATTAAAATGAATAACAACATTTATAATTTACTAAACGGCAATGACTGTTTTCTTTACAGGAGGTGAAGATAAACTTTGATGGCTTCATAACCCATGAGATGCCATTCTCGGAGATCAATGAGGCTTTCCGGCTGCTGGAGGAAGGCAAGTCCCTCAGGTGTGTGCTACGTCTGTGATGAGGCGCACAAGGAATTGCAAGTGTGTGTTGACGAGATATACCGTTGTTGTTAATACCATTTACTGTACATCTTGTATAATTAAATCGAAGGTTATATTTCACTCAAAATGAAGACGACTATGTTGGGTTCGCCTGGGTGTCACTGGACCGAGAGCTCTTTAATCTCGGTTGATCCACCTGCCGCTTCTGTGCTCTCCTTTTTTTGGCTTTGTTTGTGTTGCGCCAGTTTGTGTAATTATATCAGAATTCATCTTCGTAAATGTGAGTACACATTATGCCATGTAGGCTTGTGGAATGCGATCAAAATAGAAGAGCACCTTCGCTCCGCCTTTAATCGTGAAGTGTACAAATAACGTGCAAGGATAGTGCTCCGGCGCAATTCATCTCACTCCTGAGAAAACTGGCTCTTGCTTCACCAT
This sequence comes from Triticum aestivum, assembly GCF_018294505.1. Taxonomy (NCBI): domain Eukaryota; kingdom Viridiplantae; phylum Streptophyta; class Magnoliopsida; order Poales; family Poaceae; genus Triticum; species Triticum aestivum. Next base: position 34,220,118 of record NC_057794.1, read on the forward strand.
GCACGGATGTTAGCCCCCAAAGAAAATAAAAAAAACCATTTGGAAAAACTGGCTGCTCCTCACTTCGGAGAAAATATACAAAAAATATTCGTATATTCCAAAAATGTTCATGTTCTTTAAAAGTTCATGCATTAGAGGAAAACAAATCATGTGTTTTCTAGTGGTTACCCTCTCTAGAGTTCATACTCTTCATAGTTGGTAAAATTATTGCAAGGAGACCTTACAAGGAAGCCTCAACAAAGGAACGTTGCTCTAATACTAATTGAAGGATCGGTTATTAGGTCTAGAGCATTTTTTAACCGGTCTAGAGCATTGACTAAGAATAAACTGATAAAACAACACTAAGATAAACTGAGTCTAATAAAAAAATTGAGATTAAAATAAAGATACAAGAGAAACTAATTTAAAACCTATTTTCCACCTTATATACTTTTCTTAAACCATGCATGCAGGAGAGCTGCATGTCTTATATTAAGATAGAAAAATAACATGATCGTTGCAGTAAAACCGATCGGATTTTTATTTAAAGAACCTATTTTCCACCTAATACACCGACAACTAGAAGCAATATGAAGATACAACTAAATAGAGTAATTAGCTTTCTTCTGAAGTGAGACAATTTGTGCGTGTCTGAGGAGAAGTCGAGATTTAATTGACTTTCGGTAGCCACACGTAATCGCTTCTTAATAATTACTCTATTTGCTTAAGCAAAAGTTAGTTGGGATGATGGAAATCGGAAGCGATTTCCCTCTTTAGCTGACAATAGAAGAAAAAGAGTTATGCATATATACTTGTTTTATTTATACAACTGGCCAGACAAACCATCTTTCCGGAAGGTAGGATGTATCCATCCATGTCGGTCAGTTAGATCAGGGGCGATAGCATTATGCACATGTATCTAAATATAGTTATATGATTGTTGTCACATGGGCACCCTGTGGCCCTGGATGACAAATGGCGCATTGGTCTTCCAACGCAAACCCCAAAGCATGGCTCCATTATCCCAACCTAGCTCATACGCCCATCCTTTGGCATCTACTCCCAAAGTATCTAGCTTGTCGTTCTTGCCGGCTGATGCCATGTGCAGACTTTGACTTCAATAAAGCAACCATTGTGGACAACAAATTTACTTTGTTTTTGGAAATGAAAAAATGGTCAAATTCGGAAATGGGCAGAGAAGTCTGTCACTGCAGACAATATCCTTGCACTCTTTTTTTTTTGGAAAATAAAAAAGGGTCAAATTCAGACATGGTTATAACATGTCTACTCAGCTTGTTTCTGACGGAGGCAATCACTCGTGTACAATGTGGTGGAGAGTGCCACTCTGTACAACTTGTTTTATTCTATTGCATTCACATGGCAGTGGAAAACATGTTATTGCAGCTTGCTTTATTCTGTTGCATTTATATATTTTTCAAAGTTGAGCTGACCCGACAGGGGCAATCACTCGTGTTATGTACTCCCTCCATTATAATCTAGTGTCCAGATGTTTTTCAAAAGTCAAACTTTGACCAAGTTTACAGGGAAAAATAACTACATTTAAAATACCAAGCATATCATTAGACACATCACGGGATATATTTACATATTATATATGTTTGATATTGTAAATATAAATAAATTTTATCTATATACTCTGTCACGGTTCGGTTAGTTTGACTTTTGAACAAAAAATCTATATGCCCTACATTGTGGAACGGATGCAGAGCGGTGAAGAGCGTTGGTGAAGGCGAGTGTTGGGAAACGTAGTAATTTCAAAAAAATTCATACGCACACGCAAGATCATGGTGATGCATAGCAACGAGAGGGGAGAGTATGTCTACGTACCCTCGTAGACCGAAAGCGGAAGCGTTTATCAACGCGGTTGATGTAGTCGTACACCTTCACGATCCGTCCCGATCAAGTACCGAATGTACGGCACCTCCGCGTTCAGCACACGTTCAGCTCGATGGCGTCCTCGCCTTCTTGATCCAGCAAGATGGGCGAAATAGTAGATGAGTACCGGCAGCATGACGGCGTGGTGACGGTGTTGGTGAAGAACAATCTTCGCAGGGCTTCGCCTAAGCACTACGAAAACTATTACGGAGGATAAACTAGAGGGGGTGGGGTTGCCGGCACACGGCTTGGTGTTTCTTTATGTCTTGGATGCTAGCCCTACCCCTCTATTTATATGTTGAGCCTTGGGGTCGAAACTTGGAGTAAAAGTCTCCACAAAATCGGTTTCACTCGAAAGGCAAGAGTCCTTCTCGGACTCCAGGGCCAGACGCCAGGGTTTCCGACGTCTGGACCCAGACGCCAGGGACCCTGGCGTCTGGCCCCTGGATTCCGCAAAACTTTCTTTTGCGCTTTCCAAAAACCTTGTGGGCTTTCCCCTTTGGCCCAAATAAAGTGTTCTCGTATCCAAACATTTCGGGAAACATCCGGAACCCCTTCTGTGAATTCCGGAACCCTTCCGGAGACCAAACACTATTATCCCATATATCAAACTTTATCTCCGGACCATTCCGGAGTTCCTCGTCATGTCCGTGATCTTATCTGGAACTTCGAACAACATTCGGTTACCAACATACATAACTCATAAATACTATATCGTCAACAAACGTTAAACGTGCGGACCCTACGGGTTCGAGAACTATGTAGACATGACCAAGACACTTCTCTGGTCAATAACCAATAGCGGAACCTGGATGCCCATATTGGCTCCTACATATTCTACGAAGATCTTTATCGGTCGAACCGCATAACAACATACGTTGTTTCCTTTGTCATCGGTATGTTACTTGCCCGAGATTCGATCGTCGGTATCTCAATACCTAGTTCAATCTCGTTACTGGCAAGTCTCTTTACTCGTTCCGTAATGCATCATCCCGCAACTAACTCATTAGTTACATTGCTTGCAAGGCTTATAGTGATGTGCATTATCGAGAGGGCCCAGAGATACCTCTCCGACAATCGGAGTGATAAATCCTAATCTCAATCTATGCCAACTCAACAAGTACCATCGGAGACACCTGTAGAGCACATTTATAATCACCCAATTACGTTGTGACGTTTGGTAGCACACAAAGTGTTCCTCCGGTATTCAGGAGTTGCATAATCTCATAGTCATAGGAACATGTATAAGTCATGAAGAAAGCAATAGCAGTAAACTAAATGATCAAGTGCTAAGCTAACGGAATGGGTCAAGTCAATCACATCATTCTCCTAATGATGTGATCCCGTTTATCCAAATGACAACTCATGTCTATGGTTAGGAAACATAACCATCTTTGATCAACGAGCTAGTTAAGTAGAGGCATACTAGTGACACTCTGTTTGTCTATGTATTCACACATGTATCATGTTTTCGGTTAATATAATTCTAGCATGAATAATAAACATTTATCATGATATAAGGAAATAAATAATAACTTTATTATTGCCTTCAGGGCATATTTCCTTCAGCGGGGATGATCGTGCCGAGAGATCAAGTCATTTCCACCTTCAGGGGGGGGGGGGTGCGTGACATGCGGGTACCACCACTCCAGCGTGATCAACATGCAGGTACTGTCAAGACTAGAGAAGATGTTCCTCCTCAGCTGCCGCATCTCCACCCGGTAATTTTGTTCAAATTATTAATATCGTCCAACTAATCCCTGTCCTCAGAATATCATCATATATTCTTGGGTGGTCCTCTCAGTTTGATTGATGAATAATTAATCAATCAATCTATGGATCCATCTGAATTAGTGAACGCGTGAGAACAAGTCGACGTGCAAGTGGATATGGTATGAGCTACTCCCTCCGTTTAAAAAAATAAGTTTTTATTTTATTTTAATATGGACTACATATGAACTTAAATGAGTAAACAAACACAGTAAAATGCATCTTCATAGATCCAAATTAGAAAAAGTTAAAACATCTTATAATAGTGAACGGAAAGAGTAGTTTTCTTGACAGTATAATGGTATATGCTACTCCCTCCTTTCCATATTATAAGACATTTTTGCAAGCTAACACTTATTAACTAGTTGTGCCATTGGTTTGTTAATTCGGATGGCGGCATGGCGATTTGCAAGAATGAAACTGAAGACAAGACAATTATAATGTTGACTTCGGTCGCTGTCACCGTATGCCGATAGCCAAAAAGTACTACCTCTGTACGCTAAAGTCGTTGTCATGTACCCCCTTCGTTCCTAAATACTTGTCTTTCTAGGCATTTTAACAAGTGACTACATACGGAGCAAAATGAGTGAATCTACACTCTAAAATATGTCTACATACATCTGTATGTAGTAGTCATTTGAAATGTCTAGAAAGACAAATATTTAGGAACAGAGGGAGTACATTAGTTTCGATAGTGGCTGCTATACCCCGTAACCTTGTGAGGACTTTTCTAGAAATGAAAGAAACATTTGAGTATAAAAAGTTCCAGTATGGTCACTATTGGAAGAAATGTTCTGGAACAGGAATTTCATGAGAACAATGTAAAACATCAACAAGGATGTACATGGAATTACTTCTTAAGATATTTTCTTCCATAATGCATTTACGTTAACTTTTTTACGGACTTGCTGGTGGTCATTAATATAACAAGTTTTTGATGTCATGTAATTTTGTTTTGAATTTTAGGAGTAGGAGCTGCATGGAACACTGCAAACGTCTCCAAGGAATCCACTGTCTTAATATTTGGACCTGGTGCCGTTGGTCTCGCGGTAAGTCGTTTGACGAGATATAGTTATTTTTCTCCGAAGTAAAACACAATAATAAAAGTTACCATAAGCTAGTGATGAACTTTATTTTATTTAAAAAATGTCTCATTTTTTCAATAATCTTTGTGTACTTTAGGTTGCTGAAGGCGCAAGAATAATTTGGCAAAAAAGATGTTTAGATAGAGGAATTTCTTTTTTGCAGGGACACAGGAAAATACTGATAGAACCCACTAAGCTACATGGGAAGGGCGGCCAACCAGCTATGCCACATGGCGCAAGCTGGTTGGCCGTGGTGATAACTCTTTTGGAAAAAAATAGATGAAGGTGTGGATTATTTTTTATATATTTTTTCTTTTTAAATGAACGTGAGGACCTCTGGTATTTTTTAAACGGAGGGTTTGGCATTTGCTGGTAGGCTGCGGTGGTAATTTTTTCTTTTTTTTACTTTTTTTAGATGAAGGTGAGGATTATTTTTTCTGAGAAATATTTTTAGACGGAGGGGAGGACACGATGTATTTTTTTAAATGAAAACGTACTCACAACTTCCTTTTAAGCGGCACCACAGGATGACGCCTCAACCACTAGTACTGATAGAATTATTGTGAGTTCAGCCACTGAGAAGGCGCAGGCGCAAGAATAAGAAGGGCGGCTTGAATCATCGAGGTGGACATCAACACTGAAATGTTTGCCAAAGGTGTGAGTTCAGCCACGTGTTCTTGCTCAATGTCATTTTCCATCTTACAACTGTGAACGTCCCATTCTAATAAACACCTTGTCTGCAATGCAATTTGGAGGCTACCTTTCATTTTCTGTCCATTTTGAGACAACAAAAAAGGTTGTACTTAATGCGTGTCCAGTTAGTCACGGACAAAGGCAAAATAGCAAAGTGAATCTGGAAATGAAAATACTTTTGCTGAGATTGAGCCATGAATGTTGCTTTCTTCTCCGTGGGCACTGCTAATCACTAATGTGTTATGTGTACGTTGCAGGCAAGAAGATGGGCATCATTGATTTCATCAACTCGAAGGCGTGCAGCAAGCCCGGCCACACACGGCGGATGGGCATCACTGATGGTCATCAGGGAGTTGACGGATGGGGGCGTGGGCTACAGCCTTCTAGTGCAGCGGCAACGTTGATGTGCTTCGAGAGGCCTTCGTTTCCAACACGATGTATGCATTTCACACTTCCTTCGCCATCAACTTTTATCATTAAATTTTCTGATGCAGAGCTACTGTCAAAATAAACTTTTCTGAAGAGCAATTTTATTTATTAATATTTTTAGGAGAATTTTATTTTATTAATCAGATCGGAGACACGAAGTGGGCTCCTTTTTTTCTGAGGGGAAACACAAAGTGAGTACCTGGTGTCATTTACTGGCCAGTATTCAAGCAATTGGGCTCATCAATCTCGAAAAATCTTTGAATCCAGGGAGTGACTACGGAATTGGGGATCCATCCGACGCCTTGGATGATGCCGCTGCATCCCATGGAACTCTTCAAAGGCCGTCAGATCAGGGGCTGCACCTTTGGCAACTTAAAGGGCAAGTTCCAGATTTGCAGGTGGTGCGCCATTAGTAACCTGGAACCCAATATGATATTTTGGACAGCCCCATACCTACCCACTCACTTTCCCCACTTCATTCCCTTCACCTCCTTCTCTAAGCTTTCGGCTGCCTCCTTCTTCTCACCTCATTTCCACCATAAATTCATCAAAATTAAGTGGTGAAATTACCTTTTTTTGATAGGTAAGTAAGGGGAAAGCTATCTTCATGATGTAGATCTACTTTTTTCTCCCTAGCTCGCTCCAACAACGTGCACATGCACTTTTTGTGGCCTAGCTAGATCTATGTATGTTTGTGGTGTTGCATGTGTTTGTGGTGTTGCATATATGTTTGTGTTTGCAGGTACCGGTATTTGAAATGCGATAGTTGCCAATATTTTGCCGGAATGTTGATTCATTTCCGTTTCGGCGAGAATTTTGGCACTATGCATTCTTTTTGGTCCTATTTTTAGGGAAGGTCATGCCAAATTTTTTCTTGGTTCTAAAATATCGTTTTGCTCTACCCCGCAGGCGACCATGGTCCGCACGATGACCGAAGGCATCGTGAATAGGTTTTTGAGCTCCGCGAAGGCCGAGATGCTTCAAAAAAACGAGACGGAGATAAGATGTCCGTGTCGAAGATGCAAGCTGAAGAGCCTTATTGCGGACCCGGATTTCGGGCAGGTGCGGGACCACCTGCTCTTGCGTGGTTTCATGGATGGCTATCGGTGGCAAGGTGATGAAGATGACTATGAAGTCGTCCATGGGGGCCGGGCAAAAAATGAGGAAGGGCAACAAGACAAGTACCACCGCGGCGAGGGCGGGCGAGAAGACGAAGAATCTCCAGGACATGATCACGACGGTGATGCTGTACACAGTCATCATGTAGAAGATGTCGTACATGATGATGAGGAAGATCAAGATGAAGGGCATGATCATGAAGATGAAGATGCCGGAGCAGACGATGATGGAGGCTGGATGCAGGACCCTCATATTCAAGAGCTGCTTCTCAAGCAGACGGATAACGCAAGAGCTGCCGCCCGAGAGAAAGCCAAGCTGGATCAACTAGAGATACACGCGGTTACTCCATTGTATGAAGGATGCAAGCCCGAGGATACCCGCCTGAAAGTAACGCTCATGGCTCTGGAGATGAAGGTAAAACACAAAATGACCGACGCATGCTTCGACGAGAACATGTCATTCTGGCATGAACGTCTTCCCAAGGGGAACAAGTGCCCGACCAGTTTCGAGGAGGCGAAGAAAATCGTGTGTCCTCTGGATTTACCGCACATGAAATACCATATGTGCATGAACAATTGCATCATTTATCGGGACGAGCACGCAGAGTCTACCATATGTCCGGTGTGCGGCGTCACTCGATACAAGAAGAGGAAGAAAGCTCCTCGAAAATCGGTGTGGTACTTTCTGATCACTCCTCGTCTGCAGTGGTATTTCACGGACCCTAAGGTAGCAAAGCTCTTGCGTTGGCACGCGGATAGGGAGGAGAAGAAGCGGGGAGATGACGGAAATGATCCGGAAATAAATAAAAAAGACAAGATGCTGAGTCACCCTAAGAATGCGAGCCAGTGGCAAGCGTTGAACTTCGAATACCCAGAATTTGGGAAGGATCCAAGGAACATCGTGCTGGGCGCGAGCACCGATGGAGTCAATCCGTTTGGCAGCCAGAGAAGCACACATAGCATGTGGCCTGTGTTTGTGTGGATGTACAACATTCCCCCCTGGTTGTGCATGAAGAGGAAGTACATTCACATGAGTATGCTAATTGAAGGGCCGAAACAACCAGGGAACGACATCAATCTGTATCTGGGGCTGCTGAAAGAGGAGCTAGACACGCTGTGGAAAACGCCAGCCAATACATGGGACGCCACAGAGAAAGAATATTTCCTTATGAGAGCCGCACTGCTCACGACGGTGCACGACTATCTCGGTTACGGATATCTGGCGGGGCAGGTAGTCCACGGATTTTCTGGATGCGTAAGGTGCATGGATGACACAACGTATCACCAGCTAGATAGAGATCTCGGATCTTTGAAAACCATGTTCATGGGACATCGAAGGCGGCTTCGCGACGATGACCCGTGGAGGAAACGCAAGGATCTGTTCAATGGTGAAACCGAACCCCGAAAACGCCCGCGTACGAGGAGCGGCGAGGAAATAGACGAGTTGTTGAAAAATTGGAAAGATTACCCACTGCCGGGAAAGAAGCAAAAGGCACCAGAGCCAGGAAAGAAGCGAAAGGCGCCAGAGCCGCTGCTGAAGGTATGGAAAACGAGGTCTGTTTTTTGGGACTTGCCGTACTGGAAGATCCACCGTGTGCCTCACAGCCTTGATGCCATGCATATCATGAAGAACGTGTGCGAGAGTCTGCTTGGTACCCTGCTCAACATGCCAGAGAGGACCAAAGATGGGCCGAAAGCAAGGGCAGACTTGAAATCAATGGGCATCAGGCAGGAGCTTCACGCTAATGATGATGATGAGGCGAAGCAGGACACAGAAACTCGTCGCAAAGGCAAAAAGGCCAAGAAGACCGGAAGTGACTACCCTCCCACGTGCTTCACTCTAAGTCAGGAGGAGATCGAGCAGTTTTTCACCTGCCTCGTAGGAGTAAAACTTCCTTACGGTTACGCGGGGAAGATAAACAGATACCTAGACCCAGCGAAGCAGAAGTTCAGCGGGATGAAGTCTCACGACTGTCACGTGCTGATGATGCAGATACTTCCAGTTGCAATCCGTGGGATCATGGACGCGCACGTCCGTGAAACGCTATTTGGCCTATGCAACTTTTTCGACGTCATCTCTCGGAAGTCGATTGGCGTGAGGCAACTCAGAAGGCTACAGGAAGAGATCGTGGTGATACTATGCGAGTTTGAGATGTACTTCCCGCCCGCATTCTTCGACGTTATGGTGCATCTGCTGGTCCATATTGTGGAGGATATCATCCAACTCGGGCCGACGTTCCTGCACAGCATGATGCCGTTCGAAAGGATGAATGGTGTCATCAAAGGATACGTTCACAGCATGTCACGTCCAAAGGGAAGTATAGCCAGGGGCTTTCTGACCGAAGAGTGCATCTCCTACTGCACGAATTATCTAGGCATCGAGAACCCCGTTGGTCTGCCCGTCAACAGGCACCTCGGCAGGCTCGCTGGATGGGGTCACCGTGAGGGTCGCCGCGAAATGCATGTCGACTTCGAGGGTCGACTCGCCGACTTTGAAAGAGCAAACCTAGTCGCGCTACAACACATAGATGTGGTCGATCCTTGGGTGGTAGAGCACAAAACCTTTATTGAGAAGACGTACAATGACCGATGCCAACAGAGGACGGACGGAGATATAATCAAAGAGCACAACTCATGTTTCACGCGTTGGTTCAAGCAGAAGCTTCTATCGTACCCTTTACATGAAGATTCTTCCGCGGAAGAACAACTCATATTCGCCTTGTCACGGGGCACTGAGCACAACCTGATGACCTATGAGGCGTACGATATCAACGGCTACACATTCTACACCGAGGACAAGGACATGAAGAACGATGGTTATCAGAACTCCGGGGTAACGATGGAATCCTACACCGGTAACGACAAGGATAGATACTACGGAAGGATCGAGGAGATCTGGGAGCTGAGCTACGCTGGAGAGAAGGTCCCGATATTCCGTGTCAGATGGGCCAAGAGCGTCCTAAAAGAAGACCGGTATTTCACCATCATGGTTATACCCGAAGCCAAATCCAAGACCGCGGGTGCAAACGTCACCGCGAAAAATGAGCCATGGGTACTGGCTTCCCAAGTGGACCAATGCTTCTTCATTACCGACCCGTCAAAGCCCAGTCGTGTTATCGTGAGGAGAGGCAAAAGGAAGATCATCGGAATGGATGGAGTAGCCAATGAGCAAAACTTCGACAAGTACGGTGACCCGAAGATCGAACATGACGACGACGATGAAGTAGCAGCACACACCACAAGAAGAAGCAGGACCACCCTACCTAAAGGACGTCTGTTCCACAGAAGAATTCCATTTGCGAAAAAGAAGGGCAAGAAGATTGTGAACAGATAGCTAGTTAAGATCGATTATATTTAAATCGTGGTCTTCATTTCTCGATTGTATTTCATGGGCACTTTTTGATATCATGAATATTTTTAAATTTCACGGGCACTTTTTGAATTCATGAGGACACTCGATCTCGATCCCCCTCCACCGCCGCCGACGAGCACCCCCCCCCCCCGCACCCTCCCCCGCTCCACCGCCGCCAATGGGCACCCCCCGCACCCTCCCCCGCTCCACCACCGCCGCTGATGATATTTTCAAGTAACAAATTTGAATATATTTTTAAAAAAATTATTACTGTTTTTATAAAAAAATATTACTGTTATGATTTAAACAAGTTTGAACATATTTAAACATAAATAAATATCAAACAACATTTAAAATGCAAAAAAATATTGTGAAGCCTAGGAATCGAACCCAGGACCTCGTGGTGTGTGTGCTGCGTGTTGACCAGTCGGGCTAGTGGGCGGGTTCTGATGTGGATTGGGTTAGGTGCAATATAACATGTGCTCGAACTATAATAAAAAAAATTCTAATGGCGCACCGCTGCGGGGTGCGCCATTGCTATCTAAAAAAAAGATTTCTAATGGCACACCACTGCGGGGTGCGCCATTGCTATCTAAAAAAAGATTTCTAATGGCGCACCGAGGTCTGGTGCGCCATTAGTAAGCTTCCCCCTAGCTATCTCCCTCTCCCTCGCCACCAGATCCCCATCGATCGATCGACCCACCCCCAACCCAACCCCAGAAGCAAGCGAGCGACCACCTAGGGTTTCGACCGCCGCCGTCCGCCGCGCCTCATCCTCCCGTCCGTCGCCTTCGCCGCTCCGTCGCCCCGTCGCCCTCGCCGCTCCGTCGCCCCATCGCCCTCGCCGCTCCGCCCCAACCAAGGTGCTCCCTCCACCCCGCCTGCCCCTGCCATCCTCCGTCACCGGCCCCCTGCTCTCCTTCGACCGCGGCGAGCGAGGAACTGGACGAGCTCGGACCCCGACCCCGACCCCAACCCCTCCGGCGACCAGGTACCTCTCCTCCTTCCTCCTTCCTCCCTCTCTCCACCATTCCCCATTCCCTCCCCCCCTCGACCGTGGCAGTCTATGGTTGCAAGATTGGGGAGGGCATCCTCCTTCCTCCTTTTCCACTGCTGGTGGCAACATCCTCAACCCCCCGTCTTTTTTTCATTTTTGTTAGTTTGATTATCTGTAAATTGATGTGCCATGACCCAGTAGAGGCACATCTGAATTTTGTGTTTAGTTTTCTCACCCCAAATTGCATCCCATGACCCAGTAGACTAGTACAGATGACATGCCATGACATAGTGCACTAGTAGAAATGTCATGGAAAATTTCACCACCATTCTGTGCCATGGTATTTTTGTGATATGTAGTTTTTGATCTGGTTCAGAACTGGTAGGGGTATTCTAGGGCAATTTCCAATATGCAGTGAATGGCAAATTTAGATTCGTTCCACCACAATTTTTCCATTTTGTTTTTAGGGAGAACCAAATTTTGCCGCGGCAAATTCATACGTTTTGCCATCACTACATATGAGTTCTTTCTTGCCATGTCGTAGTTGCCATCAAGTTTTACATTTCTGTCATAGTTTTGACGTGTCAATCGCATTATTTCTTCGAGCTGATGCATTGATTATGCCTTTGAGGCAGTTAGTTAACCTCTCACCTATGTTCATGCAGGGATATTATTCTTGGAAAAGCCACTGTTGGTGACGGAATAGAAAGATAAGCAGGTACCTATCTTCAGTCCCAATCTAACACGGTAGTCCATGGATTCAAACTAGCTAAAGGAGATTCAAACTGCCGAACCTTTAGGTTAACAACTCAACACAAACCAATCCCTGAAAACAAAAACTCAACACAAACCAAGTGCATTATTTTTGTGACTGTTTTCATGTTTGCAGAACCAATATTTTTGTGCCAACAATCAGTTTACTCCCTCATGCCAACAACCACTCATTTTTCAGTTAACTCCTTACAGTTCAGATCATATTTTGATTGTCAACAATAGTGGACTTTTAAGGCTTTTTTAGAGGCAATACTAGTGGATATTATGCCTTTTTACAGGCAATAATAGTGGAATTTTAGGATTTTTTTGGAGGAGTGTGTTTCATGCTGGCCTACAGTGATGAATTAGTCAGAATTGTGTATGATTGTGCCTAAAGTAGATAATCTAAAGATACAGACAAAATAATTAGGGGAGCATGTGTGAATCTAAAGTATATTGTCAACTTCCAACATTTGCTCTGTTGTCCATGTGGTTGAAGCAATGAAGTTGAGTGTGTCATTCTTGAGCTGAAATAGAACTTGACAGCCTGTACAGTGAATATATGCAGTGAACAGAAATAGACAGGTTTTCTTGACTGAATTCAGTCCTGTACAGTGAATATATGCAGTCAATATACAATCATTGTAATTTTTGAGAGTAATTTTTGGTGTCAAATCACTCAAGCAGTAACTGAATTTTCAAACTGAACTTGACACAATACTATTCAGTTAATTTGCTTGGACAGTAGTATGTATGCTCATCACTTTATGTATGGTGTTATGCCCTATTATCTCTGTTCAGTTGACTAATGAAGCACTAGGCTCATCCATGGTACAAGTTCACCTGTGAACACTTGAAATTAGTTAGGACATCCCGTACTGATAGATGTAAATTGTGTCCAGTAGGCTTTGAAGCACCGGTTTTTCCTGTTTCTAACTCTGAATCTGATATAAACCATACTGTTGGCATAAGTGGTCTTTTGTATATGTGCTGATGCTTTGTTAATATAAAGCTATAGATGATGTTGTACTTGTGATGATGCTACTTGTGATCTTCTGAAATAACCCATTGGCGACTTCATTACGCGGGGATAATGATATTGCAGGTATCCCGAGAGGCCCTTGAGTTTGCCGGAATGTCGATTAACTTCCGTTCCGGCAAATTCGGGTACTCCATATGTCCTATTTTCAGCAAAGATCATGCTGAAATTTTCCGTGAATTTTAGCATGACTTTGCTAAAAATAAGACATATGGGGTACTTGCGACCAATGCATGGGCCGGGGTATCTTAGTACTTAGTTAAGTAGGATCAACTGCCCCGCCATTCTTGCTGCATAGGTGGCAATAGAGCCAAGTGATTAGGCCCAACCTAGGGTGCCTCGGCATCGATAAACCCTAAATGATGAAAACTTAACTTAGCATTTAGGGTGCCTCGGTGTCGACAAACCCTAAATGATGAAACCTTGGCTTCTATAGGGTGCCTCGGTGTCGATGAGAACCTAAATGATGTACGCTTAGGCTTTTAGGGTGCCTCGGCATCGACAAACCCTAAATGATAAAAGCTTAGCTTTTAGGATGCCTCGGTGTCGACAAACCCTAAATGATGAGACCATGATCTTGTTCCTTGACAATAACCAACTTTTTGACCAAACTTTTTTCCTATTTAGAGCGAAACATGGCCCACAACGATGAGGCCGGCGGTTCGGGCGGCAAGCAATTCTGGGAGCTGTCCCAGGAGTTGGAGGAAGAACCTCACCGCTATGAGGACGCCGCGGAAGACACCGCTCCTGACTACACAACCCCTAGTGACGTCGGGGATGACACCACTGATGATGGCGCCGCGGATGCCACCACTGATGATGGCGGCGCACACACAGATGGCAGCCAACCGAAGTAAGTCATCCCTTAACCGCCCCGTAACATATGATTTCTTAGATTTCGATCGTTCTTTTTTTTCTCTAACATTCCGTGTTCTGTGCGGTGACACACATTGCACACTCATCCTCTTAAGCCCGAAATATTCCATGGCCACGTATTTCGACCCGAACCGTAACTCCAAGATAGACTACACAAATATCAAGAAAGTTCTTGATGATGTTCTCTCTAGCTACGCCAAATATGGAGGCACCTTCATCAGGGCAGTTCGTAAATACAGCAAGCACGTGTTCGCCCACAATACGATGTTCTGCTGCGTCAAGCAGCCGCCTGACGGTCAGAAGGATGCCTACTATGCCCTCCATCACATGCGGGCGATCGTAAGGGACCATCATCACCTTCTGCTACCAAATAATCTCAAAGATTGGGCCGCGAGCTTGTCGGCAATCCAGGACGTGGACATCAGACAAGAATTCTTTCGCATCCAGTCGGAGTTTGCGAACATCATCCATCAAGATGTCCTTCATACCTCGGGGCAGTTCTTCCTCAGATATCAACCGTCCAATATTGAGATAGACGGAATGCTACAAATGCAGAATGACAACGCCCGCGATTTCATGACCATCACGACAGACGGCGGCTTCATCCACGCTCCTGTCCATGAGTCGAGTCGAAAGTTGTGATGTGTAGTTCCGAAACATTGATTGGCTCATGTTGTAATTAAACTTTAATGTATTGTATGTCTCTTTGGTTTGGACAGTCGTTCAACTTAGATGTAATCGATGCTATTTATTAGTAGGACCATGAATCGTGCTATTAATATCTTGCTTTTTTCTTCCGATCCTTTTGTTGCATACTTATATATTGCTTATGTATGTATTGTGTGTTGTTTGGCTTGTGCATAGAGATGCCGTCGTATGTCGTGTACAAGGGTAAGGTTCCCGGAGTCTACGACGACTGGGAGGAGTGTCGGAGACAGGTTCACCGTTTCAGCGGTAACAGTTACAAAGGGTACACCACTAGGGCGGAGGCCGAATCTAGATACGCCCGCTATCTAGCGGGAGAGAGGAGGGAGCGTTGGAGGAACCGGATGAAGACCAGTTTGATCGCGATGATGCTCATTGTGATGACCGCAGCTCTCTTCTATGTGATGGTAGTTTAGATGATTGATATCGACTTGTAATGTGAAGACAAACTCGATACTCGCGGTCTTGAGACTTGTAATGTTTTATCTTTGTTCGATCTTTTGAATTTGGAGACTAATATGATGAATTGTATTCGGAGACTAATCTTCTATTGTATTCGATGAATCTGCTGTTGCTGTGTGCTACTGTCTATATTCTGTCAAATAATATATTTTGTAACCTGCGCAAAAATCAAAAAAGTAAAAAAAACTCAAATATTCATACTAATGGCGCATCACCACAAGGTGCGCCATTAGTGTGCCAAACGATACTAATGGCGCATCAAGACAGAGTACGCCATTAGTATGCTAAGTATACTAATGGCGCATCTATCTGCAGTGCGCCATTAGTGTGCCAAAGCACATGATTAAATATGGCTCCTTTGAGACACACTAATGGCGCATGGTGTTATATACTAATGGCGCGCTGGATGGTGCGCCATTAGTAAAAATTACGAGTGGCGTGCTACTAATGGCGCACCAGTGATGCACCATTAGTAGGCAAAATCCATGCGCCATTAGTAGGCCTTTTCCTAATAGTGCGAACAATGCATGCAGGGGGTAATCATTTTTTTTCATAGTTTGCTGGCACTAAAAAATATGCCAATAAAGTAGTACTCCCTCCGTAGCTTAATTTAATGTTGTAGTAAAATGTAAAATTTATGATGAATAAACATAATTTACTTTTAATAAATGGCAACGACTGTTTTTCCGTGGGAGGTAATTTTGATGGTTTAAAAACCCACGAGATGCCATTCTCGAAGATCAATGAGGCTTTTCGGCTGCTGGAGGAAGGGACATCACTTAGGTGTGTGCTACGTTTGTGATGACGAGCACGAGGAATTGCAAGTGTTGATCTGGTAAGGTTTTACCGCTGTTGTTGCTACCATTTATTGTACATCTTATACACTGGAGTGAAGACGACTCATAAATATGTGTTATGTTCAATTGGGTCTTGCTCAACTATGAACTTGTAAGCCTCCATCGATCCACCTCCCGGTTTTTTTATTGGCTTTTGTTTCGATTGTGTCACTTTGTGTATCTTGAAAATTCATCTTTCTAATATTTTGTGTTTAGATAATCTTTGTAAATGTGAGTACATGTTCTGCTATGTATGGCTCAAGGGTTGTGATCCGGATAGGATAGGTCATACTCCACACATTTAGGCATGAAATGTCAAAATAGCGTGCAGCGGACCGACCCAATAGGGCTCCAGTGCAGTTCATATCATTCCCGTGAAAACCGGTACCCATCACCCTATGCGGATATTAGCTCCCGAAGAGAAAAAAACATTTGAAAAACCTGATTATTACTTGCTTCTGATGAAAAAACTAGTCGCATATCTTTTCCAGACTGATCAAACACAGTATATATATATATATATATATACAAAATAATATATATTAGTATATTCCAAAAATGGTTATCCTTGTTTAAAAATTGTTCATGTGTCTAGAAAAAGCTTATGCATTACAGTATTCATGTGTTCTCAAAACATGTTCACGCATGAGGAAAAAATGTTCGTTTTACAATAAAATGTTCATGCACGACTAAAATTAATGTCATGCACTTTCAAAAACTGTTCGCACATTTCTCTAAGAAACAAAACACATAATGCGAAAAAATAAAATGAAAGAAAGGAAAAACACAGAAAAAATTAGACAAATAATTCTAGAAACCAGAAGAAAACCTGGATGGAAAAGGCGAAGCCATGAAATAAGAAAGAGCAAATGGAAAAGAATGCTGGAAACAGGAAGAAAGTAAAACCAGAAAATGAAAATAAAATGCACGGAAAAAATAAACCATAAGAAAACCATTGAAAAAACAAAGGAAAACGCGAACCAACCTGTGGTTGGATGGTTAGATGGATAGTGGTATCCCCAACCAATAAGGGTTCAAATCCTGGGAGGAGATGTTCACATCGACGGCGTGGCGCCTTGGTTTTGGGAACCTTCTAGAAGGTTCCTGAACCGAGTTTTATCTTCTGGGTTTTTTTCTTTTTTCTTTTTCCTGTTTCTTTTATTTTTTTATTTATTTGTATTGTTTTTTCGTTTTCCTGTTTATTTTTTCAAAAGTTTCAAATATTGTTCGGAATTTCAAAAGGTGTTCTCTTTTTCAATATTTGTTCAGTTTTTTCAAAAAAGTATTCAGGAATTTCAAAAAATGTTCTCATTTTCAAAATTCTGTTCAAAATTTCAGAAAATGTTTGCATTCTCAGAATTTTGTTCACAATTTCAAATATGTTCACGTTTTAAAAATGTTCTCATTTAGAAAAATTGTTCACAAATTAAAATGATGTTCATGTTTTCAGGAGTTTCAAAACACATGATCCAGTTCCAAAAATTGTTTACAAATTTTAAAAAAATTTCGTGTTTTCAAATTTCGTTCGGGAGTTTCATATTCACCTTACCAAGTTTGATTTTGGAATTCAAAAAATTTTCCTTTTTAAAAACAATGTTCATCATTTTCGGAAAATGTTCTTTTTCAAAAAAGTGTTCATCATTTTAAAAAATGGTCCTGTTTTAAAAAATAGTCGTCATTTAAAAAAGAAATCACATTTTTCAGGAAATGTTTTGATTTTCCCGAAAATGTTTTCATATCTGAACGCGGCTTTGAGTTCTTACAGTGTTCACGCTACCTACAATCAGTTGAATCCATCTGCTCTAGTGGTGTGCCTCCCTCAACTGGAATCCGATGTTGTCAGCTCGAATCTTCATGCCCTTTCTTCTTTTTACATCTTTTTTAAATGATGCGCGTGTGGTCTACTGATGGGCTGGCCCAGTTCAGGCACCTGTATGGGTCGCCCCAACTATTTGCCGCAAAATGCGGTAAACAGGAGCTCCCATCTTGAGGTGTTTGTTGGAGCAACACTGTGCCGCAACGGGCCTAGAATAGGAATGAGGGCTCGCCTTCTTATGGGAGATTCTATATCTAGCTTGACGCAAGATAGACTGTAGCCTCACATCAAGCATGCTTATCCTGGGCCGGCCCGATAGTGTTAGGTTCGTTATTTTCTTCTTTTACTCTTTTATTTCGTTTAAAATTTGAATATTGTTAATATGTTATTTATTGCAATTTTTTAATTAAAGGTTCATCACACAATAAAAAATATGGTGTAAAAAATTCATGCAGTTCTTAAAATAAATTCAGAGTATTTGAAAATATTGGTCAGATTTAAAAAATACTCACATATTTCAAAAATGTTTGTGACATTTATAAAAATAAATATAAATGTATTGTCTCAAAGTAGGCGAGACATAGCATTCGCGCATTCTACTAGGCTGTAGAATAGAAAAATCACGTTCACTAGTGGTGCATTGGCAGGCAGATTTCCCAATAGTGATTCACCACTTCTTCTTGCTGTATAGCTCATATTTACGCGTTTTGAAATGTATATTTACAGTCGCTAATAAAATGCGTAGTGGGCAGGCTTACTAGCGATCACGCAGGGCTCTTCATGCCCAAGAAAAGTAGCTAGATAGAAATCAATTGATGTCACTCCCAAAGGGGAAAGTATTTAAAACACCTTGCTCCTCTCTTCGGGAAAACTGCTTACTTGTTTTTTCTAAAAAAATATTGGTGAATAATAATGTTCATGAATTTTGAAAAATGTTCGTGAATTAAAAAAAACTATGCACTTCAAAAATGATCCTGACTTTTAGGACAAAAATGAATTTTTAAAATTTATGTGCATTTTAATAAGATACATGAATTTTATTGAAGAACGTTCATGAATTAAACCACTAAAAATAAAATAAAATACGAAGAAAACCAGATATAAAATAAGAAGAAACTGAAAATAAATGCAAAGTTGGAAGCAAAGCAAAGCAAACCGGTAGAGAAAAAACAAAACGAAACATGTGCGCCAGATGTTTCCCTATTCACTACACATGTGACCGCCCTATGTGTAGTGAATATCTTTACTACAAACAAAGAGTATGCATTACTGAGAAAATGCTTATAGGTGACCCCTTATGAGTGGCGGGCATGATCAGACACCCGCCACAATTATTTTGAAAATTTTGCAATGGTGGGTGCTAGACATTGCTCGCTAGTTATCCCCGTAACAGTGGCGGGCACACGTAAGGACCGTCACTGCTAAACGCTTGGTAATTTTTTAGGGCAAAAAACAGCAGTGACGGGCACATGGAATCGCCCGACACTAGTGCCTCGCCAAGCAGTGGCGCGTGCTTCCTAGCGACTACCACAACTATATTTGGCTGAACCACATCCATCGGTTTTGAATTTCATCACAGTTTGCAAATGGCGGGTATAACTGGTTACCATGCATATATAGATGTGGCGGACACTATCAGCCGCTCATCACTTCTATGTACAACTTTATCCACTGTGCCCCCACCCGCAGCTACTCAGATCTTATCCATCTAGACACAACTCTCTCTCTCTCTCTCTCTCTCTCTCTCTCTCTCTCTCTCTCTCTCTCTCTCGTCATCGCCAGCGTCATGGCGTCATCCGTCGCCACTGGCGAGATCGCGGTCCGCCACCTCGAACGGCGCCGCGGAACCAATCTTCCCCATCGCACGCGCCGTTCATCGCCTCCTCGAAGTTCGTCAGCCTTGCCGTGCAACGCTATCTCCAATTACTCGTCGTCCGCCTCCCTTTGCCATCATCCTCGGCCTCGTCCTGCTGGCCGTCCAACTTCGCCCCGGTAAGCATGCTTCCCTTCTCTCTGTTAATGAAAATTTTAGTTGTTGTCACTATTGTACTTATACATTAGCAACATTTTGTTAGTGTAGTTAAAATTTGTTATATGATGTACCATTGAATCTTTGTAAGTAGACGTCTTAAATTTGATTGCTTGTGCTAGAGGACTATGTACTGCATATGGATCAACATATAGTACTGTACAATGTTTTATTCATGATGCAGGTATTGGTAATGAGTGCTAATGTTTTTGCGAAACATGGATTAAGTTCCATTCGCTTAATTTCTGGCACTTAATACGTCCAATTTCTATCAAAGGTCATGCCGATTTTTCCGTAAATTTATTACTTTTTATGGATGAGCTACTTAATTGTATTTTTCATCGGGTGGAAAATATTCACTTTGAATCCACAAACTGAGATGAGAGTTGTTCTAAGAGGAGGACATCGACTATTGTCGTAAGGGGTCGTCCTTCTTCTTCTCTTTCTCTTAGACTTTGGTAAAGTAGGAGGGGAAGATGAAGGACGACCATCACCCATAGTCGTAAATACAGGAGTGTACACCATATATACAACCACTTGAGAGATGAACTGACTGCTGCCGTAGGGGGTTGTTCCTCTCCCTCTTCTTCCTCTGAGACCTTGGTAAAGCAGGAGGAGAGGAGGAAGAACGACCATCACTAACGGTCGAAGTACCCAACATAAGAGTGAAAAATGTTTACCTGAAGGACAAATATGGAGTGTTGTCGTAAATCTGCTTTCATAGAAATGTCTTTTATCTAAATGTCAACTTGTTTAATGCGATTTAGATCAAGAAGCTGAGACGCCTCGTTAGGACTCCTACACTCGTAGACGGAACCCTTACTGCCGTAGACATCGTCGAGAGGGTGATTCAGTACACGAAGATCGTGCTCGCCTATGTCGAGAGCGCTCGAGCAGCCACTGAGAGCGCTCAGGCATACGTCGAGATCGCTGCAGCATATGCTGAGAGCACTAGAGCAGCCGCCGAGAGTGCGCGAGTAGCCATCAAAGCTGCGAGGACCGCCCAAGTCGAGATCATGAAGATGGTGGAAGGCAAGGAGAGTTCATGATGTAGTTGAACTTTTACTTCTGAACAACTAGTGCACTGCCTTTATGTGATCTATATGATCGATGCGTGTGAACTTAATTTCTATGTTTCTATGGTGGAGCTAAACTTTTGCTTCCGAACTACTAGTGAACTGCAATGTGGTCATTTGTATCGTCCATGATGCTATGAAGATTGTTATATGACTTTGCTCTACGTGATTGGATAACTACGAAATTGACTTATTAGCTTGTTTATTTATCTTCATAGATGAAGCGAAACTGGTATATGGTGTACACCGGGAGGAATCCATGAGTTTATGATTCATGGGAGAAATGCAATGAACAAGTGAACGGTTACAAGAACAACTGCTATAAAGGATATATGACTAAAAAGGAAGCAGAGGATCGTTACGCCAACTAGGTCCGCAAAAATAAAATCAACTATGAAGTATGCTAGACCGTGTGGAGAAGTGAACGAGTAAAAAAAATCATTATTTTTATCCAGTTCATTGTCATTATGGTGTTGTTGTTATCATGACGTCTTGTATGTGTGTAGCATGCCGGAGGCTTTGCTAAGTAGGCTACGTGTACTAATGATGTCACGCAAGTTGTTGTACTCTAATGCATACTTCTATTTGTATTGTATTTGGATTATTATTGTTATGCTAAATGTAATGTGTATGATCACTTACATAATGTATATGCTGTAATGTGTATTGGCTGTTGTTTACTGTCAATTGTCAGGTTTGTGTTGGCGACTGAACAAATAGTTGTGACGGGTGCCCCAGACTTCCCACAACAAACAGTATACTCCAGTGGCGGGCGCTAAGACATGTCCGCCACTGCAGAGACTCTACCAGTGGCGGGCCATATTATAGCAGTGGTGGGTGCACCTATGAGACTCGCCCTTCACTGCTAGGGTTTTTCCGCCCGCCACTGCTAGGCATTCCTGCAGTAGTGAGGTAATGTCGTGGTTAACAGAAAAAGTTTGTTGCACGAGTAAAAAACGGTTACATTTTTATTTTGAAAATTGTTAATGTGAGAAAATGGGGATTCTGTTTGTAAAGAAGCAAATTTAACTTAGTTTATTTGATTTAAATATATTTCAGAACAGAATTATATTGAAGTAACCTAAAACGTAACAAAATGCAAAAAAAAAATATCTTGTACCTCAATGATATTTTTTCATTGTATGAAAAAAAATTCATCTTATTTTAAAAAATGTTCATATACAGAGAACAATATTCGTTACTTTTACTTAGGTTTGTGGACAATAAGGATGATCACTGATGTTTCCATAGAGTTCTTTGATTCTCTTCCAAACCTCATGAGCGCTATCAATGATGTTATCATTTCTAATGCATTGTCACTTGTAACTCTTTGTATAGCATTGTTAGCTTGAGCATGCATTGAGGTGTAAGTCTTGTTCTTATCTTGGAGTTGGATCCTGAGGACCTAGGGGAGGAGCATATCCATCTTCAAGCGTTTAATGTTCAAACCTATACCAAGGAACTTGTCAACCATCTTTTTCTTCCAACCAACATAATCTCAACCATCAATTTAAGTGTCATTATAGTGATAACCCGCTCCAGCGTCCATACTATCCATATTTAGTAAAAACATTGCAAGGAGACCTTATAAGGAAGTCTTGACAATGATATATTGCTTTGATGTCAATTGAAGGATTGATAAGTAGGATTAGAGCCTTAACTAAGAAGAAATTGATAGAATAGATACTAAGAGAAACTAAAAAATCAATGATAAAATCAATATGCAAGACAAAACTGATTTAAAGAACCCATTTTTCGCCTTATATACCGACAACTAAAAACGACTATAGCATTGATGCTGCTACTACGTGATAACCCCTGAGTCTAGCGAATTGTTGGAGCACTTTTCAAGATGGATGTGGAAGTATTGAGTGATGTATCCAGTAGAAGCTAAAGGTAGGCTTCATATTCTCTCAACATGTGTATGTCAGTTATACAACCTTCTATGCACTTCTAATGTTCACTACTTCACTTTACCGGGTGGTAAGTTGATTGATTGTTATAGGTGGTTTTGTCATGGCAAGAGCTGAGAAGTAGAGTTGCAAGAGTGTGTGTGTGTGTGTGTGTGAGAGAGAGAGAGAGAGAGAGAGAGAGAGAGAGAGAGAGAGAGAGTGGTAATTTGTTGTGTTACACACTAAATGATAAATATGGTAAAGTGGTAACAATGACAAAGTGGCATCTTACCAGTGGCGGACGCCCGCCACTTATACTTGGGCAATCCGGCCGTCCATTTTTCTCTTCCTCTCATCCATCTACCTACCTCCCTCTCTCTCTCTCTCTCTCTCTCTCTCCTGGCCCCTCAACCCTCTCAAACTCCCTCTCAGTGCCTTGAGTTGCGGTGGCGGTCCGCAGGTCCATGCGGGCGATGATGCTTTGATGGCAGATTCAGCGTGCACGGCAACGGATGTAGCGGGCGCATGTCAACGGATCTAGCGGGCTAGTGGTGGCGGATCTAGTGGGCACGCGCGGCTGTGGATCCAACACACGCGGCAGGGGTGCCAGCCTACATGTTGGGTGCATGCGTGCGTGCCAGCTTCCCGAGCAGGAACAGGGCTACACCGTGGAGTGCTGCTACTGTGCGCTGGGAGGTGCATCCATTTTCTTTATTTCTAAAATCATACCAGTAATGGGTGAAAAAATAGGACCATCACAATTACGTTCCCTTGTCATTGACGGATGGATATTAATGTCCCCCATCGGTAGTGCACGCCATCAATAGCAGGTGCTATGTAAAGCCCGCCACCGATGGACCTTTACCGGGGCGGGCATGAGTCCTGTCACTGATGACCTATAAGTAGCAGCGGGAGATCACTGTCAGGCACCCTTGATAGCCACGCCCGCTACTGACAAGCTATTTGCGCCCCCCCGGTGCTAGCTAGTTCTGCAGTAGTGTCAGCTTTGACTGTGATTCCTGTAATGATGCGACGATTGTTTTGTTACTTTTACCGCGTCCGCGTGACGAGTCAAAAGTCAAGACAAAAATTTCATCAAAGATACGCCCATTTTCCTCCGTTGTTATAGTTGAGCGTATGAGTGACGACGAATGACGCCTACGCGGGTGCCCTGTCACCATTCGAATTATTTTCTATCCAATCATTCTACGTAATTACATATGTACAGCAACGACTCAGTACATTAACGAAGCTGGTATATGTGCATTACCAAGTCAAGTCGTTGCTGCTTAATTACCCATATTAGCTCATCTCCTTAATTTGTCACTGAAAAAGATTGACAAAATCTGTTTCTTGATAACATACATGCGCGTGCGCGTATGCAGATAAGCACGGTAAACAGCGTAGGTTTTCTTTCATTGACACAGTAATTAGTAATTACCTAGCTACCAAGTCATACTCAAGTGAGAAAGTCAGAATATTTGTACAGCTCCGGTGCAACGCGTGCACCTAACAGTTTGATATTTATTTTTTGGAGGGATAACAGATTGATATTTTAGTTCAAACTCCTATGCAAGCTAGGTTGATTAATTCTGACTGCAGAATCGGACGGAGGGTGTTTTCTTAAAAGGCCTATAAGAGCATCGTCAACTAGTCCCTTTTCCCATGAAAACAATAATAATCTGATTTAGGAGGAGTTGGGCAAAATAATGTTCGAACATGTCTCGTAAGCACAGATTTTTTGAGGGCCCCGTATAAACAGCAGAACTTTCTCTGGATCCAGGGAAAATAGCTCTTTCCGTAAACCTTTCTCTAAAAGTGCCACACCAGCACGCCGCCGCCATCAACCATCATTGCCGACCCACCTGCGCACCCGCACACCGCTGACCACCGCTGTCCGTTTTCCACCACCACCGCGCCACCATAAAAAACCATATTTAAGGAAAGTTTTTAAGGGATTTGTTGGAGATGTCCACCTGCAAACCACTCCTAAATTATATGAACACCCCATAAATCCTATTTTGCAGGCAGATTTTATGGGACTTCTTGAAGATGCTCTAAGGTCTTATATTAAGTATCACATGTCCTTACAAACACAATCCTATCGTTTTCATTACTTGTTTAATGAAAGAAAGGGTTTCCCCTCAGTTCCACAAACTAAAGAAAATGTGCATCAATGGATCACATTAATCCAGCATGCAGCCCATAGTTCAACTCCAAAGCCTTAGAAAACTACTCAACTCATAACTTGTCGTCCACTCATCAAGCCTCCTTTTCTCACTTTTCTTTACAAAGGCCAAAGACCATATATTAAATAGTACATGCTTCAAAAAACACTCCTACATAAACTAAACATCCAAGTATTTGAGGCGTTGACCACTCCTAATCTTCTTCTACCCATCTCTCCTACAGTATTGATTTTGTCCTTTAGATAATGCACGCCCTCTTTAGAAAACTCATAATCAGGTTTAAAAAAAATGCAAAATCAATCCCAAAACAAATTGGTGTAGATATTAGAGTGATTCATGCGCTAAGCTGCCTTGATGAAAAATTCATTCTTTTGTGGTCTCATGGAAAAAACAAAAAGTGCAGAGCTTAATAAATCTTTTGTTATTTTTGGATAGCTCACAAATGAGTTGAGATTTTCAAGAAACTTCAATTGGAAACGAATTTGAATCATTAGCATGTGTTTTTTTGTTGGATTTTTTGAATGAGTGTGTTTTTCCTTTTTGAAAAAGGAGCATGTGCTCCCGAGCACACTTGATGGGTTCCACTCTCTCGTAGCGCTACATCCCTTATTCCCATCTGCGTCTCTCCGTGTGTTAGCTTACCCTTTGCTTGGGCCATCATGTTATGTCGGAGCTTTAGTAGCCAATCAAATTGTGCCCTCGCCCCTCATCTCATGGGCGGTTGCCATTTGTCAAAACGGTGGCCTTTGCAGCGCGTACGACAACTCAGAGTAGAGAAGAAGAGCAATAAGAAGAATCACATAAGTTTGACTCTATGATCAACTTTTACATTAATTGACAAATCACTTTGCATTTGATAATAGATTTGGGAACTATTTTTTGGGTCCCTTGATTACTTGTAAAGTTCAGATTTGGTACCTTAACTTTAGACCGATAACTTTGACCCCATTAACTTTCAGTACTTGACAAATTTGGCCCTTGGCCTTATAACCAAAGTGATATGCATGATCATCTGGTGATACTTTATCACATGTGGCAAACCATAGAGCACAATATAGAAACATATATGCAGGAAAATGGCAATAAAGCATGGTACAATGAAAGATGTTAAGAAATACAAAATGGAGGAAATTTGAAAATAAATATTAAAATGTAACCAAGTATCAACAACATTCTAGAAAAGCTACTAAAAATATGGGATTTAGTAATATAATATTTTTAAAAGATTTAAGAAAAATAATCTTCAGGGCAGATCATGAAAAAGTATAACATCATTTCATATAACTCATCATACTTTTCTTTCAATAATGTTCCTAAACTGTTTGGTAGTTCTCACCAACATCTAGTTCTTTGCACAATATTTGTGGATTGTTGTATTCTATAAAAAATCCAACTTTCTTATTTTGTGAATAAATTTTAGGTTATTTCAATAGTTCTCTCGAATGTTTTGGATTTATCCAATATGTTTTTTATATCAAAGCACTCACCACTTTAGAAGGAAATATACTGAATGCTACTATTCTGAATTTTCCGACCTTTTCTGCCAACATTCTGTGCTGCATAGGTTGTCATTTGTGCTAAAATTGGCGTCACTACCTCAATTAGATGGCTAACAAGGGTTAAGGATAGTGGCGGAGATACATGAGAAGTTGGGGCGGAGGGGGCACAAAATATGAATGCTTAGGGTGAGCAAATAGCTCATTTGGTTAGGGAGCAAAATGCCACTTTGCATATTAGATTTGACTAAAGTGAAACTTATACAGTTTGACCAAGTCTGTAGAAAATAATATGAACATTTACAATAACAAATGTATATGATGTGATACTATATTCAATGATGAATCTAACGGTATTGATTTGGTATTGTATATGTTGATATTTTTATCTATAAATTTGGTCAAAGTTTATAAAATTTGACTTCAGACAAAGCCAATATGTGAAGTAAATAAAAACGGAAGGAGTGAATATTGAGATTTGGTGACTAAAAATGAACTAGTTTGACAATAGTTAGATTCCATGTTTTTGGTATATTTGTGGTAAATTATTTAACTTGAAACGGTCACTTCTACTCTTCTCCAAATAAAAGCCATCGATCCTACAAAAAGCTTTTAGGATTACCCACCTACATTCGGAAATCTAAGCATTAGTCAAAATTAAGCACAGACCTTCTCTACCTAACTAGATACTTGACGAAATCAATCGCGTCAGCGATGACCGGTCTTGACAGGAATTAATCAACCACATATGCACGCATGCCACGAGAAAAAGGGTTCAGCGTTACTGATAGAAATCCCACTGTACGCTGTACAGCAACCAAGTGTTCCATGTTGAATTGATCATGTGTGCTTGCGCCTTGAATGGTTTGAAACGCTTGCTCAGTCAGATTGGGTTCAGAATGACGAATTGATCGAACGTGGTTCAACCTTTTTCTTTTCTTTTACTACACATGACATGATAACAGATGTACAGTAGGTTTTTTTTTTCCGAGTTGATACCATATGTACTTGTACTTTAAATAATGGTTTGAACTCTACTTTTGGACGCCGGCTGTTCAATTTCTGTAGCTTTGCTAGCAGCTCCCGTAGGAATAAATGAAATAACCAAAGTTGTCGACCTATAGCTGATTTTCACGGTACCGGTAATCCTGCCGGTGCAAAGCACAACCCAAACATAAATTGCATAAATGATAACGCAAATTTAAAAGAAGCAGAACACAATCATATGGGTGACCAAACATGCAAAGACCTTCAGACTGGCTGAACCTGATAGTACAATTCTACTGGAGGATTTTCATATTACTTGTTAAAATAAACCAAGAGACTGATGATTACAAACAATATCGTTGGCGCAGAGGTGAAATACACTATGATCTCATCCATAAGTTCTCGTTGTATTTTGAATCGGTCTTTGACCATAAATTTAACTAGCAAAAAATTATACACCGTAAAATTTATACCATTTGAGTCATATTTATAAAAAGTTCTGAAAAGTGTTGTTTTTAGTACATAAAATTTATGCTTTACTAGTTAATTTCACGATCAAAGTTTGACACAAAATAGCAGGGACTAATAAACAGTGACAAAGGGATATGCTACATGGAGTTAATAAAGGTGTGAGTTCAGCCACGTGTTCTTGCTCAATGTCATTTTCCATCTTACAACTGTGAACGTCCCATTCTAATAAACACCTTGTCTGCAATGCAATTTGGAGGCTACCTTTCATTTTCTGTCCATTTTGAGACAACAAAAAAGGTTGTACTTAATGCGTGTCCAGTTAGTCACGGACAAAGGCAAAATAGCAAAGTGAATCTGGAAATGAAAATACTTTTGCTGAGATTGAGCCATGAATGTTGCTTTCTTCTCCGTGGGCACTGCTAATCACTAATGTG
Organism: Triticum aestivum; assembly: GCF_018294505.1. NCBI lineage: Eukaryota > Viridiplantae > Streptophyta > Magnoliopsida > Poales > Poaceae > Triticum > Triticum aestivum. Next base: position 34,248,498 of record NC_057794.1, read on the forward strand.
TTATGTGTACGTTGCAGGCAAGAAGATGGGCATCATTGATTTCATCAACTCGAAGGCGTGCAGCAAGCCCGGCCACACACGGCGGATGGGCATCACTGATGGTCATCAGGGAGTTGACGGATGGGGGCGTGGGCTACAGCCTTCTAGTGCAGCGGCAACGTTGATGTGCTTCGAGAGGCCTTCGTTTCCAACACGATGTATGCATTTCACACTTCCTTCGCCATCAACTTTTATCATTAAATTTTCTGATGCAGAGCTACTGTCAAAATAAACTTTTCTGAAGAGCAATTTTATTTATTAATATTTTTAGGAGAATTTTATTTTATTAATCAGATCGGAGACACGAAGTGGGCTCCTTTTTTTCTGAGGGGAAACACAAAGTGAGTACCTGGTGTCATTTACTGGCCAGTATTCAAGCAATTGGGCTCATCAATCTCGAAAAATCTTTGAATCCAGGGAGTGACTACGGAATTGGGGATCCATCCGACGCCTTGGATGATGCCGCTGCATCCCATGGAACTCTTCAAAGGCCGTCAGATCAGGGGCTGCACCTTTGGCAACTTAAAGGGCAAGTTCCAGATTTGCAGGTGGTGCGCCATTAGTAACCTGGAACCCAATATGATATTTTGGACAGCCCCATACCTACCCACTCACTTTCCCCACTTCATTCCCTTCACCTCCTTCTCTAAGCTTTCGGCTGCCTCCTTCTTCTCACCTCATTTCCACCATAAATTCATCAAAATTAAGTGGTGAAATTACCTTTTTTTGATAGGTAAGTAAGGGGAAAGCTATCTTCATGATGTAGATCTACTTTTTTCTCCCTAGCTCGCTCCAACAACGTGCACATGCACTTTTTGTGGCCTAGCTAGATCTATGTATGTTTGTGGTGTTGCATGTGTTTGTGGTGTTGCATATATGTTTGTGTTTGCAGGTACCGGTATTTGAAATGCGATAGTTGCCAATATTTTGCCGGAATGTTGATTCATTTCCGTTTCGGCGAGAATTTTGGCACTATGCATTCTTTTTGGTCCTATTTTTAGGGAAGGTCATGCCAAATTTTTTCTTGGTTCTAAAATATCGTTTTGCTCTACCCCGCAGGCGACCATGGTCCGCACGATGACCGAAGGCATCGTGAATAGGTTTTTGAGCTCCGCGAAGGCCGAGATGCTTCAAAAAAACGAGACGGAGATAAGATGTCCGTGTCGAAGATACAAGCTGAAGAGCCTTATTGCGGACCCGGATTTCGGGCAGGTGCGGGACCACCTGCTCTTGCGTGGTTTCATGGATGGCTATCGGTGGCAAGGTGATGAAGATGACTATGAAGTCGTCCATGGGGGCCGGGCAAAAAATGAGGAAGGGCAACAAGACAAGTACCACCGCGGCGAGGGCGGGCGAGAAGACGAAGAATCTCCAGGACATGATCACGACGGTGATGCTGTACACAGTCATCATGTAGAAGATGTCGTACATGATGATGAGGAAGATCAAGATGAAGGGCATGATCATGAAGATGAAGATGCCGGAGCAGACGATGATGGAGGCTGGATGCAGGACCCTCATATTCAAGAGCTGCTTCTCAAGCAGACGGATAACGCAAGAGCTGCCGCCCGAGAGAAAGCCAAGCTGGATCAACTAGAGATACACGCGGTTACTCCATTGTATGAAGGATGCAAGCCCGAGGATACCCGCCTGAAAGTAACGCTCATGGCTCTGGAGATGAAGGTAAAACACAAAATGACCGACGCATGCTTCGACGAGAACATGTCATTCTGGCATGAACGTCTTCCCAAGGGGAACAAGTGCCCGACCAGTTTCGAGGAGGCGAAGAAAATCGTGTGTCCTCTGGATTTACCGCACATGAAATACCATGTGTGCATGAACAATTGCATCATTTATCGGGACGAGCACGCGGAGTCTATCATATGTCCGGTGTGCGGCGTCACTCGATACAAGAAGAGGAAGAAAGCTCCTCGAAAATCGGTGTGGTACTTTCCGATCACTCCTCGTCTGCAGTGGTATTTCACGGACCCTAAGGTAGCAAAGCTCTTGCGTTGGCACGCGGATAGGGAGGAGAAGAAGCGGGGAGATGACGGAAATGATCCGGAAATAAATAAAAAAGACAAGATGCTGAGTCACCCTAAGAATGCGAGCCAGTGGCAAGCGTTGAACTTCGAATACCCAGAATTTGGGAAGGATCCAAGGAACATCGTGCTGGGCGCGAGCACCGATGGAGTCAATCCGTTTGGCAGCCAGAGAAGCACACATAGCATGTGGCCTGTGTTTGTGTGGATGTACAACATTCCCCCCTGGTTGTGCATGAAGAGGAAGTACATTCACATGAGTATGCTAATTGAAGGGCCGAAACAACCAGGGAACGACATCAATCTGTATCTGGGGCTGCTGAAAGAGGAGCTAGACACGCTGTGGAAAACGCCAGCCAATACATGGGACACCACAGAGAAAGAATATTTCCTTATGAGAGCCGCACTGCTCACGACGGTGCACGACTATCTCGGTTACGGATATCTGGCGGGGCAGGTAGTCCACGGATTTTCTGGATGCGTAAGGTGCATGGATGACACAACGTATCACCAGCTAGATAGAGATCTCGGATCTTTGAAAACCATGTTCATGGGACATCGAAGGCGGCTTCGCGACGATGACCCGTGGAGGAAACGCAAGGATCTGTTCAATGGTGAAACCGAACCCCGAAAACGCCCGCGTACGAGGAGCGGCGAGGAAATAGACGAGTTGTTGAAAAATTGGAAAGATTACCCACTGCCGGGAAAGAAGCAAAAGGCACCAGAGCCAGGAAAGAAGCGAAAGGCGCCAGAGCCGCTGCTGAAGGTATGGAAAACGAGGTCTGTTTTCTGGGACTTGCCGTACTGGAAGATCCACCGTGTGCCTCACAGCCTTGATGCCATGCATATCATGAAGAACGTGTGCGAGAGTCTGCTTGGTACCCTGCTCAACATGCCAGAGAGGACCAAAGATGGGCCGAAAGCAAGGGCAGACTTGAAATCAATGGGCATCAGGCAGGAGCTTCACGCTAATGATGATGATGAGGCGAAGCAGGACACAGAAACTCGTCGCAAAGGCAAAAAGGCCAAGAAGACCGGAAGTGACTACCCTCCCACGTGCTTCACTCTAAGTCAGGAGGAGATCGAGCAGTTTTTCACCTGCCTCGTAGGAGTAAAACTTCCTTACGGTTACGCGGGGAAGATAAACAGATACCTAGACCCAGCGAAGCAGAAGTTCAGCGGGATGAAGTCTCACGACTGTCACGTGCTGATGATGCAGATACTTCCAGTTGCAATCCGTGGGATCATGGACGCGCACGTCCGTGAAACGCTATTTGGCCTATGCAACTTTTTCGACGTCATCTCTCGGAAGTCGATTGGCGTGAGGCAACTCAGAAGGCTACAGGAAGAGATCGTGGTGATACTATGCGAGTTTGAGATGTACTTCCCGCCCGCATTCTTCGACGTTATGGTGCATCTGCTGGTCCATATTGTGGAGGATATCATCCAACTCGGGCCGACGTTCCTGCACAGCATGATGCCGTTCGAAAGGATGAATGGTGTCATCAAAGGATACGTTCACAGCATGTCACGTCCAAAGGGAAGTATAGCCAGGGGCTTTCTGACCGAAGAGTGCATCTCCTACTGCACGAATTATCTAGGCATCGAGAACCCCGTTGGTCTGCCCGTCAACAGGCACCTCGGCAGGCTCGCTGGATGGGGTCACCGTGAGGGTCGCCGCGAAATGCATGTCGACTTCGAGGGTCGACTCGCCGACTTTGAAAGAGCAAACCTAGTCGCGCTACAACACATAGACGTGGTCGATCCTTGGGTGGTAGAGCACAAAACCTTTATTGAGAAGACGTACAATGACCGATGCCAACAGAGGACGGACGGAGATATAATCAAAGAGCACAACTCATGTTTCACGCGTTGGTTCAAGCAGAAGCTTCTATCGTACCCTTTACATGAAGATTCTTCCGCGGAAGAACAACTCATATTCGCCTTGTCACGGGGCACTGAGCACAACCTGATGACCTATGAGGCGTACGATATCAACGGCTACACATTCTACACCGAGGACAAGGACATGAAGAACGATGGTTATCAGAACTCCGGGGTAACGATGGAATCCTACACCGGTAACGACAAGGATAGATACTACGGAAGGATCGAGGAGATCTGGGAGCTGAGCTACGCTGGAGAGAAGGTCCCGATATTCCGTGTCAGATGGGCCAAGAGCGTCCTAAAAGAAGACCGGTATTTCACCATCATGGTTATACCCGAAGCCAAATCCAAGACCGCGGGTGCAAACGTCACCGCGAAAAATGAGCCATGGGTACTGGCTTCCCAAGTGGACCAATGCTTCTTCATTACCGACCCGTCAAAGCCCAGTCGTGTTATCGTGAGGAGAGGCAAAAGGAAGATCATCGGAATGGATGGAGTAGCCAATGAGCAAAACTTCGACAAGTACGGTGACCCGAAGATCGAACATGACGACGACGATGAAGTAGCAGCACACACCACAAGAAGAAGCAGGACCACCCTACCTAAAGGACGTCTGTTCCACAGAAGAATTCCATTTGCGAAAAAGAAGGGCAAGAAGATTGTGAACAGATAGCTAGTTAAGATCGATTATATTTAAATCGTGGTCTTCATTTCTCGATTGTATTTCATGGGCACTTTTTGATATCATGAATATTTTTAAATTTCACGGGCACTTTTTGAATTCATGAGGACACTCGATCTCGATCCCCCTCCACCACCGCCGACGAGCACCCCCCCCCCCGCACCCTCCCCCGCTCCACCGCCGCCAACGGGCACCCCCCGCACCCTCCCCCGCTCCACCACCGCCGCTGATGATATTTTCAAGTAACAAATTTGAATATATTTTTAAAAAAATTATTACTGTTTTTATAAAAAAATATTACTGTTATGATTTAAACAAGTTTGAACATATTTAAACATAAATAAATATCAAACAACATTTAAAATGCAAAAAAATATTGTGAAGCCTAGGAATCGAACCCAGGACCTCGTGGTGTGTGTGCTGCGTGTTGACCAGTCGGGCTAGTGGGCGGGTTCTGATGTGGATTGGGTTAGGTGCAATATAACATGTGCTCGAACTATAATAAAAAAATTCTAATGGCGCACCGCTGCGGGGTGCGCCATTGCTATCTAAAAAAAGATTTCTAATGGCACACCACTGCGGGGTGCGCCATTGCTATCTAAAAAAAGATTTCTAATGGCGCACCGAGGTCTGGTGCGCCATTAGTAAGCTTCCCCCTAGCTATCTCCCTCTCCCTCGCCACCAGATCCCCATCGATCGATCGACCCACCCCCAACCCAACCCCAGAAGCAAGCGAGCGACCACCTAGGGTTTCGACCGCCGCCGTCCGCCGCGCCTCATCCTCCCGTCCGTCGCCTTCGCCGCTCCGTCGCCCCGTCGCCCTCGCCGCTCCATCGCCCCATCGCCCTCGCCGCTCCGCCCCAACCAAGGTGCTCCCTCCACCCCGCCTGCCCCTGCCATCCTCCGTCACCGGCCCCCTGCTCTCCTTCGACCGCGGCGAGCGAGGAACTGGACGAGCTCGGACCCCGACCCCGACCCCAACCCCTCCGGCGACCAGGTACCTCTCCTCCTTCCTCCTTCCTCCCTCTCTCCACCATTCCCCATTCCCTCCCCCCCTCGACCGTGGCAGTCTATGGTTGCAAGATTGGGGAGGGCATCCTCCTTCCTCCTTTTCCACTGCTGGTGGCAACATCCTCAACCCCCCGTCTTTTTTTCATTTTTGTTAGTTTGATTATCTGTAAATTGATGTGCCATGACCCAGTAGAGGCACATCTGAATTTTGTGTTTAGTTTTCTCACCCCAAATTGCATCCCATGACCCAGTAGACTAGTACAGATGACATGCCATGACATAGTGCACTAGTAGAAATGTCATGGAAAATTTCACCACCATTCTGTGCCATGGTATTTTTGTGATATGTAGTTTTTGATCTGGTTCAGAACTGGTAGGGGTATTCTAGGGCAATTTCCAATATGCAGTGAATGGCAAATTTAGATTCGTTCCACCACAATTTTTCCATTTTGTTTTTAGGGAGAACCAAATTTTGCCGCGGCAAATTCATACGTTTTGCCATCACTACATATGAGTTCTTTCTTGCCATGTCGTAGTTGCCATCAAGTTTTACATTTCTGTCATAGTTTTGACGTGTCAATCGCATTATTTCTTCGAGCTGATGCATTGATTATGCCTTTGAGGCAGTTAGTTAACCTCTCACCTATGTTCATGCAGGGATATTATTCTTGGAAAAGCCACTGTTGGTGACGGAATAGAAAGATAAGCAGGTACCTATCTTCAGTCCCAATCTAACACGGTAGTCCATGGATTCAAACTAGCTAAAGGAGATTCAAACTGCCGAACCTTTAGGTTAACAACTCAACACAAACCAATCCCTGAAAACAAAAACTCAACACAAACCAAGTGCATTATTTTTGTGACTGTTTTCATGTTTGCAGAACCAATATTTTTGTGCCAACAATCAGTTTACTCCCTCATGCCAACAACCACTCATTTTTCAGTTAACTCCTTACAGTTCAGATCATATTTTGATTGTCAACAATAGTGGACTTTTAAGGCTTTTTTAGAGGCAATACTAGTGGATATTATGCCTTTTTACAGGCAATAATAGTGGAATTTTAGGATTTTTTTGGAGGAGTGTGTTTCATGCTGGCCTACAGTGATGAATTAGTCAGAATTGTGTATGATTGTGCCTAAAGTAGATAATCTAAAGATACAGACAAAATAATTAGGGGAGCATGTGTGAATCTAAAGTATATTGTCAACTTCCAACATTTGCTCTGTTGTCCATGTGGTTGAAGCAATGAAGTTGAGTGTGTCATTCTTGAGCTGAAATAGAACTTGACAGCCTGTACAGTGAATATATGCAGTGAACAGAAATAGACAGGTTTTCTTGACTGAATTCAGTCCTGTACAGTGAATATATGCAGTCAATATACAATCATTGTAATTTTTGAGAGTAATTTTTGGTGTCAAATCACTCAAGCAGTAACTGAATTTTCAAACTGAACTTGACACAATACTATTCAGTTAATTTGCTTGGACAGTAGTATGTATGCTCATCACTTTATGTATGGTGTTATGCCCTATTATCTCTGTTCAGTTGACTAATGAAGCACTAGGCTCATCCATGGTACAAGTTCACCTGTGAACACTTGAAATTAGTTAGGACATCCCGTACTGATAGATGTAAATTGTGTCCAGTAGGCTTTGAAGCACCGGTTTTTCCTGTTTCTAACTCTGAATCTGATATAAACCATACTGTTGGCATAAGTGGTCTTTTGTATATGTGCTGATGCTTTGTTAATATAAAGCTATAGATGATGTTGTACTTGTGATGATGCTACTTGTGATCTTCTGAAATAACCCATTGGCGACTTCATTACGCGGGGATAATGATATTGCAGGTATCCCGAGAGGCCCTTGAGTTTGCCGGAATGTCGATTAACTTCCGTTCCGGCAAATTCGGGTACTCCATATGTCCTATTTTCAGCAAAGATCATGCTGAAATTTTCCGTGAATTTTAGCATGACTTTGCTAAAAATAAGACATATGGGGTACTTGCGACCAATGCATGGGCCGGGGTATCTTAGTACTTAGTTAAGTAGGATCAACTGCCCCGCCATTCTTGCTGCATAGGTGGCAATAGAGCCAAGTGATTAGGCCCAACCTAGGGTGCCTCGGCATCGATAAACCCTAAATGATGAAAACTTAACTTAGCATTTAGGGTGCCTCGGTGTCGACAAACCCTAAATGATGAAACCTTGGCTTCTATAGGGTGCCTCGGTGTCGATGAGAACCTAAATGATGTACGCTTAGGCTTTTAGGGTGCCTCGGCATCGACAAACCCTAAATGATAAAAGCTTAGCTTTTAGGATGCCTCGGTGTCGACAAACCCTAAATGATGAGACCATGATCTTGTTCCTTGACAATAACCAACTTTTTGACCAAACTTTTTTCCTATTTAGAGCGAAACATGGCCCACAACGATGAGGCCGGCGGTTCGGGCGGCAAGCAATTCTGGGAGCTGTCCCAGGAGTTGGAGGAAGAACCTCACCGCTATGAGGACGCCGCGGAAGACACCGCTCCTGACTACACAACCCCTAGTGACGTCGGGGATGACACCACTGATGATGGCGCCGCGGATGCCACCACTGATGATGGCGGCGCACACACAGATGGCAGCCAACCGAAGTAAGTCATCCCTTAACCGCCCCGTAACATATGATTTCTTAGATTTCGATCGTTCTTTTTTTCTCTAACATTCCGTGTTCTGTGCGGTGACACACATTGCACACTCATCCTCTTAAGCCCGAAATATTCCATGGCCACGTATTTCGACCCGAACCGTAACTCCAAGATAGACTACACAAATATCAAGAAAGTTCTTGATGATGTTCTCTCTAGCTACGCCAAATATGGAGGCACCTTCATCAGGGCAGTTCGTAAATACAGCAAGCACGTGTTCGCCCACAATACGATGTTCTGCTGCGTCAAGCAGCCGCCTGACGGTCAGAAGGATGCCTACTATGCCCTCCATCACATGCGGGCGATCGTAAGGGACCATCATCACCTTCTGCTACCAAATAATCTCAAAGATTGGGCCGCGAGCTTGTCGGCAATCCAGGACGTGGACATCAGACAAGAATTCTTTCGCATCCAGTCGGAGTTTGCGAACATCATCCATCAAGATGTCCTTCATACCTCGGGGCAGTTCTTCCTCAGATATCAACCGTCCAATATTGAGATAGACGGAATGCTACAAATGCAGAATGACAACGCCCGCGATTTCATGACCATCACGACAGACGGCGGCTTCATCCACGCTCCTGTCCATGAGTCGAGTCGAAAGTTGTGATGTGTAGTTCCGAAACATTGATTGGCTCATGTTGTAATTAAACTTTAATGTATTGTATGTCTCTTTGGTTTGGACAGTCGTTCAACTTAGATGTAATCGATGCTATTTATTAGTAGGACCATGAATCGTGCTATTAATATCTTGCTTTTTTCTTCCGATCCTTTTGTTGCATACTTATATATTGCTTATGTATGTATTGTGTGTTGTTTGGCTTGTGCATAGAGATGCCGTCGTATGTCGTGTACAAGGGTAAGGTTCCCGGAGTCTACGACGACTGGGAGGAGTGTCGGAGACAGGTTCACCGTTTCAGCGGTAACAGTTACAAAGGGTACACCACTAGGGCGGAGGCCGAATCTAGATACGCCCGCTATCTAGCGGGAGAGAGGAGGGAGCGTTGGAGGAACCGGATGAAGACCAGTTTGATCGCGATGATGCTCATTGTGATGACCGCAGCTCTCTTCTATGTGATGGTAGTTTAGATGATTGATATCGACTTGTAATGTGAAGACAAACTCGATACTCGCGGTCTTGAGACTTGTAATGTTTTATCTTTGTTCGATCTTTTGAATTTGGAGACTAATATGATGAATTGTATTCGGAGACTAATCTTCTATTGTATTCGATGAATCTGCTGTTGCTGTGTGCTACTGTCTATATTCTGTCAAATAATATATTTTGTAACCTGCGCAAAAATCAAAAAAGTAAAAAAAACTCAAATATTCATACTAATGGCGCATCACCACAAGGTGCGCCATTAGTGTGCCAAACGATACTAATGGCGCATCAAGACAGAGTACGCCATTAGTATGCTAAGTATACTAATGGCGCATCTATCTGCAGTGCGCCATTAGTGTGCCAAAGCACATGATTAAATATGGCTCCTTTGAGACACACTAATGGCGCATGGTGTTATATACTAATGGCGCGCTGGATGGTGCGCCATTAGTAAAAATTACGAGTGGCGTGCTACTAATGGCGCACCAGTGATGCACCATTAGTAGGCAAAATCCATGCGCCATTAGTAGGCCTTTTCCTAATAGTGCGAACAATGCATGCAGGGGGTAATCATTTTTTTTCATAGTTTGCTGGCACTAAAAAATATGCCAATAAAGTAGTACTCCCTCCGTAGCTTAATTTAATGTTGTAGTAAAATGTAAAATTTATGATGAATAAACATAATTTACTTTTAATAAATGGCAACGACTGTTTTTCCGTGGGAGGTAATTTTGATGGTTTAAAAACCCACGAGATGCCATTCTCGAAGATCAATGAGGCTTTTCGGCTGCTGGAGGAAGGGACATCACTTAGGTGTGTGCTACGTTTGTGATGACGAGCACGAGGAATTGCAAGTGTTGATCTGGTAAGGTTTTACCGCTGTTGTTGCTACCATTTATTGTACATCTTATACACTGGAGTGAAGACGACTCATAAATATGTGTTATGTTCAATTGGGTCTTGCTCAACTATGAACTTGTAAGCCTCCATCGATCCACCTCCCGGTTTTTTTATTGGCTTTTGTTTCGATTGTGTCACTTTGTGTATCTTGAAAATTCATCTTTCTAATATTTTGTGTTTAGATAATCTTTGTAAATGTGAGTACATGTTCTGCTATGTATGGCTCAAGGGTTGTGATCCGGATAGGATAGGTCATACTCCACACATTTAGGCATGAAATGTCAAAATAGCGTGCAGCGGACCGACCCAATAGGGCTCCAGTGCAGTTCATATCATTCCCGTGAAAACCGGTACCCATCACCCTATGCGGATATTAGCTCCCGAAGAGAAAAAAACATTTGAAAAACCTGATTATTACTTGCTTCTGATGAAAAAACTAGTCGCATATCTTTTCCAGACTGATCAAACACAGTATATATATATATATATATATATATATATATATACAAAATAATATATATTAGTATATTCCAAAAATGGTTATCCTTGTTTAAAAATTGTTCATGTGTCTAGAAAAAGCTTATGCATTACAGTATTCATGTGTTCTCAAAACATGTTCACGCATGAGGAAAAAATGTTCGTTTTACAATAAAATGTTCATGCACGACTAAAATTAATGTCATGCACTTTCAAAAACTGTTCGCACATTTCTCTAAGAAACAAAACACATAATGCGAAAAAATAAAATGAAAGAAAGGAAAAACACAGAAAAAATTAGACAAATAATTCTAGAAACCAGAAGAAAACCTGGATGGAAAAGGCGAAGCCATGAAATAAGAAAGAGCAAATGGAAAAGAATGCTGGAAACAGGAAGAAAGTAAAACCAGAAAATGAAAATAAAATGCACGGAAAAAATAAACCATAAGAAAACCATTGAAAAAACAAAGGAAAACGCGAACCAACCTGTGGTTGGATGGTTAGATGGATAGTGGTATCCCCAACCAATAAGGGTTCAAATCCTGGGAGGAGATGTTCACATCGACGGCGTGGCGCCTTGGTTTTGGGAACCTTCTAGAAGGTTCCTGAACCGAGTTTTATCTTCTGGGTTTTTTTCTTTTTTCTTTTTCCTGTTTCTTTTATTTTTTTATTTATTTGTATTGTTTTTTCGTTTTCCTGTTTATTTTTTCAAAAGTTTCAAATATTGTTCGGAATTTCAAAAGGTGTTCTCTTTTTCAATATTTGTTCAGTTTTTTCAAAAAAGTATTCAGGAATTTCAAAAAATGTTCTCATTTTCAAAATTCTGTTCAAAATTTCAGAAAATGTTTGCATTCTCAGAATTTTGTTCACAATTTCAAATATGTTCACGTTTTAAAAATGTTCTCATTTAGAAAAATTGTTCACAAATTAAAATGATGTTCATGTTTTCAGGAGTTTCAAAACACATGATCCAGTTCCAAAAATTGTTTACAAATTTTAAAAAAATTTCGTGTTTTCAAATTTCGTTCGGGAGTTTCATATTCACCTTACCAAGTTTGATTTTGGAATTCAAAAAATTTTCCTTTTTAAAAACAATGTTCATCATTTTCGGAAAATGTTCTTTTTCAAAAAAGTGTTCATCATTTTAAAAAATGGTCCTGTTTTAAAAAATAGTCGTCATTTAAAAAAGAAATCACATTTTTCAGGAAATGTTTTGATTTTCCCGAAAATGTTTTCATATCTGAACGCGGCTTTGAGTTCTTACAGTGTTCACGCTACCTACAATCAGTTGAATCCATCTGCTCTAGTGGTGTGCCTCCCTCAACTGGAATCCGATGTTGTCAGCTCGAATCTTCATGCCCTTTCTTCTTTTTACATCTTTTTTAAATGATGCGCGTGTGGTCTACTGATGGGCTGGCCCAGTTCAGGCACCTGTATGGGTCGCCCCAACTATTTGCCGCAAAATGCGGTAAACAGGAGCTCCCATCTTGAGGTGTTTGTTGGAGCAACACTGTGCCGCAACGGGCCTAGAATAGGAATGAGGGCTCGCCTTCTTATGGGAGATTCTATATCTAGCTTGACGCAAGATAGACTGTAGCCTCACATCAAGCATGCTTATCCTGGGCCGGCCCGATAGTGTTAGGTTCGTTATTTTCTTCTTTTACTCTTTTATTTCGTTTAAAATTTGAATATTGTTAATATGTTATTTATTGCAATTTTTTAATTAAAGGTTCATCACACAATAAAAAATATGGTGTAAAAAATTCATGCAGTTCTTAAAATAAATTCAGAGTATTTGAAAATATTGGTCAGATTTAAAAAATACTCACATATTTCAAAAATGTTTGTGACATTTATAAAAATAAATATAAATGTATTGTCTCAAAGTAGGCGAGACATAGCATTCGCGCATTCTACTAGGCTGTAGAATAGAAAAATCACGTTCACTAGTGGTGCATTGGCAGGCAGATTTCCCAATAGTGATTCACCACTTCTTCTTGCTGTATAGCTCATATTTACGCGTTTTGAAATGTATATTTACAGTCGCTAATAAAATGCGTAGTGGGCAGGCTTACTAGCGATCACGCAGGGCTCTTCATGCCCAAGAAAAGTAGCTAGATAGAAATCAATTGATGTCACTCCCAAAGGGGAAAGTATTTAAAACACCTTGCTCCTCTCTTCGGGAAAACTGCTTACTTGTTTTTTCTAAAAAAATATTGGTGAATAATAATGTTCATGAATTTTGAAAAATGTTCGTGAATTAAAAAAAACTATGCACTTCAAAAATGATCCTGACTTTTAGGACAAAAATGAATTTTTAAAATTTATGTGCATTTTAATAAGATACATGAATTTTATTGAAGAACGTTCATGAATTAAACCACTAAAATAAAATAAAATACGAAGAAAACCAGATATAAAATAAGAAGAAACTGAAAATAAATGCAAAGTTGGAAGCAAAGCAAAGCAAACCGGTAGAGAAAAAACAAAACGAAACATGTGCGCCAGATGTTTCCCTATTCACTACACATGTGACCGCCCTATGTGTAGTGAATATCTTTACTACAAACAAAGAGTATGCATTACTGAGAAAATGCTTATAGGTGACCCCTTATGAGTGGCGGGCATGATCAGACACCCGCCACAATTATTTTGAAAATTTTGCAATGGTGGGTGCTAGACATTGCTCGCTAGTTATCCCCGTAACAGTGGCGGGCACACGTAAGGACCGTCACTGCTAAACGCTTGGTAATTTTTTAGGGCAAAAAACAGCAGTGACGGGCACATGGAATCGCCCGACACTAGTGCCTCGCCAAGCAGTGGCGCGTGCTTCCTAGCGACTACCACAACTATATTTGGCTGAACCACATCCATCGGTTTTGAATTTCATCACAGTTTGCAAATGGCGGGTATAACTGGTTACCATGCATATATAGATGTGGCGGACACTATCAGCCGCTCATCACTTCTATGTACAACTTTATCCACTGTGCCCCCACCCGCAGCTACTCAGATCTTATCCATCTAGACACAACTCTCTCTCTCTCTCTCTCTCTCTCTCTCTCTCTCTCTCTCTCTCTCTCGTCATCGCCAGCGTCATGGCGTCATCCGTCGCCACTGGCGAGATCGCGGTCCGCCACCTCGAACGGCGCCGCGGAACCAATCTTCCCCATCGCACGCGCCGTTCATCGCCTCCTCGAAGTTCGTCAGCCTTGCCGTGCAACGCTATCTCCAATTACTCGTCGTCCGCCTCCCTTTGCCATCATCCTCGGCCTCGTCCTGCTGGCCGTCCAACTTCGCCCCGGTAAGCATGCTTCCCTTCTCTCTGTTAATGAAAATTTTAGTTGTTGTCACTATTGTACTTATACATTAGCAACATTTTGTTAGTGTAGTTAAAATTTGTTATATGATGTACCATTGAATCTTTGTAAGTAGACGTCTTAAATTTGATTGCTTGTGCTAGAGGACTATGTACTGCATATGGATCAACATATAGTACTGTACAATGTTTTATTCATGATGCAGGTATTGGTAATGAGTGCTAATGTTTTTGCGAAACATGGATTAAGTTCCATTCGCTTAATTTCTGGCACTTAATACGTCCAATTTCTATCAAAGGTCATGCCGATTTTTCCGTAAATTTATTACTTTTTATGGATGAGCTACTTAATTGTATTTTTCATCGGGTGGAAAATATTCACTTTGAATCCACAAACTGAGATGAGAGTTGTTCTAAGAGGAGGACATCGACTATTGTCGTAAGGGGTCGTCCTTCTTCTTCTCTTTCTCTTAGACTTTGGTAAAGTAGGAGGGGAAGATGAAGGACGACCATCACCCATAGTCGTAAATACAGGAGTGTACACCATATATACAACCACTTGAGAGATGAACTGACTGCTGCCGTAGGGGGTTGTTCCTCTCCCTCTTCTTCCTCTGAGACCTTGGTAAAGCAGGAGGAGAGGAGGAAGAACGACCATCACTAACGGTCGAAGTACCCAACATAAGAGTGAAAAATGTTTACCTGAAGGACAAATATGGAGTGTTGTCGTAAATCTGCTTTCATAGAAATGTCTTTTATCTAAATGTCAACTTGTTTAATGCGATTTAGATCAAGAAGCTGAGACGCCTCGTTAGGACTCCTACACTCGTAGACGGAACCCTTACTGCCGTAGACATCGTCGAGAGGGTGATTCAGTACACGAAGATCGTGCTCGCCTATGTCGAGAGCGCTCGAGCAGCCACTGAGAGCGCTCAGGCATACGTCGAGATCGCTGCAGCATATGCTGAGAGCACTAGAGCAGCCGCCGAGAGTGCGCGAGTAGCCATCAAAGCTGCGAGGACCGCCCAAGTCGAGATCATGAAGATGGTGGAAGGCAAGGAGAGTTCATGATGTAGTTGAACTTTTACTTCTGAACAACTAGTGCACTGCCTTTATGTGATCTATATGATCGATGCGTGTGAACTTAATTTCTATGTTTCTATGGTGGAGCTAAACTTTTGCTTCCGAACTACTAGTGAACTGCAATGTGGTCATTTGTATCGTCCATGATGCTATGAAGATTGTTATATGACTTTGCTCTACGTGATTGGATAACTACGAAATTGACTTATTAGCTTGTTTATTTATCTTCATAGATGAAGCGAAACTGGTATATGGTGTACACCGGGAGGAATCCATGAGTTTATGATTCATGGGAGAAATGCAATGAACAAGTGAACGGTTACAAGAACAACTGCTATAAAGGATATATGACTAAAAAGGAAGCAGAGGATCGTTACGCCAACTAGGTCCGCAAAAATAAAATCAACTATGAAGTATGCTAGACCGTGTGGAGAAGTGAACGAGTAAAAAAAATCATTATTTTTATCCAGTTCATTGTCATTATGGTGTTGTTGTTATCATGACGTCTTGTATGTGTGTAGCATGCCGGAGGCTTTGCTAAGTAGGCTACGTGTACTAATGATGTCACGCAAGTTGTTGTACTCTAATGCATACTTCTATTTGTATTGTATTTGGATTATTATTGTTATGCTAAATGTAATGTGTATGATCACTTACATAATGTATATGCTGTAATGTGTATTGGCTGTTGTTTACTGTCAATTGTCAGGTTTGTGTTGGCGACTGAACAAATAGTTGTGACGGGTGCCCCAGACTTCCCACAACAAACAGTATACTCCAGTGGCGGGCGCTAAGACATGTCCGCCACTGCAGAGACTCTACCAGTGGCGGGCCATATTATAGCAGTGGTGGGTGCACCTATGAGACTCGCCCTTCACTGCTAGGGTTTTTCCGCCCGCCACTGCTAGGCATTCCTGCAGTAGTGAGGTAATGTCGTGGTTAACAGAAAAAGTTTGTTGCACGAGTAAAAACGGTTACATTTTTATTTTGAAAATTGTTAATGTGAGAAAATGGGGATTCTGTTTGTAAAGAAGCAAATTTAACTTAGTTTATTTGATTTAAATATATTTCAGAACAGAATTATATTGAAGTAACCTAAAACGTAACAAAATGCAAAAAAAAAATATCTTGTACCTCAATGATATTTTTTCATTGTATGAAAAAAAATTCATCTTATTTTAAAAAATGTTCATATACAGAGAACAATATTCGTTACTTTTACTTAGGTTTGTGGACAATAAGGATGATCACTGATGTTTCCATAGAGTTCTTTGATTCTCTTCCAAACCTCATGAGCGCTATCAATGATGTTATCATTTCTAATGCATTGTCACTTGTAACTCTTTGTATAGCATTGTTAGCTTGAGCATGCATTGAGGTGTAAGTCTTGTTCTTATCTTGGAGTTGGATCCTGAGGACCTAGGGGAGGAGCATATCCATCTTCAAGCGTTTAATGTTCAAACCTATACCAAGGAACTTGTCAACCATCTTTTTCTTCCAACCAACATAATCTCAACCATCAATTTAAGTGTCATTATAGTGATAACCCGCTCCAGCGTCCATACTATCCATATTTAGTAAAAACATTGCAAGGAGACCTTATAAGGAAGTCTTGACAATGATATATTGCTTTGATGTCAATTGAAGGATTGATAAGTAGGATTAGAGCCTTAACTAAGAAGAAATTGATAGAATAGATACTAAGAGAAACTAAAAAATCAATGATAAAATCAATATGCAAGACAAAACTGATTTAAAGAACCCATTTTTCGCCTTATATACCGACAACTAAAAACGACTATAGCATTGATGCTGCTACTACGTGATAACCCCTGAGTCTAGCGAATTGTTGGAGCACTTTTCAAGATGGATGTGGAAGTATTGAGTGATGTATCCAGTAGAAGCTAAAGGTAGGCTTCATATTCTCTCAACATGTGTATGTCAGTTATACAACCTTCTATGCACTTCTAATGTTCACTACTTCACTTTACCGGGTGGTAAGTTGATTGATTGTTATAGGTGGTTTTGTCATGGCAAGAGCTGAGAAGTAGAGTTGCAAGAGTGTGTGTGTGTGTGTGTGAGAGAGAGAGAGAGAGAGAGAGAGAGAGAGAGGAGAGAGAGAGTGGTAATTTGTTGTGTTACACACTAAATGATAAATATGGTAAAGTGGTAACAATGACAAAGTGGCATCTTACCAGTGGCGGACGCCCGCCACTTATACTTGGGCAATCCGGCCGTCCATTTTTTCTCTTCCTCTCATCCATCTACCTACCTCCCTCTCTCTCTCTCTCTCTCTCTCTCTCCTGGCCCCTCAACCCTCTCAAACTCCCTCTCAGTGCCTTGAGTTGCGGGTGGCGGTCCGCAGGTCCATGCGGGCGATGATGCTTGATGGCAGATTCAGCGTGCACGGCAACGGATGTAGCGGGCGCATGTCAACGGATCTAGCGGGCTAGTGGTGGCGGATCTAGTGGGCAACGCGCGGCTGTGGATCCAACACACGCGGCAGGGGTGCCAGCCTACATGTTGGGTGCATGCGTGCGTGCCAGCTTCCCGAGCAGGAACAGGGCTACACCGTGGAGTGCTGCTACTGTGCGCTGGGAGGTGCATCCATTTTCTTTATTTCTAAAATCATACCAGTAATGGGTGAAAAAATAGGACCATCACAATTACGTTCCCTTGTCATTGACGGATGGATATTAATGTCCCCCATCGGTAGTGCACGCCATCAATAGCAGGTGCTATGTAAAGCCCGCCACCGATGGACCTTTACCGGGGCGGGCATGAGTCCTGTCACTGATGACCTATAAGTAGCAGCGGGAGATCACTGTCAGGCACCCTTGATAGCCACGCCCGCTACTGACAAGCTATTTGCGCCCCCCCGGTGCTAGCTAGTTCTGCAGTAGTGTCAGCTTTGACTGTGATTCCTGTAATGATGCGACGATTGTTTTGTTACTTTTACCGCGTCCGCGTGACGAGTCAAAAGTCAAGACAAAAATTTCATCAAAGATACGCCCATTTTCCTCCGTTGTTATAGTTGAGCGTATGAGTGACGACGAATGACGCCTACGCGGGTGCCCTGTCACCATTCGAATTATTTTCTATCCAATCATTCTACGTAATTACATATGTACAGCAACGACTCAGTACATTAACGAAGCTGGTATATGTGCTTACCAAG